>NC_087318.1:2510000-3135000 GCF_037043105.1 Vanessa tameamea | reverse complement strand
AGAATTTAATTTATTTTAATTGACTTATTTAAGTATGTAATTTAATTGGTGTAAAAGTGAAACAAGTGAGTTTCTTTTGGGCTTACCTTACCTCGAGCCGATAGTTACTTGAAATTTAATTGAATTTTGTAATAGAGATTCAAAGGTGCTCGTAAGAGCCTACTTGAATATCGTATACTTTGATTTTTATTTTTATTCCTTGCTCCCTTATCTTATTTTGCGGTAAAGCTATACCTTTGATTCATCGTTATATAAAATAGAGTAATTTCCTCAGGTAATCTGTATTGTATAGTATTCCGCACACAGATTTTTTTTACAAATTGTGAATATTAATATTATACAAATATTTATATAACAAGCTACATAATTCATAAGACCTCTAAAGAAGATACACGATGACCTAAAACTTTCATAAAAATACGTGTCGTACTTATACATAAAAAAATGTATATAAATGTATATAGTAAAATAGTACAGAAACAGCGTGTCACAGCCTATTGATGTCTCGCTACTGGATCGCTTCCTTTTTAGAGGTTCTTTGAGGTTAACCCATCAGGCTGCTGACGTGCAGGTTTCCTTACGATTTTTTCCTATATCGCCTATATCGAGATTTATTATAAACACAGATTAAGCACATGATATTTTATATCCACGTTACAATCTGTTTGTTAATATACGTTATATATGTAAATCAGTACAGGTAATATTATAAATCGCGGAAAAAATGTATTAGTCCTTTTTGTTTTCTAGCCATAGACATTGAAAATATATAGCGTGTCATAAAATAATGTAACAAATGTTTCCAATAGAAGTTACATTCATGACCTTCGCCTCAGACATTCATTTATAATTACTTGGTGGGGGTGTTCCTTGATGTTGCAGCCGGGAGGTCTTGTTGCGACATGAGATATATGAGTAAGGGCGAGAATTGGGGGAGGAGAGCTACGATCAGACTCTTGGTCAAACGCCCTTTGAAGACCTCTTCTTCCATTTCGCTCACTCATCGGTACACGAAACTTGTGTGAATGTGCTGCCAGTTCATCCATCTGGAATTAAAAGTTTCACAAGTTCTTAACTTAGGATTTACTCCTCCTTGGTCGAGTGGCTAGCACATTAGGCTGCTGATGTCGATCCTAGGTACAAATCCCGGGACGAAACAGGAGAATAATTATAAATAGTAATTTATTCATTAAACAAATTGTCAGTAGCAGTCCCTAGATTTAAAGATTAATTCTTTACATTCCCGTGCTTTTGAAAGTATGTCAAACCTTTGCCGCCTCATTAGATTTCGAAATTGAAATAATTATATTAAATGTAATATAAAAATCGAGACTTCGAAAAACTTATAATAACACCAAATATTAATATGATTATTGAAAATGCAAATACGCAAATTAATGGCGAGTTAAATTAAATTTCCCTCATAATAATGCTAACATGTATTCATTTGTTAAATAAATTAAGATATATGAGCAACACAAACAGCCTAATGAACTGTTACAATGTTAATCCAACCACACATAACATTGGAAAGGATATGTAACCTTTTTCCCATTAATAAACCATGTGATGTGCGGGGCCGGGAGCGCAGGCGCGGTTGTGCAATTAGCTTTCAACGTTTCGCCAAAACTCAGGTACCGAGTCGGGAAGTCGATACGAGGATGATGTTTTTGGGGATCTGTAAACAAATTTAAAGCTATATAATTATATATTTTTGAACAAGGATTTTTTAAATTAAGAATGTAATAAAAAAAAATATACAGTCAGAGTTATCTTACTCGGTCGGTCGCAACATGAAATGATATATAAAATAATCGATTTTATAAACATAAATTAACGACTTTGACAATCAATTGACATGACACCATTGGTTAAAATTTAAATAATCGACGGTATACATTATGAATTTTTTAAAATTGGTGTATTGAATGTAAAATTGTTTTCGAAACTTTTAAAGTAAAATTAGAGGGTTGATATGAATATATAAGTCTAAGGTAAAACATATAATTACTAGTTTATTTTGCCGAACGATATGAGCTAAAAATATTTAATATTAACATAGATTTGATATAGTTAGAGATATAATTTAATCTGTATAATGGAAAATAAAGATCGATAATTTAAAGTATTACTTTTACATAAATAAGGAGATTGCATCATAAAACCAATATCCGAAATAGACAGACTAAAAAGAGTAAATAAATAAAAAAAAGGTTTAGCGACTTTCTTTTTCCCTCAAGTTAGCACCGATATAAGCTTTATTGAGATGTTGCACTAAACCTTGTTACGATTTGTTGAGCAATCCGAAAACTCGTAAGTCTTTATCAACCGAGAGTATTTATTTTGAATACTAATTGAATATAAAATAATCTTATTACTTAAATCGCATTTATTATTGTTAATCAGTTGCAGATTTGCATTTAATTTAATCTTATAATAGATAACTTTAATAAAGTACATTTTTATTTGGGATTTTTGAAAAAATAATTAAAGTTTATTCCAGTGAACCCATATTAATCAAAATGTTGGTGTAAATGTGTTAAAATTCAAAAATAATTACAAGTTATACTATTATCATTAAAAGCTTCAAAATTGTCACCAAGGTTTTGGCGTCCATTAGAGCATTTCCTGAAACTATATTCTTTTCGTCTTCCGGTTGTGCTGCCCCAATTACGAAGCAGCGCTCTATAAAACTGTTTTACAATGTAGAGAAACTGTCGTTTAGAGAAAATTTAGCGCTCTTGTTGTCTTGTTTAAAAACGATACCATTATTTTCTTTCAATTATTTTTAATATGCTTTTAATCATGTTGTTATTAGAATTTATTGTTGTAATTAAACTCATAAATTATGTGAATTGAATATATTATCAAAAACTTAATATTAGATTTATATTTAACAGAGTATTGGTAGGCTTATATGAAATATTATCTATTTTATAATTGTGTTATCTATTTTCTAATATAGAAATAAAATAAAAAAATTATGTATGCATTATTATCCAGTCGAAATAACTGGTTACTCTTGCAAAAGCCGAAGGAAAACCTAATTCGCAGCCGTCGTAAGCTACAAATGAACTGACACCGATGACGACGTCTGTACCACGAATATTAACCGTAAGGGGCCCTCCTGAATCTCCTTGACATATTCCGACTCCTCCTGTTCCACTGGTACAAATATTAGAATCCAAAACAATACTTCCAAAAATTGATCTACACTGCCTCAGAGATATAACTTCAAGGAAAATGTTTCTAACTTGAGTGTTCGTAGTTGGATTTGATAAATCTGAATATCTTCCGTATCCTGAAGCTTGTAACCACATACCAGTGAAATCAAAATTTGCAAATGACTTGGCTGGTATGCCAATGGGTTGAATTGTGCTGCCGAAAGACACCCTAACTGGTAGATACAGCATTGCAATGTCATTAGCTAAAGTTTGAGGTTGATAGTCAGGGTGTATAGCTATTGTAGATGATTGTATTCTAGTTCCACCGAAATATAAATACGGTGAGCCCAGTACAGCAGTCATTCTCCATGCTTGAAATCTCCCGTCACTCCAGCAATGCGCTGCTGTTAAAATTCTTGTATTCGTCAGAAGAGATCCGCCGCAAGCCGATGGGTTATTTAATCCGATAACATCTATGAGTAACCCGGCTAAGTAAGGATGTGAGTTCACCGGTGCTACGGTTCCGCCCACGATGAAAGGTAACAAGTGACGTGCATTTTCAGCTTCCCTAATTCTCTGAGCTTCTTTTATTCCAACTTTCAGATGCCACCCCAAAAGTCCCTCATTTTGGCACCAGACAGAACTAACAAGTAATGAAGTCACTAGTAAAATAGACATCGTGTATTATTTATGATTCGAGTAATGATTTTCCTTAATATATAGCTTTGGTCTTTTGGTTATCTAAAGCTGTCTGTCTGAATGATAATATGTTATCTTAAAATAATATTTTAATCCAAGCAATAAAAATAGAATATATTTTTTTTAAATTTATTTTTTGCAAATCAACTTTTTAGTGTTATTTAGGCTTTTGATTTATTTGTTGCAACTATATTATTATTGTTTGTCCATATGATGTATGTGGTAGAATATAAATATGTGTGAAATAGGTACAAGATTTATGACATTTGTATGAATTCGGTCACATAGCGATATTTCAGCATTGGTCTGGTTGAACTTGGGAATGGGTAGCCATTACGTTCTAATTGCAATAGGTATGAAAAGTTCTTGAGTAAAACCATGATTCGGAAAATAGAACTTAGGTTGTCTTTAGATCAGGTAGAGAGGAGAGAAGAATGTTTACTGTTTCCCAATTTAAAGAGGAATGAGCGAAGAAAGCACTGGCTGGCTAGCTGTAATAGTCTGTTAAATATTTTCTATGTCGTCGAATACGCACTGTTAAAATCAAAATATTCATTGATGATGATTTATTATTTACCTCAATCAAAAATGTATTTGAATTAGAGGATTGTTGAATTTTTATTTCATTCATAACAAACACTAGAACTAGTTAATAACAAAGTTCCGTATTTTTTCGCATTAGGCGAATGATCGTGGTAAAATACTTTCAAAATGTTACAATAGTTTTTCTTTTGAACACGTGTTTATTTTTTATCGTTGGCTAGGTTTATTACACCAGTTATTATCATAAATTCTAATTTATAATAATGTTGCCCGTTAAAAACTTCCTTGCTGGTATCAATTTGAAATAATTTTTGGTTTTTTAGTCTGGAATAGCCTTAAATGGCTTAATGTAAAAAAATACTAGTATATATTCCTTATTTATTTTAATATGACGATGTCGCCATACTTATGAGTTTTTTGATTTAAGGTATTTCATACTTTAATGCATTTAATCCTTTCAGACAATGATTTGACTTGGAATTTTATTGGAAAATCCGAGTATATTGACTCTTTAAGTATATATGACTTCATAAACAAAAATTCGATCGAAATTACCCGTAGATTAAAGTCTTAACTGAATTATAAGATAATTTATTATATCACAATGAAATGAATGACCATTATCTTCAATTTTTATAGATAAAATGATTAATTGACTACTAACACATAGCTTAAACTGTAGGGCTTAAACTTGTAATTTGTAGTATACTTCCGTATCACACTGTTGAGGCAGAAAGAAAAATATATTTAATTTTGATTAGAAGCGGCATTGCAAACTTCAACTTCATCCACTAAGATTTTATTTATTTAACCGTATAAAGACATATTAATACAGTCATTGGAATGTCTGTCTGATGTAAGACAAATGATACTAAAATAAACTAGTTTTTCAACTTTTCCGCAAGGGAAACTAAAATGTTAATTGATAGAACTATAAATTTGTGAAGATTAAAATAGTGTACGTAATCAAACCAATCGCTTGGTAAAATATCTCACGCATCAAGTTTGTATTTCGTAATTAAGCTGGAATTGATAATCAATTCGAAATAATACATAAAACGTATTGATATACGTAATAGATCGTTACGTTATTTAAAATACTAGTTTTTATCCTTGTTCAAGTATTATAACATGTTCGCAATTATAAAATCGTATCAAAATGCCGGCGAAACATAGAAAGCGGATGCATCGGTGTGATAAATAAAGCAGAGAATAAAATAGATTCAAATGTCCTCGACCTTTGCTGACTGTAATGCCATATTATATACGTATGTATTTACATACTCGGATGTGAGATGTATTGTACGTAAAGTGATATTCGAAAAAAGGAATTTGGAAAACAAACACTATCGACTCGTACTCTATCGAGGGATATAAAGATACAATTCGTTTTGTTTTAAGCAAAATATTACAGGAGTTTACTTTATATATTAATTGTGCTCACTAAAAACACTTTAACATTTACAACAAAAGGTAGCCCTAATGGCTTCCGGATCTAAAATTGACTTTGTCGCTAAAATTATATTGAAGAAATAAATTATTAAGACTTTGTCTTTTGCTCTATAATTGAAATGAATTTTGTAGAATGTCAACGTAAATATTAAAACCGTTATGGTACAAATTATTTCAAAGGCTTATATTTGAAATTAAAGTTTTTTAAAAAACGATACCAAAGTAGCGCAATTTATTATAGAGGCATTTATTTTTTCAAAAAGGAAGAATATTAAGTGTTTGAATTTTTTTTATGGGTATTTTATGATATTTTCTTTGTTGATACATGTAACTCAGTTTTCCACTCTTAATCCATAAAATAAAAGGGTAAAATGTAAACTGATTAGTTCGGTAATAGAATGGAATACTAAACTTGTTTAATTAAACAGACGTTGTTTCATTCGAGCAGCCCTTATAGAAATCCTTATAAAATTCAATATATAATAGTTTGTACTTATTGTATACTGTGATTACATCAGTGTTTCACTATAATTACGAAAAAGCAACATACGAGTTAATTTAAGAACCTTTATTTGAAGTCGGCTTACCTTTACTGTAGGTTCAATGTATAAATACTGTATGGAAATTAAAGAATTTAAGGTATGTACATAATATATACAATGTTAAGTGTATAAAATGTAGTATCTCAGATTAATTATAACTTTTTAATGAAATATGAAATGGAAGTAGGTCACTTGATAGTAAATCTTCATCGCAGCTCATAGATATGGTCACTGTAAGAAATCCTACAAACATACTTTTCTTACTACATTTTACTTTAGTACTTGGATTAATATATAGATATTTACAATTCGTTTCCTCCTAGACTGTGAAGGCATTTGCCCAACAGTGAAACATAATTATCTGTATAATTATGTTTCACTGCTAATTAATAATATTATTTTATCATGAGAATTTGAATGTTCTGTTCTTGGTGTTTGTAACAAGATCGCTCACCCTTTAAACTGTACGATCACATGTATTATTACCCTTTCATAACTTAAATAAGTGATGGTAGAGTGATGATGAGAAAAAAATAACTCAATTAATTCTAGGAACTCGTTTTACTCAGTTTTTAAAGATTTAACTCCTTAAAAACAAGAAAGTATTAGCTTGGATAATCTTCCTATTCTTTAATACTAATGGTTCCTCGAGAAAAGATATTTTTCTTGTAGAATTTTCTTGTTTAACTCAGTCGCTCTACAAAATGTTTCATTGGTAGTGATTAATCATTTGATTAAAGGGAGTTGAAAGAGAACAATATGCTTCCAAGTTCAATGAATGAACGAATGAAGGATCGATTTATTTTGTTACCGAGCATTTAAATTTTAATTCATAGTATAATAGTTATATAATCTGTATCAAAATTTGTGTATTGTATCTTCCAATGGAAGAAGTAGAAGAGTAAACAAAACTTAGGTTTACGTTTTTCAACAGACAGTTCTTAGTTAATATATTTCTATTTATAAAACCATACTAATCCACTTAACTATTTATATCCTCCTTAATTTTAGTTCCAAAATTCCGATACCAACTTCGCTGGAATTTAAAATACAACATATAAGTTATTTAGATCTTGAAAATTCATGTCATGTTACTTTCTAAGGTCAATGTTATTTGTTAATGTTTATTCTCCTGATATTGTATCGGCTTTTGAAATCAATACATATGTTTTCTATGTGTAATTTATAAAAATATTTAAGTAGTAAATTATAAATCTATTTCGTTGAGTCACTTTTTCGCAAGCATTTGTTTGGTATCAATAAGAACGTAATCCTATCGCGGGATCAGGAACGAATTCTCAATAGAAAGGATCCCACAATATTTGTTGTTCGACCCAAGGCTTGTAAATGAGCCCGGGCGAAGAAATAAACCATTGCAACGTTTTCTTTATGGGAGACAATAATTCGAGCGGATTCGATTCGCCGAAATATCCCCTTTCACCTGATACCCATTTAAATTTTAATTAAAATATATACGTCTTCAATATTCTTTTACAAGCATAAATTAAACAGCGTTTACTAAACGGGTTGTCTAATATTCATTTTGCTTGTTTAATCAATTATTTGTAAATTATATTCAAATTTGTTATTATTTTTTAATAAAATGTATGTCAGTCCGTCCGTCGTTTAAAGAAACCCTTTGATTTGGTTTGAGTTTGTGAAATACAAATTGTGAATTTACGGGCTTACTTAATTATTATTATATAAGGTAAATATTATTGTGCTATAGTCCATGGGATATAACTGTCTCATGCAAGTACAAACGACATAAATACAAGATGTATTTGCAAATCATAAATCCATGGGCGCGGCATCGACGGTGTAAACAGTGTTTTATATTTTTTACAGTAGAATAGATTGGCATGCTTGTCTTTTAAAATTAATCAAAATATGGAAATATAAATTGTGTTTGAAATAAAATATGGTATATTGACTTCATTCACAACTTATGTAATCTTTTTGATCTCAAGAAATAAAAAGATTCCATGTGATGATAAAAAAGAAAAACTCAAATTCAATTCGAATGACGTCGCGAGCATATCTCGTTTATCAATAAGCCATTCGGTATGAATGTATACCGATGTCGTTCCCATGTTTATTCGGGATAAAATTCGCCAAAATTGCGCCATTCACCGAACGAATTCAAAACTAATGAACGTAGGTACAATTTCTGATTCGAAATAGCTACATTCCATTCTGATATCTGTCAAGTAAGGTTTTCGGCCTTTGTATTTTATTATCAAAGCTATAGAGTTACGTTTTGGAAGATATATGTTATCCAGCAGTATTAACAGTTGGAGTCGATTTGTTTGTCATGCAAGGCAAGATTAGCCCTAATCATAAATGCAAATTGGATGTTAATGATTTTGTTTTGATATTAATGCGAATATTTCCCACTTAAATGATCGCAACGAATATACCTCATATATGGTAATAATTTGGTTTGTCATACAAGAGAAATTGATTGTATGTTAACAGAGGACATAAATTATATTTTAAGTACCGAAATAAAATACAAGTTATGAATAATTACGCATTTATGTGTTGCAATACATATTCCGCCGTTCACGAATAATTGTATAATGGTAAGTGAATGATGACGACGATGATTATGATGGTGATATAATTCTATGTCACGTGATTAAAGAATCAATTTATAAAAAAATAATTACGAAATCTACTCGAATTCTGTTAATATTTAAGACATTCAAAAACTCAGGATTTTCTCGAAGAAAAAAATTTAAATCTATTTAGTTAAAATATGATAGACGTAGTGAGGTCGCCGTGGATAGTGGCAGGCGGCCAAACTTAGATTCACTGCATTTAAATATTATGACGATTGAGAAAAATACTGATTTAACATTCACATGGTAAAATTCGGTTTGAAAAAATACATATTTCACAACAGATTTGTATAAAAAAAATTCATATCGTAAATTGTTTTTATCCACACTGAAAAACTTCGGTTCAGTCACGAGAATATTTTGCCATAAACAGATTTTTTAAAATGTTTTAGTTTTTCTTTAAAATCTGGCATCGGTTGAGTTTTTAGCTTAGGGAATAGTTGTTCCCTAAGCTAAAAACTTTTTTTGCTTTTAGTTACAAACATTTGAGACAGACGAAGATGTGAAGTCTCTTGCGGGTCTAGGCGAGTCGCATATCGATTGAGAAACTCGAAGAAAACACCAAAATGTCTAGAAACAATATATTTAAAGACTTTTGATGCTTTTGTCTAGGATCACTATGCTGCAATTTTGCAAACCTCCATTCCAAGTATGTCAGAAAGGCTTTAACGTCGAAAGACCATGCGAATAGAGGTTATACGGGGCTATGACGAAAAGTCAATTTTATTTTGTGTCTCTAGGACAACATTTTGATCTTATTTAATTTTTTCCTTTTTAGTTACGATCAGACGTAGGTACTTTTTACATTTTATAATTCTTAATTATAAGTAAGACAATTTTAATTTGTATGTACGATTCCATATTAATTTTTAGACAAGTTCTTACAATTATAATTTTTAAAAATAATTTTCTAACTGTTATCAATATATATTAGAAAAATACTCTAAGCTTTATATGTTAGACTCTTAGCTTGTACTTTATTACAGTATTTTGAAAAACAAACGTTTTTATCAATAATGTCAATTTTTATTCTGTCGTGAGTTTTACTGGTATGGTATACTTATATTATGTACATGGTTTAGAACGAAGTTTTCGTTAAAAGGATTAGAATTATATAAAGGCTATATGCAAATACATACGGAAAACTGTGAGTTGTTTCTCGGTCGATGCCTTTGTGTAGATAGGCGTGTCAAGCGACACTTCGCAAGAGTAGCTCCCGCTAGCAGCGAAGTCCAAATTTTGAAGGATTATGGAGTTTTCGGTGGCTAGTGCAATCTGCAAACAACATTGTTTAATAAAATTATTGTGAATAAATAGAATTTCAAATAGCATTCAATTCACATTTTTGTTAGATTATGTTTAATTACAAATATTCCTTATATTTATTAAAGTAAAATATTTTTCAACTCTGGACACACATCCAATTTTATCAATATTTTCTAGAATAACCAGAAATATTTACGATTTTGTAGTTTTCAATTTAAAAATGAACGGAAATTGGAAATTTTGTAGAATATCCAATTAGCTTCAATAGCCTGGGTTTTCTCATTCCCTAGTTTGACCTGAAAGGGGTTGACCTATTACGCCCTTTTAAGGTAAACGAGTTAGAGGCATGCAATATAGTGTGAGACATACCGAATAATAATTAATAATTAATTAATTTACCGAATTTAATTTAATTCTATTAGAGATCGAGTTCTTTATTATTAAAAATGATGTTGTTATATCTGCTTAGATTCTTGATAGCGTTTGACCAATCACATTGAACTGGCACAGTAATGGTTGTTTTCACTCAGAAGGTTTTCTAGCTATCCACGCTATTGAAACTCACTATTTTGTGTGTTTTGAAGTATTCTTTTTATTATTAATCAAATAAATTAACGTTCATGTTATATCACTGGTATTCGCCCAGTGGTCGTAATTCGAGCACAAGAATTAATAAAAAATATAATATAAAAATATATCTGTATAAATTTGCATGTCGTCATTGGCTAAAAAAAAACAACAAACAGGACGAGGAGGTAATCAACTGCATACTTACATACAATCTTTGCATACTTCTTTATTGATTTATTTGTATTGTAGTGTATTCTTGTGAATTTATATTTTTTATAATAATAATGAATGTCATAAGTATTTTTTTAATACGTTAATGTGATCATCGAAAACAGTTCATGAAGGCTATTCCTTATGAATTTTAACGTTAATTCATAAGGCATATCCTACTGAAGAATCCTTTACGCGTTCACTAAGATTTAGTTAAACGTTTGAGTTTTCTAAGATAAAATAGCTGATATAATGCATAAGTCCCGACTATACGCATTAATCAGTCGGTCATCTTAACCAACTTTGAGACCCTCGGATGACTTGCCAACAAACATCGTCAAGGAAAACCGCCCTTGTGACGTATGTATTAAGCTTTAAATTAATAAAACGACATATTACAATATAAACGCTGATCGTTTAAGTTTCGCTGAATTTAAACTTAAGTAATATATTATAAGACTAGCTATTACATAGATACAACATGGATATATGTAAATTTTAACGAAATATTATGCATATTTGTTTTAAGAATATCACAATTAGTGAAAAGTAACATTATCTATATCTAAATCTCATTGTCTTTGATTAATTTTTTTAAAGGGTATTTTTTATTCGCATGTTCACTCAGAGAATAGTCGCGCTTTAGGATGCATTCATCTATTGCCGTTGAGTGGTGCTACGCAGAATGTAATTAGCGACCGGTCCGTTGAATAGTAAATGAAACAAATTATTCACCAATCAGGTCGGTTTTAAATTGAACATTAATAATTTAATAACTATTTCTGGCCAATTAGTGATTGCTGTTATTATAATAGTAACAGTAAATTGCTTTGAAGTAATGCTATACTTTTTTCATTTACTGGAACTATCATGATTATATTTTGTATTCTTATCTCGAATTATATTGCTCAGTATTGTTCGTAGTTAAAGTTAATTCGAAATTGTTGCAACGATAATATTGTCGTTTTCGTAGAATAGCTTCCATTGAGAATTTCATTACGAGCAACTATAAAGCACAAGTAGAGTAGGAATGAACTCGAAACTCACTGCAGAATTGGAAACAGACTGTGATTGTGGAAAAAAAAATATGGTACTTACTTTTTCGCAAATATAATCATATCACTGTAAGTCTGTTATTCACATTTCAGTGAGGTTTAAAGTGAGTGAAATACAAAATATTTAGTTCTAACTTTTGTTCATAGGCTTAGGTCAAGCACGTCTGTGTTAGTACTCCTCACACATCAGTAATTCCACTGACAAGAAGAGAGACTAAATATTGTGTTGTGTTTTGTTTGGATTTGAAGGTTTGTTAGCCAGTTTAACTACCGGCATCAGAGATCTAATATCATGTTAGTTTCCAAGGTTTATGTACCATTGATGATGTGGTCAATATTCCTTATAAAACCAATGTTGATTGTCAATATCGATGGTGACTGTCCATCAAGTGTCTCAATAGCAATTCTGCCTACATTTTTAAATAAAAAAAAATAAAAGTGTCATTGTTTTTAACGAAAAGTCTTTCTTAATTACAATTGAAAATGGACAAGATGAAACCAATTAGTAACATTTAAAATTAATTGTGAGGCATAGATAAATACTAAACCAATATTCTTCTAATCAATTTGTGGTTAAATAATCAAAATGTGATACGTATACGAATAAACATGCAACATTAAACTTGAATGTAAAAGATACTGCGGCCGAAGTTCGAAGAAATATGAGACATAGGTGTCTAGTTTAAAGTGTGGTTGCCCTACTCGCAACACTGACCCGGAAAATTTAACTCCGCCCAGATCATTACTTTTAACGTAACTTTTAAGGTGTGCTTATACATTTTCGAAGTCGATGTTATGAAATTTTCGAAGAACTAGAATAAAAGTAACAGATTTAGAACACACGGTAAATAAACTATCACTGTAATTTACGGCCCAAAAATTCGTCGACAACGATAATGTTTTCAACTAATTTGTTTTAAAAAGTTTCAATCACACGCTATTTCTTTTTTTCATTTAAATTAAATTGTAGCCTTTGGGCTTTGATAAACATGAAACATGAGGTACCATTTGCAACTGTTTTTTATATCTCTTATATGACTATGACGTATCCGGATTGAGCGTCCTATTACACAGTTCTGTACCAAATAGAACCAGTCCTTTTTCTTAAATTACATACTGTATTGAATCCAATCAGGTGAGTCATTCAAGGTTATCAAATATCAAACAAGCCATTCGGCTTGATGTTTAAATTCAATAAAATTCTGTAGCATAGCATTTCGGTTAAACTCTTAGAGCGCTTTGAGATGAAGCAAAATGTTTTTGAAATATCTACGGTTGGCTGTCAAGTTGGTGTGCTACGTGGTAGAATTACTGCCTCAAGAACATATTTTCGGTATTTAGGTATTCAAAAATATACTTTCAGTTGTTTTCAATAAGGAACGATTTTGTGATGTGACGTTTCATGAGATTTTTAAAAAAATGAAATAGGTTTTTTTTAATAAACATATTTTTCTAATTTTTAATAATAGGGTGTGCTGCTAATTCAAAGTAAATTTTGAAAGTGAGCTATTTTATCTAGTAAATGAGCTTTTCTTAGCTTATATGTTGTCAAATTCTTCATTCTTAACATTATTATAGCGGAGTTGAACGACTAATACTTAGGTAACTCTCGACACAGTTTTCTTAGCTTGTTCGGTTGGTTACGGTATAGCATTTGTTTTATAATAATGTGTCAAAAGCTAGCTAATAGTCCGTTACAATCCTAAGCATGAGCGGTCTCGAATCTGGCCAAGTTCATTAAATTTTTGAAATGTTTTAGAGATTAATTGACGACTAACGGAGCGTACGCTAATTAGCTCATATCGCTTTTTAAATCATACTAATATATAATTTTAAAACTTATTCTACCTACAAAAATATATTTTCTTTATTATTCTCTGTAATTAAAATACTCGTAAAAATTTACGCCTTTACAGCAAAATATTACCTTCTCATACCTTACTTACCCTACCATAAAAAATTAAAGCAAAAATCGAACTTTCGTACGTAGCAAAAAAATTATACGTTTATTATTATTTTTGGATTTGAGATTTATTGACGAGAATTTATTTTTATTTAAGAATATTTTTTCTATTAAAATTTTTAGCTGTTATACGAAAGTATGAATATCATAATTTTGACCATTTACCTGAACGCTATCTCAATAGAATTAACCATGGCATATACTTTTACGACCTTCGGCTCTAATGAACATGTTTTTAAGAGATACAGACCAGACTACAGTTATTAGTAGTAGTTATAAAACTAATTTTACGCATGAAAATTTTAGTCCATCTTGTTCCGCTATAGTGGCGTTCAATTTAAAAAATATTTCACCTATTTTTAATATTATTTGAAAAACGAATAATATTTAATTAAAAAGCACAATTAACAAGGGTTATAAAAATACATATATTTACGATGACAGTTTACTATCTTGTGAAATCATATTTATAGAAGATGAAACGAGGAAAGCGCGGCGACTCCTTCAGATAGGGTCCTCGTTTATGGTTGACGCGCTTATAATGGCGGTTTTAGAGGTGGCGAAATGAAATTATTATTATGAAAGTGGATGATATTTTTCCTGTAAGAAACCTCGGTAATATACTTTTATATATACTTACGTGTTTATGTTGTTTTTGTAATAAAGGTAAGGGTAAGCTTATAAATAAAATAAGAATGCTTGGAATACATGTCATACTAAGGGTTTCGCAGGTAGGTCATGTTTTTAATTTGATATAGTTAAAGTAAAAGTAGCCGCCTGTGAATACTGGGCTAAGGTCTTGTCTGCTCTTGATGACGAGGTTTGGAGATAAATTTTCTTCTTATTTTTATATTAACTAATGATTGCTGGAAATTTTAACTCATTCGTAAGATTTATCTAACACACATTATCGGTAAAGTTAAACACATTAGTATTGCGTTGGTGTTGCAATATTCAAAAAAGTATATTACGTAAGTATTTGAATAAATAAAATACTATATATGTAGTTATAGATACAAGTATATTTAAATCGTTATTAGATTTTACAAGGTGTATTAAATATACTATAATATATATATAATATAGAATACCAGTTCGAGTTGTAAATTTTACCGAGAAGAACCGAAGAAAAACTTAGTAGTGACTCAATTTCAAGATTTCATGAACATTAATCATAGGAAATTAAATTTATTTTTAGCTTTTTTATTATCTATATTTTCGTGTACAAAATAATATGCCTTATTTATTAACGTTAATAATTTTGATAAGAACAGCTATCGAAATATTCTATTCCATTTATTTTAGTACTATTGCTGACGTTATACATTACTCGCTCGGTCCAGACTAGAAATTATGGGAAGCGACCCAAGTCACGACCCTCGTACACGGTGGTCGGTCGCTTGATGACGCTACTAGATCCATTTAGCAACTCGCTTAACATTATTTTTTGTATTCATAGAAATAAAATATATTAACGTTTTTTATTATGAATAATGATATTAGTGATGGGATTTCTTAAGTATTAGATTTTTTAGTAACCTACGTTGTCTAGGTCAAATATATTGAAATATCAAAAACGACGAAATTTTCTGCCTAATATCAACCCCAATCTATAAAATATATAAAAAGAAGAATATCTCTTAAGGGATACATTTACAAAAACACAGTAAATTTTTTTTAATTAGTTCGTAAACCGATGTTAGAGACTGACACTTGCTAAGCCCATATTCAATACAAAGAAAAAAACAAAAGCCTTCAATTACATTTGAACAATTAAAACTTTAAATGGAATGTTTCATGTTGCAATTTATTGAAATTAAATATTATTTTTCTCTCTTTTTTGATTGGATTATTTTTGTTGGATGATTTTTGTTGTGGGATTTATCTTGAAATGTATATATATATATGTATGACTATGCCGTTTCAACGCATATATTTAACAATAAGATTAAGCTTTAAATTTTTAAAAATAACTTCGTTTTGTAGTGTAGAGGCGCACTGTGAAAGGATTTTGCAATACTTTGATTTTAGGGTTTATGATTATTTCAGGGAGTGCATGCATCAAGCTTCCACGTAATTGAATCGACTCATTTCAAGTTTTATTTTATTAAGCTTATATCAAAAAAACATACACAAATAAGGCATATTACTCAATACAAGATTATATTAAATATTAAAAAAGTGTTGACTTAGTGTCTGATTTCTAGGCAAAATATATAAAAAAATAATTGTTCTTACTGACATACTCTGCAATTAAAATGGTGGAAAGGAGTAACTACTGAGTTTCTTGCTGGTTCTTCATGGTAGAATCTACTTTTCGAACCGGTGGTAGCTTTAAATTTAATCCAACACTGTAATATCAATATTCAAAAGTACTTTTATCAGCTTTTGAATAAAGAATATTTTGATTTTGAATACACTAAAATACATATATATATATGGTCAACGGGTTTTTACGACGAGTAGACTTGTCGCACTGCAAATGCAATAAAATATATATTTTTTATTTCGTAGCGCTAGTTGTTCTATATAACAATTATTTAATTCTCTAGGAAATGTCAATTCCAAGTCAACACCAAAGCTGAAAAACGGAAATAAATGAAAAATATACAAAAGTAAACATTTTATTGCTATACGCATAATACAAGTTAAACCACCAAATTATTCGTTGACTCGAGTTTTCAGTGGTAGTAACAAACTTTATAAATAGAGTAACTTCCATTGCAATATTAGTCATGTGAAAATTCGTTATGAGTTCTGTCCCTTGTGACTTTATTTAAATGAAATAAGTATATCTGTATTTTAGTTAATACAGATATTAATAAACTATAATTATCTCCTCAAAGATTACCCCAGCAGTGGGATATTTATATTGTTAATTTTTTAATTTTGAGATATTTATAACTCTTTTTTTTTTCCAGTGACGCTTCCTTCGACTTTACCCGTGTTTAATTCATGTTCGGTTATATTGTAAACTATAGATATTATCTACATGTATAAACTTTATATTATATAAGTCAGCGCGAAGGCATATTTTTATTTATATATTACTCACTAGGTCTATTTAAAGCTAAGGTTTTTATATGTCGACTGAATTGTTTTTGTCAAGATTTCCCCAAAAATAAACAAATATCCTGTCTCTTTAAAGCGTTAGTATGATAAACTGGGAACACGAGCCCGCGCACTTGTATCCAAGCTATATTTACCCGAAATTTTCGCACTTTTGTTTCATCAAATACTCTAGGGTCACTCCTAAAAGTACAAGAAGCGTGAAATTCGGCTTATACTAAGCGTTGGGGAAAAGACGGAAAATTTTCATTCATTTTATCAATGAGACTAAACTAAAATACAAAAGCCATTTTCTAGCTACCAGTGCTGTTGAAACGTTGATAGAATTCTTATATTATTTATTTTTAATTACGTTCTAAGCAATTCTGTGATTTATTTTTGTGTAACAAAAAAAAATTGATTCAATTTTTATTAAAAACATCTGTTTTCTAAGCATGTATGCTATAGCTTGCAGTTTCCAGTTTGCGAAATATATGTGAAGTACCAACGCGACGTTAAGATTTTTACATAAAATCTGGGATACCCGAAATGATACATGTCAAAAGTCAAAGTCAAAAATCTATATATCAAGTGTAACGCTAGAAGCGTATTGAAAGCTTCTGGCATTGCTTACTTATTGATTGACAAAAATCTACCACCTATGTAGTTATTATAATTCATGTAACTTTGATTATTCATTCTAAATAAATATATTAAGAAAGATTAATTATTATTTTAAAATGATCTTCGTTGGGTCATAATAATATTTAGGTAATTTATACAACTTCATTTCGATTCATTATTTCGAAATAACTTGAATTTAAATTACTCGATTTAAGAATATTATCTACTAACAAACATAAATACAAAACATTATAAATATACCGAGCGATTCAAACGCTATCTTGTTCATTGAATCGACTTGGTTGGTGTGTGTGTGAGTGTTTTGTGACGAGTATTACAAAAGCCTTGATACAAGGGAAGGAATAGTACTTGTTTTTCTGAATAAAATTTACGTTAAATGGTCCGCTCAAAAGTAAATTTCTGCCTGAATATTTAATTTACTATTTAGCAGAACTATTATTGAAACAAAACAGTCTCATTTGTACTGATATATACAATCGTTGCTTCGTGATCATGTAACATCTGAATCGGATTTGACCTGGTGAGATCATATATCTTGCCTATATTAGTTACCCGATATGTAGCACTGTACAGAAATAATTAACTAATTCTATATTTACCCAATCAAATGACTGACTCTGTAGCTTATATTATTGCAATTGAGGCCGTGACTTGAAACATTGATAAATATTCGAGTATTTATTATATTTTTGTAATATTCATAGTATAAACAATTAGTAACCCTATAATATTTCCAATTGTATATTTACACCACTAGCTTTGAATTACGATATTGCACCATTAGAACGCGAGGCAGCGTGTCTGTGCTCTATTATCGTCACAAAATAAAAAAAAACGCGTTTCGCTGAACTTTTTTATTATTCCAATTAACGAAAAAAGGTAATGACTGACAATATTATGAAAGATGAGTAGGTTTAACATAATCTTTTTTATGTTAATGTTATAATTGTAAAGTACTGTTGCCTGTTTTTACAGCTGTCTTAATATCGTGAAGGGTTAACTTAATTTTCTTTTACACAAAATGGATAAGATCATTGAAATAAAGGAAATCGTAATGATCGTGTGATCAATTTAATACAGACTTCTAAGGGATAACCTCTGGTTAATATTTATATTCCTTTAATAATGGTCCTGCTATCACAAACATTAACGAAGATAAAATTTCTAGTAAAAAAAAATATTTGTGAGAAATACAGATAATATATATAATTTAAAAAAAAAAACAATATCATATAATATTTTATAATTTATGGATTGTCATATAAGAATTGCAATCGATTGCATTGGAAATGTTTCAAATATATTCGCACTAAACGTTTAATGTCTGACTAAGCATCCTAGATTACTATTTCTTGATATATGTATGTTGTAAATGCGCATTTAAAAGACATAGTTTTGCATACGACTTCTAAAATTAAATATGTAACAGTACCAAGTTGGAAATGAGCACAAAAATATTCGGATTCCCTCAATAAATTATATTATTTTTGCAAAAATAAAGTTGTATGTCGTTAATCAAGAATTCAAAATTCCGCAAAATGCATGTTCTTATTTTAAATATTAAAAATAATAAGTATATTATTTTAACGTTTACCTTGAAAACTAAGTTGTTACGCCACTCGTGCCTGTAATTACACTGGTACACTCACCCTTCGAAAATGAACACTTCAATTCTAATTCTAAGTATTGCTGCTTGGCAGTAAAATATACGATGAGTGGGTGGCACCTATCCAGAAGGGCTTGCACAAAGCCCTAACACCAAGTAGATTTTTTTAAGGGTATCTTTGATGGGATTTACTTACATTAAGCACTGCACCAGGTGTGGTGAAGTTTCTGTAGGGAGGTTTTCTGTCTCTTATGTATTGAAAGATTTTAGTGCCGTGGCGTAGGAAGACGACCTTATCCAGAAGATGTGGAGGCACGTCGTGTACGCAACGCAGCCGGACAGATCCACCTCGTGTTGCCCATCTCTCCATCTGCAGTTCCACTCTGACTTCTGTGTGTCCTCGGGCTGAAAAAAATATATACTCTTTAATATATATTTATAATACAGGTAAACTGACAAACAAATTGATAGGTCACTAGTGGTAATGGTATGTGGTCACCATTGTCCATAGAAATTGGCGCTTTAAGAAATATTAACCATTCGTTTCATCGCCAATATGACACTACCCTTGGGAGCTATGATGTTTTATCCCCTGTGCCTGTAGTGGCCTTTCACTGGCTCTTCAAACCGAAACACAACAATGTTACGTATAGAATAGAATATCTGATGAAGATATGGTACCTACCCAGACGGGCTAGCAGAAAGTCTTACCACCAAGCTCTAATAAACTGTCTTTGCTTAATTTCAATTGCGAAAAAAATGTTACAACAAGATTTAATCGTCATTTCTGATTATACTCGTAACTTTCCATACGGTATATTTAGTATCAAACTTGTTATTGATTAATTGTTTTAGTAGATGCCGATTTAGGACAATGGATTTAACGGAAAATCAAAGGGTCGAATCCACATCTTTCAGACTTTTGGTTTTGTTGTTTTTGGGATCTTAATTTAAATAGCCAACGCTATTTATTAACTCAGGTCGGATTAAATTTTGTGTAATGTGTTACTTAAAGTCAGCTTTATGGTAAGTAAAAAGTGTTATATCACACAGTAAAGTTTTTATATTTTTTATTTAATACGTTGTAATAACTCGGAACTTTTATCGTCCTCCATAGAAACATATACTTGTTTAATTTTCGAAATAGCTTATGTAATATTAAGCAATATTGTATTTAATGAAAACATTTTTATTTATCGAAAGCGGCTTAAATTTATTTTGTTAAAACATGTAAAACTTGTGCTATTATTAATTAATTATTTTTAATTGAATTCAAAAATAAAACGACCATATTATGGGCCATATTTAGTTTGATATATAATATTTTTAAATAATTTTAATGCATTTGTTATGTTTTTATTGAATCAGTTATATGGAAACTTCAAGCACGATCAGATAGATGCGGGATGGGACCTTGTAAATTGAATGGTTAGTAAATTGTTTTTCTTGTTAATTCATTTCATTTTCTTTTGCATTCCCGTAATTGCGTTTTCCTTCATTTCCTTAGGCTGGTTGCTAGATAATGCATTTAGTTATGAAAAAGTTGGCGAGTGCTGCAAATTTAGTCTATCTAAATTAACATTTATATTGTCTTCTCATTAGAATAATAGTTTAGTGCTAAAAACTTAATAAAAAATCTTTTCCGGCGATTTAAAGTAAAATATAATGACGTATGGCATGAGATTAATCATTCAGACTACGAAGATGATGATATAGTTCCTTGACCACTGTAGCCAAAATCTGGTCGGAAGGACTAATTTTTCAAAAGGCCAGCAGTATCAAATGATGATATTCGTGATTTATACCAACAAAGAAATTTTACATGTACAATTGATTTATCTAATACCACTTAGAGGGTAAACTTATTTTTGGTAACTCAGGAATGTAGATTTCCACTTAAAATTACAGATTAAAAATTCCTAATGATTTTGTATAAAAATATCGTCAAAGTTTATTTCAGACGTAAATAAATATTCTTAATAGTTCATCACATGTTGAATTTTGAGTTTTATTTTTATATGTCCTGATTATAGAAACGACGAACTTTTGTTGTTAATATAACTTAAGTATAATCATATTGAACTTTTTACCTGAAAGTCACTGGTACGTACGATTGTTATGGAAAAAGTTCTTGAAAAGTATTTCAGTGAACCGCAACGATTAAGAGTACTTTCCGTTTCTTTGAACAGAAAAAAATAAAAGAGCTGAAAATTACATCAAAGATTTCACCGTTGTTATGTGTAAACTAATGATCTGTTTAAGATGGTAGCAAAATATAATCATAAATTAATACATCCTAATCTATAATCCTCATCATCTCTCAACGGAAGGACGTCCCCTGCTGGATATAGGTCTCTCTCAAAGATCGCTACAACGACCAGTCTTGTGCAGGCCGTAACCAGCGGCTTCCTGCGACCTTCACCAGGTCGTTGGACCACCTTGTGGGGCGCCTACAAACGCTGCGTCTTCCGGTCCATGATCGCCACTCGAGAACTCGTCGGCCCCATCGGCCGTCGGTTGTTCGAGGGCCACTGCCACTTAAGTGTGGTAATCCTTCGGGCTATGTCGGTGACCTTATTTCTTCTGCGGATCTCCTCATTTCTGATTCGATCTCGCAGAGAAACTTCGAGCATAGCCCTCTCCATTGCCCTTTGGGTGACCTTGAGCCTTGAGCCTTCTTATGAGGCCTATTGTGAAGGACCACGTTTCACAGCCGTTAGTCATCACTGGCAACACACACTGCAGCAAGATATGAATACACACATTACCCTTTGAAATTACTTTTTTCTTTTAGATTTTTGCTCTGTTTATTTCTATAATTGACTAGCTGAACCCTCGGCTTACCCAAGCGAAATTTATAAAAAATTATAGCACACAAACCTTCACTTCAATTTTACCCCCTCGAGGTGTGACATAAAAAAAAGGTAGCCTGTGTCTTTCAGCGGAACTCAAATTTCAAGGTTCAACAAAGTAAGCGTGAAGAGGTAACAGACAGAGTTACTTTCGCATTTATAATATTAGTAGGATGTATGTATTCCAAATGACAAAAAAGAGGACAAAATGTTGTATATTCAATTTAATCCTGTAACAGGACGTTTCAAAAGTGCTTGGAAGAGTCTACTTGAATAAAGTATATTGTGATTTAATGATGCGAAGTGTGTCTTTAATAGAATTGCCTAATCCAACATAAATCTTTATCTTCGAAGATCTTAGATTATTCTGAGATTTTGCAGTTAAGTTAAGGAACCGTAAAGTAGATCCATTGAACATACACTTTTAAAACTAAAGGGTGAATGCTTTGATCCAAGAAGGTGTGTGGACGACTGCAATTAGTATGGGGTGAGCTATTTTTGTCATATTATTTGCGAGAGAAGTTAGCGCAAGAGAAAAGTAAAACTGCAAGACAGTGTTAAAAATTCACAGGAGTAGGTCTTTAAAAATGATGTACCTACAAAACTGTTATGATAAGTTTTATAAATTTGAAAATAGACTATGGTTTCATTTGTATCCCTAGGACTATTAAGTTGGAAGATCCGGAAACGGAACTTCCATTCGAAAAAAAAAAAACGACTTGTTACTTCTAACTAATTCTAGTTATTTTTTTATTCTAGCTGACAAGCTAAATTACATTATTTTTTAAAGCTAAATTAAAGCCTATGACTGTTGGCCTAATAGTATTTGTTGACTACTCGCTATTTCAGCTTTTATTTTCACCAATTTCATTCACGACGAAATATATTTACATTTTACACGGTGATAGTATTCACTGTAATATAATTTCTTTTCTGTTCATATATAACATGTTTTAGTAGATACAGTAGAAAAAAAATATTATTAGATTTTAATTTAATCTTTATCATCTGTGCTTTATTATAATAAATGGGTACAAGAAATATTAAAATCCGCTTTCTTTGTATAAAGCCTGCCATTAAAGAACTCGAAAAATGCAAATTTTTAAGAGTAAAGAGTGATGAAAAGTATGATTTATTTATGAGTGTTCCGTCTACATTCCAGCAGGACTTTGCCTGGTGAATAAAATATCTGGAATTAAAAATATATAAAATATAATTCTATAATTTTATTTAGAACTCTATTAAGACACGTACGGGTTCAGGCATCTGTCATGCTGATATAGCATGTGAGGGAATTTAAGTTTTTGGCGTCTAACCGATGATTCCTTACTTTAATTTCTTACAGCATGTAATTTTACTAACGGATTACGCTCATTATATCTGTATATAGCAATATGCTGACTATATAAAGATATAAATAATGAGTGCTGCATTTCGTATTATTCCGGTATGTTCTTGGGAAATTTCGTGAAACAATTCGATACCTCTTTGAAGATGTTGTATTTTTTGCTATAAAAGCAATGTTTGCATTCTCAATAACTCCTTTCCTAAATCATTGGTATTGATTCTAGTTAAATCATCTCTAATATACTAGTGCCTCATAAGACTTTAAGCACTGTTCAAGCTTCGAGTAGTTAAATCTTTTATATTAAGATTTAATAAAATAACTCGTGTCAAAGCGTATCAGATAATTTATGTATTTCGACGCTTCCGAAAAAGTGGCAAAAAAAATATATCCACTATTTTATTTGTTTGTATAATTTTCAGTTTAAAATGACGCGGAATAAGCAAAACAAAAGATCGAAGTTCTTTAACTCATTCCTGCTTTAAATCCTTCTGTCGCTAGTCCGCCCTCGTATCGCTCTATACGATGAGGTATTAGGGCTAAAATGAAATAAAACGATCTGTTATATAATAAACACTAATTTCTAAAGAAACATTTACATACTATTATTTATTATATACTTAGATAATACTACATACTATATATAAATAGTCAAAAACCACACATTCCTATTTAATAAAGTCTGTTAACAAAATATTCCATATAAACAAACAATTTATTTTGACATAGCAACGGAACTATGAGTAAGCTGTGCTTCTGTCACATTTGTGGAAAACCAAATCCTTCCTCTATTTCCCTGTTTAAAAGGAATTCAAAGGCCTTTGGCTGTCAAAGCGATACATTCATACAAGTTTGACCGCTTTATTCTTAGTAACAGAATACAGTTATTTGGTAGTAAATTTGTCAGTTTTGTTGTATGTTTATTTAGCGTTTACGGCAACATCAAGATTTGATTTGCTTCTAACACGGGAACTTATGTTTCTATTGCTTAATTCGTAAACTTATCAATGACATATTATGTTTTGTGAACATGCATTCTATAACTGTGAAAGTTACAATGCACTACATATCATTTATAGCGCTGAAATTTTGGATAGCACCATTGTTTCTAAGCATAGTCTCCGGTATCCGCTCCGCTTGAGTAGACGATTTTGGATTTTATTTCGCTCACGATGTTTTTCCTATTTTTTTTTCATTATTGGTGAGCTAGATGAAATATAACATAAGCACTTGAATATGATTAGTGCTTGTCTGGATTTCAACCTGTAATCTTCAGTTAAGATTCTCATTTTCTAGCCACTGAACTACCTTGGTTACTTAAGCATAAAATTATATGAGCTCTAAATGTTTATTACGAAAATTCGTCAGACATATTAAAATAAAAGTCTAAAACATTGTGACCTTTATGAAGATTACGTTGCGGTAGACGCTTCTTACAAGAACTGAGGAGCTATCCAGTATATCGCTCACGGATAACGGTAGTGTTTTTAGTTGAAATGCGGAAAAGGGCTGAAATATAATATGCAATCTAGTAAAATTGAGGCGCCCCGTGAAATCGCCTCGCGTCCTTCTTGCGTGTCGTAAACCATTCCTGTTTTTATGGTTTGCACGCTTTACGAGTTTCGACGCTACTATGCAGCTTTCAGTTGGTACGTAGCGGTACTATGGAACAGACTATCAGTGTTTTGATTATAATGTAATTTGTCTAATTGTTATAATGAAACAAAATGGCATTATTTTGTTTCATTATTTTCAAAGACATTGTACGTTTCATTAAAATGTCATAGAATAATTTAATTTAATTTTATTGACTTAATATTAGTGAACATCGTGTTTCTCATTGAAGAATTAATGTTCATTAAAAATAATAATTTCATGTAATCGGTTTTTTTCGTATAATATAAATAAGCATTTCTTTAGCGGTGGCTCTGACCAAAATAACAATATTTATTTAATCTACTATAGACTGTATTGTCTGTTCACTAAGAGCGTAAGTAATGTTTTCACCGAATCAGTTTACTGGAACTCCATTTGCAAGATTTAACTCACTCACTTTATAGGTTGCACAAATTCGAAATAGATTTATCTCCAAATAGCTTGTCGACAGTTTCAGACTTCTTCTGCGTAATTATCGTTTTTATATTACATGGTTTTGCAAAAAATATTTTATAACGAACTTTCAGCAAAAGGAATTTGCCCATTTAGAAGATATTTTTCTGAAATATTGGAGCAGTGCTGTGTAACTACAGGAATAAGGGACTGACATCTAGTGACCAAGGTTATTTCTGGCAGTGCTAATGTCTATAGGTTGTAGTTACCACTTACCATCAGGTGACACATCTGTCCTTCCGTCCACTTAAACCTATATGTAGCGGATGAAAATCTGCCACGTATTGGTGTATAGGATAATTGGAGCAGCTCCAAAATGAACTCCTCAATGACTGGAAACCTTAGCCTAGCAGTGAAACATTTCCAGGTTGTTACTAATAAATGCTAAATAGATGTAGTCTTAGAAGAAGTTTAGCTGCCCGGGGCTAAGTTCGATCGGCAGGATATTATTACCTCAGCTAACATATTTTTTTACATAGTTTTCTTATCCTGCAAGATATTTAATATAACACATTTGAAAGTTTAATTTTTTATCTTGTTAATCTACACTCAGAGAAAGAATATTTAAATATGGTTATCTTTTAAAATGCTAGAAAGCATCCCTCGGGTATCGCGAGCACTTTGGACGAGATTTCTGTCACAGTTTTTAAACGATATTGCAGAAAGTAAAAATTTAGTTGAAATAGTAACTATATTATGTTTTATCTTATTGATATTCTAAAATGTATGTCTTTGTGATGTAAAATGAAGAAAATTATTGTTTGATTATTAGTTCTTTGTATAAAACTTTTGACTTAAATATTTAAATTAAGGAAGTATTAAGTTTAAATAAAATTAAAGTGATGCTTACATCGAAAGTTTTTGTATTCATGTTTTCCCCAGACAGATAGCACGCTCTATCTGCGCGTCTTTTGTTAATATGTCAGAAATACTGTCTCTTTAATTACGAATTATTGACGAATTAATAAATGTTTGTCAAAAACAATATGATTTTATTTTAAATATTATTTGCTATTATACGTTATTTATTTCAACGCGTCTTTAAATGTTCTTGTAAGCCATTATGTGATACCGCTTCACCTATTAGCCGTTGGTGGTACCATACCAGTAACCATCACTCAAGTGCCAACAACAACTGTACGAAGTTTCAACTCAATCAGAGGAACGACGTGTGAATGTATAGAATACGAACAAAAATGAGTATTAATTTTGCCTTTAGTCTAAATTCTGCTACTTATCACTGAATTGGATAAAAATACTAAAAAAAATAAATGTACGTCTCGAAGTTCATTCTAATATTATTAAGAGTAAGATTATTATAAATGAATAATAGTTATTTTTGTTAATAGTAAAATTTAATAGTAAACAATGAATTCACGAGTATCCCGCGATAGTGTTTGGCTTATGTAAGCACCGCAAGAAAAGGCAGACTGTAGGTATTACGCAAATATACACAAAATACCTCTAGAATATTAACATTTACGCCACTGAAATAGAATTCAGAAATATTGGTAAGATTTTCAGGAAGGTGGAAATACAAAGCGGGTCTCGGCAGAATGGCGTGTACGTGAATGGTGTGAAGATTATGTATTATGGATGATATTTGTACCTTCGTTCTGATTCTGGACCTCTTGTTTAAATATTGTAGGTAGTACATTGCTCCTTTGGAGTAAAGTTATAATGTTAGCTAGTACACAATCTGTGCATTATTATTCATTCAAAATTATCTGGATTATTTTCATAAAGGGTCAGCATTTTGTAGTAATGCTTTAAGCTTCAAGGCTGTTACTACGATTTTAAATGCGGAAATTTGAAATTTAAATTGCTGGGTTAAATGCGACCGCGGTCTGTTGCTACTTTCGTTAAATTTTCATCGAATTTGTCAATATTACTGTGAAGTAGAATTATGACATTTATCCAAAGGCATTTTAATTATAATTGAACTGTTATAAAATGTTATAAACTTGACTATTGATCATTTAAAAAAGAAATCAATCATATATCTCACAACAATTGTAATTTAAGAGTTCAAATGACATATTTTGTCTATATCTAAATATCTATTGTTGTTTCAGAAGAATGTCTATGTATGTTAATAATGCCATACCAACTCTCATCACAATCCTTACACTACTTTTACTTGGTGGTAGGGTCTTGTGCAAGCCCGTCTGGGTAGGTACCATCCACTCAGATATTCCACCGCCAAATAACAGTACTCTGTATTTTTGTACACAGGCACACAGGCACAAGGGACATAACACCTTAGTTCCCAAGGTTGGTGGTGCATAATATGGTTAATATTTCTTACATCGCCTTTGTCTATGGGCGGTGGTGACCACTTACCATCAGGCTCATATGCTCGTCCGCCAACCAATACCATAAAAAAAAAACTTTACGAGATTATTTTCGTAATTATAAGACTAATTATTCATGTAATTCGTAGAACTATTAATTATTGTATTACTATTAATTAGTAAAACCCATCATAGTTTGTAATTTGTAGTAGTGTTAACGAATTCCTTCGGCGTTTAAATATTTTTATGTTTAGCGAAGAAATATAATTATGTAATTCAGTTTGAAAATATAATTGACATCGTTACATATAACGCGACATTTTATAATTAAATCCATACTAATATTATAAATGTGAAAGTAACTCTATCTGTCTGTCTGTTTGTCTAGCTTTCACGCCAAAACTAGTGACGCCTGAGAAAGGACATGGGCTACTTTTTAATTGGTAAAAAGTGCTGTAAGGGGTTGAAAGGGGGTTTTAAGTTCATCGGTTAAGATGCGCGCGTCCTAACCACTGGGCAATCTCGGCTCTCTAAACTATCTCGGGAGATTGTAAGCCGTTTAGAGATTGTGAATACAATAAAATTCGGTAGATTACGGAATTCTTCTGCGTGTTATATTTGATAATAAATTTCATTTATATTGTATTTATTTCTATTTATAAGGATGTATATTATGATTGCGTCGTAAACGCGTCCGATCACGTGGGCCAATTTCAAAAGAGACCAGCCAACTACGCAGGATATTTAATTGTGCACAATTAGCGTGTGCGCAAACACTGATTCACCCTCATAGTCTGACAGGTTGACAAATCTGACAGGACCAGTAATAGTTCAGGCGCAAACCCAACCGCTTTACGTGCTTACCGAGGCACGGGAGTTCACAGACTTCGAACTTCCAGACTCAGAGGCTGTTAGTGAGGTTGGCTGTTTTTCGGCAGAAATACCCGACCTAGGATTTGAACTTGGAACCTCGGGCTCTGTCGCCTTATATAAGCCGCTAGACCAACGATGCAGTCAGTATGTATTTTATAATAGGTATGTACCCGCAGTAGTGTAACCTGGTAGAATAAGCCATTAAATATTTTCCTTAAATTTTGCTGATTAGTAGGACATTTATGGGCTGTTATTTTCTATTATTACTGTTATTTACTGTATTATATTAGCACTATCCCGTTTCCTCTTTATAACCTCATAATAAAAGTTGTCGGTAAGATATTGCTTGAAGCAATAAGGCCGCCTTTGTAGACTCTCTTTCAAAAGTTTATTTGTATATAACTTTTTGTTTTTAACTCGAGTGCAATAAATAGTTTTCTTCTTTTATTTATTTTATATCGTTTATTATGACATTGTTTGGGTTGAATTAACTTTATATTGTGTTCTGCTTAATAGTAAACATTTTAAGCGATACTGTAACAATTATATATGTTCTTTTTTCAAATGTTTTATTACTGACGATAGAAAAAGACAAATGGGTAAGCAACAATTCAACCGCTATACAAAATTTATTAGTAAGCTCTTACTGATAAATGTTGTAAGGCCGTAGATCTTATTAATAATTAATCTTAACTGTTACCGTTACATGCCAGAAATATCAGTACATTTGTTAAACTAAAGTAGCCTGTAAATGTTCACTCCTGGGGATGTCTTTCTTTGAAGTGAAAAATTGGAGCTTATTCTACCACAACGCTGGTTGCGCTTGGGTGGATAAATATGTGGGATACCTTCATACGACTTTTATGCAGTTTTCCCGATATATCCGTTCCTCGCCGAACACGATATGAATTATGAACATGAGTTAAGCACATGAAAATTCAGTGGGTTTAAACCATAATATACGCTTAAGATTCACCTGTTCTAATGAATGGGATATTTTTAGTTCTATCTTATATTAAGGGCAGTAAATAAATACATTTTTTTTTAGGATTAGTAAAGAAAAATATGGTGTAATGTATTGTAGCATTTGATTATTTTTAATGTTTACAAACTATGTACGGTCGTGTAAGCCAGTGTAGTTCACTCGACCTATTTTTGAAGTAAAAACAACCACGCATTGTATCTGCTGCTGATGAAAATATTTCGCGCAGTCTTTATCACAATGGTAGACGTCAGTGCTCTTTTTAGAAATTGCGATTTTTTTGTTCGAGTTATTTGCATCACCTTGTTATTATTTTTACCCAGATAAACCTGTGTTCTAAAACGCTTTACGAGTTTATAACTGTAACTTGTACACAAATATAAATCGTAACAGTTTTTATTAATACAGACATAGAGAGTGGGGTCTCCCAGAATGTTTTAAAGGCCACTCTGGTTACGGCGCTGTGCAGACTCTGGGGGCGAGTGGTCGGCGTGCTTTCAATACAGTTATTCAGTGTGCGTTGGCTGAGGCACTACCTACCTAAGTAGTGCTCAGTTTGACCTATTGTGATTTGTGTCTATTTAAAGTATATTACGAAAATTCTGTTTAATTTTGCACGTCACATTATATCGTCCGAAGACGTTAATACGTTTCTGGCACAATACAATATCTTACATAATATATATAAAAAAAAAATCACCAAAACTTTAATTTCCTTCTATTGGATAACGAGTTCATCTCTTGTTAAGAGGAGACGGTTGAAGATTACATCACTAAGTTGATATTTTCCTTCAAGGTTTTTTATCCTAAATATAAGTAAAAACAAATTTAGGGTATATTATTAAATTTAATTTGTTTTTTGTTGTATTACATTTGTGAATTCTCAGGAGACATAAAGTCCGAAGGGTTGTGGCACATTGGCGATTTAAGGGTTAATATTTCTTAGAGTGGCAATGAATATGACGGTGAACACATTTCATCAGTTGGGAACAGTTCATTTAGAGACATGAGTTTAGATTTACGTATTATTTCCACTGGATGGTCTCGGAGCTGTGGTTATATTTAGCGGATATCGTTAAATTCATATTTAATCACGTTGAATCAACCTATAAACTAGTAATATTATTCATTGTATACACAAAAATATGTTAGTTTGAATGGTTAGTGAGCCGGAGTAATTATGGGCACAGAGGTTAAAAAGTTAAAGTTAGATCTATCATCTCTTATAAAGATGTGATATCTATTTTATATTATGATGCTACAAACAAAGAGAGAGAAAGAAGGAGAGAAGAGAACAGTCTGAAATTGTCGCAGTATACGGATAAGTACTCTCCCGTTAAGAGGATCCTTAGAATATATTCATATAAAGAAAATTAGTCTTGCTTGCCCGGATTTCAATTCGCTATCATTGGTTAGGATTTCCGTTTCTATTCACTGGGTCATATCCCATTAACAATTTACAATGAATCCGAGTGTTCAGCTCTTAGCATTTAGTAAACTTCGTCCTTGACCTAATGATACATTAAATGTTTTAAAACCATCTTGTTTACACTAATTGGCTGAAAATTTATGCCAATAAAATACGCGAATTGTAAAGTAAAAAACGTTGCATTTTATATGGCGTTTTACTACACAATTTAATTAATTAAAATACAAGCTTCTATGCCGACGTTTTTAATGAATTAGAAAAGAAAGTTAAATGCTTCATTCAAATTAAATAATAAAAAAAATTAATAATTCATCGTCTGTTGTAATTTTTTTAAAATAAAATTCATGATTCATGATTACTTACAAAAGGAACAAAAACCGCTGCAGAATATTCACGTGTGGATACTTTCTGTCTCGGGAACAGTACGCTTAGTTACGCTGAGAGAGAATTATGATTACTATTGCTGGACAAAAAACTACACGATTGACAAAGTCAAAAGTAAAATGTTTATTATATATAGTCCCATTCCTCCATGCTGAAACGAGCCAACGAAAGTCTCAACTCAGCGTGGTTATAATTTTTTTATATGGTGTTTATAATTGATATAATTTGATGTGCCTGTAGGCGATCGTTTTATTTCTAATGTGTTGTCATGTAAAAAGTTAATAATTTTTCAGTATCTTTTACCACAAAAACATTCCTGGACATTTTTTTAGAATTTTACCATTGAACATTTCTGAACGCTTTCTGGGATCCTATTGTAAAAGCGTGTACATTTTTCCACAAAAGAATTATTAACCCTGTATTTTCGGGTAAAAGTCGTAACTAGCTTATGCATGTTCCTGGTGTTAACAGTATGTACGTGTATAGCTTTACAAATAGTATGTACATGATAGCTTCAAGTACTAACTTTTATTGATCAGAAGAACCACACAGACTATAATAATTAGGTACTGTTTAATGATGCGACCCATATAGGTATAAACTATTTCTTCAATCACATGAACAGTCCAGAGAGAACTACGTATTACAATGTCGTCCAAAATTATTAATTAGCCCCTAAAATAATAGAGGGTCGTCTGAAACTAAAGTTCACGTATAAAATAAGACAGTTTTAGGAAAATTAAACAAATTTGTCTACAATGAACAGCCAAACTGCGATTAATTTAAATGACATTATTTATAACTATCAAACAATGAATACCTACTGATTAGATAGACATGTAGACGCAATAATACGTCTCCTTCTGATATCAGTTGTTTTATAATCGACAGAATGAGAAATTTAGAAGTATATATACGAGTATGAAGATATAGGAGCGTAAGAAGTCTTACAAAACTAAAAAGAAAAAATGATCTTGAAATAAAAAAATTATGAACTTTAAAAAGCGTGGAATATTTTCTTATTTAAATTTCACGACTGCGAATATTAAAAATTAAGACGAGACATTATAACCGTTTTTTTAAGTAAGTAAAATTATACCTAAAGATTATTTTATAGTATGATATGTTGTGTTTTATTGAATTGCGTAGTTATTACATACGTATAGCATATTTTAATGGAAGTAGGAAAAAAGATAAACAAACCTTAGATTTACGCATTTCATGCAATTTGCTAATAACTCGGCTATATTGTGCACTACTAAGAGTTTATGATTAATATATATTTATTTATAATATAACACTATTACATTTAACTACTTATTTCCACTTTAATTTTTCTTTCAAAATTCTGATAAGAGTTTCGTCGTCGGCAGTTTTTCGCTAATCCATAGTGAATATCATAGATTAATCAAGCTCTCGACCAATGATATCGCGTCAATTTGCTGTCAAATGGTGTTTATTTTTTCCTGTTATGGTTGGAATAGAGTATATATCAGCTACTGATTAAAACTGTAGATCTGAGCTATTGATTTAAAACGAAAGCCCAACTATAAATATATTTGTAAATCTATTAAATAAAACTGAAAGTTTCAATTTAATAGACATATTATGCGTTGAATTTATTATACCGTTTTATTCAGGATGTTCCCTAAAGGTGACACCAATTAGTCTGTCTCTTTGCAGAGCATGTGACTCTGGAGTTTTGAGCACATGAATTGTTACACGCTTCGCAGAAAATTGTCAAAGAAGCTTTAAAATAGAAAGTTATTTAAGTTTCCAAAATTTTCAAAAAATAAAAATAATATCGATGTTTAAAAGAGTACTGGTGTCGAGTACTTTTAATTTTTATTTAAATTGATTTACTGTAGAAACACTAAATCGTTATCGTTTCAAAATTTGTGAGAAGTTAACATTTTTATAAAAGTTCTGCCCCAGTGAATGTTTTCAATTGATAACTGTCCTCTATCATTACACAATTATAGTTCGATATAATATATTTATATTTATCTCATGAACATATGTATTAATGATTTTTGTTTGTTAGGTAAGTACACGTTGGTTTCAAATTTAACATACATATATGTTTTTTATGAAATATAATCATTGTGTAAGTATTATTTATTTTTTCCAATATTCCCCTGAAACTTATCATATTATATTTTATATAATAAGTTTCAGTGGAATATTGGAATATAATATGAAAATGTATCGTTACTGAGTAAAGTTTTTTCCATTATTCTGATATATTTCGTGTTGGTGATATTTATATTTTCTCACTATCATTCTTTTAATGAATCTATAAATATAAATTCAACCAATAATAACTCTCGGTTCCTATATTAGCATTAACTAACTTGTATGGGATTAGGCAAGACGTTATATTTATTTTATTGGATACATCTTCGGTTCGATAAATAAAATGTGTTTTAGATTTAGTTATAGTGCCTTCTGTGTTTTATATTTCATACAATTAAGTCAAATAATATTTTAGGAACAGTGCCCTGTCCTGAAGAAAACATCGATATTATTTATTCAATATTGAAGCTTTACACATGCCTATCGATTCTTTTGGTTTAACTAACCGTAATTTACGATTATATTTACGAAATATGTCAAAACGATTATAGAATTGAATTGAATTGAATTATATTTCTTATTAGATACATGTAACCTATATGTCTACCGTTTAGATGTAGGTCAAGTGTCTTAGGGTCGTCATTGTCATTCTCTTTGAACACAAAAATATCATTCTTGTAAAATTTTCCCGTCGAAGAGTTTGATTGAGTTTGATTATTAAAGTTTCATATTCAAAATCGACTGGATGTTTTCCGTTTCTCATATAATTGAAATGTCGTTGTTTATTTTTTCGCGTATTAATTCGATCAAGATTCTCTAATAAGAGAAACTAATATTTATTATTAAATAATGTTTTTGTATCAATATATTTAAAAAATATAACCGTTCATAAATCCTTGGGTTACTTGGGGTTAAAGATAAATACGGATGAATGTTTGCTTTTTATCACTAAAACTAAGGTTTAAGAAATATCTTACCTAATCAGTTATTTTTGGTCGGTGTCAGCCAGAGCAAGGCAAGCGAAATTTATTGAGATATATATTCAGCAACCAGACTAGACTAGTCGACGAAGGTTTAAGGGCTAAGAATCCATACAAATGTGAAATTGTTAAGGATAAAAAATAATAAAAACAATTTCATTTGAATTTTAACCTCATTTTTGAAGTTGTTTAAAAAATAAAATACGAAAAAGATTGAAGAAGCTGAATTAATTAGAATAATTTATATGATATATTCCAATCGATGAATAAACAAAATATCTATAATAACATTATAAATGTTAAGTTTGTGGGAGTGTTATTTAAATACAATCAAATGGGATGGATTCAAATTAAATTACCTTCAGTGCCATAGAACTCGTTACGAGTATATTGTTGGATAAGCTATAAGGTAGACACTTAATGATTATTTATAAATATTTTTATTAATTAAGTAATTAGGGTGGGTAGGAACCACCCTAGCATCACATATTCTACTCAGTATTGTTGTGTTCCAGTTTGCTGGTTGAGTGAGCCAGTGTAACTTGCACAAGAGCAAAACATTTTAGTTCCCAATATTGGTAGCCTATTGGTGGTGTATGAAATGGTTAATGTTTCCCATTTTCCAGTCCGCATAACTATTTTTTAGAAAAAAAAAACCGCGAGCACTAACTAGTTTCTGAAATATAAATTTATCGTGCCGTAATTTTCACCGTAATTACGTAATTTCTATTTTATTTTTATTATTTTCATTCCGAAGTGCTTTTCGTGTCACTAAGCAATTTCATATCTGTTAGAAATGTTTCCGAAATTAGTTTTATTCATATACTGTTTTAATTAAAATGCATTTCTGTAACGAATGGCTTTGAAATTTTTTTCGACTTATCGGCTGCATAGCTATTGTTTATAAGTGCATATATTTATAGATATGTACATTAGTGATCTTTGCCATGAAATAAAATAAAAAAAAAGACTTAAAAAAAGGTCACATTCATTAAGAAAAGCATTAAATAAAACATGTAATTCCTCACGAGACTTATTGTTCTCAAGTGAAGCTTATAAAATAATAAAAGAAAACTGAATGCCATATGTAGAGCATTTCTCAGAAGAAAAGTCTAGGGCAGACTTGTTCCATTACAATTCGTATTGAATTGGATTTGAAAGCTACCGGTTTCATTCATAAAAAGATTTATGTGAAGCAAAATCATGCAACTTAAAGGTTTTGTGAGACTTATATGGATGAAAAGATATTCGAAATTTGAATTACACATTACGATTATCATTTAAAGAAGGCGAATTGAAATTTGGAAGATAATGAATATTTTGCTCTTTGTTGTTTGTCTGAAATATTAAATATATTATATATATATAAATATTTCTATATTTAATTATGGTGTACAATAAACTTAAATATATTTTTACCTGTTCTCTACTAATATGTAGATCATGTGTACCTGATATTTATTTTTCGATAAATGTATGAGGATTATGCAAGAGCTACGTTAGATTAGGGTTTTAGGGCAAACCTAATTCAATATGATCACAAATAAAGCGAATAAGAGTGTAGTATTTTCGCACTACCGTAAATTTGTATTCACTGTTAATTTTGTATTCATTTTTGTTGCTTCATTACAATGTTCCGCATGCTCCATCTGTCATTGTATTATATCTGAGAGTTAGACATATAAATCTGAGCTTATCAAGCTCTCGAATAGTCAAGCTGAAATGCAAATTATATAATAAAATATAGTTTTATCTGTTACAGCAAATTTTTGTTACTTTTAATGTTGAGAAAGTTATAGATTTATTTGCGACGGAATTTATTAAATACTTAAACAAAAATAAAGATAATATTACTCGAATACTTATTACATCTTAATACAGTATTATAATATCAAGTATTATTTTAATATAACCCGAATAATATTCAACAATAGCAATCTTGCAAGATATAATATATGATATTCTTATAAGCATGGAGCTACATTCCAATACATGTAGCTCAGATTAAAATAACCAACAGTATCCATATATTGTTTCGACACGCTATTAAAGTAATTTTAAAAGCGATAAAGTTCAATCTGCACGCAAATCAAAATCTAAGTACTTTTAACGTCAGTCATCTTTACAATATGTGCATGTTATGATACTATTCAAACATGAAGATTTTAAATAAAGAACACAATTTTTAATACAACAGAAAAAAAAATAGCTTAGATTCTTTAAGAAAATATATGCCAACCGCAAGAATATGGTTAAGTTGGTACAACGTGTATTTGACATATTATACCACTATGTCTAACAAAATTTTTGAGTGATACCAATATAACGAGTAATATAACGAGCTGGTTTAATTTTGCAAATTGAATGACGTTAGACAACTGTTACGTTAGCAATGACTTTGTTTTGTAAAATTCGTTCTTTATTTGAATTGTTTTTATGTTGATTGATGTTTGTTAGCATATTCGCGTTTTATTGAAGTGGTTTGAATGGATTACTGTTGTGATTCGTGTTTACACGAGAGACTACTTCAACCTTTTGTAAGTCTTTATATATTATTCACTATTTTAAAATCGGAACTGTCACATTTAATATTAAAACTCAAATACAAACATCTCATCTAGTGTTGGAATAATAAAAATATAATGTAAGTAAATTGACTTATTTTTTCACCGTCTTCTATATCAGCAATGCTCAGTCTGCCTTGTGAAATACTATTGTTAAATTTAATAGCAGCTACCAAACGTCTTTTGTAAGAGAAGAACAATAATACACCGGGAACGTTGCATTGTAACAATTTAACTTTGCACCCATTGAGCAATTTCAAATTCTGTCGCCAATAATTTCTGATTCAATGATACCTTTTAATAACATAACAATAGGATATAAAGCTTTAAGTTAATCTGACAAATATTTGTTGCAAACTTCCAATTTGATACGAGCAAGTTCGTATATTGTCATAATAGTCATGTATTAAACAACTACATATGAATGTTTGAATTATTGTTCAAAATGTCATTGTCTTTTTTATCATAAGTCTGCGATAAGTAAATCCAGCTTTAATCCATCTGTTCTTATTTTAAATTTGAAAAAAAGATTTAATTATGTGCAATAGCGTGCGAATTTTTCTTTTTTTGCTGTCAAAACTGGTCGCCACTATCTTATTTTCCATTTCTGTTACTTGCAAACTGTCAACCTTTTTAATAATACTAAAAAGTATTATTAAGAAGGTTGAGAATTTAAAAAAAATCGTATGAATTGAACTGAAGTTTTAAAACTTTCCTTTTCATGCGATTTTTTCACAGCTACACGTCCCGAATTTATAAATTTGTTTCTACACCACGTTGAACAGTGATTTTTGACTTTTAGGAAGGATATTATTATTATGTTTCAATTTAATTGTATTTGATTGTCATCGTGTTTGTATATATTGGAAAAGAGTAACTATTGAGTTTCTTGCCAGTTCTTGTCGGACATTCCGGACCGCAGTTACATTTCATACAAATCTTTACAATCAAAGGAAATCTATTCAAAAGTTCTTGTAAAATTTCCGCGATATCTTTGCTGATAGTGATCCGATTAAAAACAAAATATATGCCATCCCCGAGAATGATCTCATTCCGATATATTATTATTTTTATACAAAAAAGTTTTAACTAAATGCCTTGATAACGATGGCACGATAAAAGGTTAATATATTATTCAGCTTAAGGTTAATTAGTGCTTGTAGTCTACGCGGAAATGCTGTCCGTCATAAAATTTAAATTAAGTACTAATTTATATTTGAAATTGTAGCAGAAAGGTGAATTATTTATATCATTATATATAATAAGGTTATGTAATAAATTCTAATGGAAATATTTTCACAATATAATTTTTGACTAAGTTGTATCCGACTTTGAATTTTCAAGATAAATAAAGTGGAACGATTTATTAAGGTATAGATTTTTGTACATAATAAAAAATGATTGTATTGATCAGTATTCATGTATTAATGTATTAATATCGAAGTACATATGTCGTGTTTTTTTTGTATTGTTATAAATATACCGGAATTAAAATTTTATCACTCAGTACTCAATATGCTTTAGATGTGAAGAACAGATGGTTGATGTTCTAAAAGATTTGTCGAGTTTGGCTAACAGGTGATACTAATTAAATGATTATTAAATAGCTTATTCCCAAGACACACATCACGGTGATGGGGATTCACTCAACGGCTGTGCCTAGAGGCAAACGAGACGAATTTCCCCTTTACTATATATTTAGGCGACATCTTGTAGTAACATTGTTATTACACATCTATTATCAGTTTAACTTCCTCGTAATTTAATAAATATATATAGAAGCAATACCTCTCAGAGATTAATCAAGAAATCTCAGAAACTATCATCATCATCATCATTATCAGCCCATATTTGTCCACTGCTGGACGTAGGCCTTTCCAAATGCACGCCACTGTGGTCTTTCTTCGGCAACTCGCATCCAGCTCCGGCCAGCCGTCTTGCGCAAATCGTCACTCCACCGTGCCTGTGGACGTCCTACACTACATTTGCCGAGTATCGCGGTCTCCACTCTAGAACACGTTTTCCCCAACGGTTATCCGTTCTACGACAAATGTGGCCAGCCCACTGCCACTTCAGCTTACTAATCCGGTGGGCTATGTCGATGACTTTGGTTCTCTGACGGATCACCTCATTTCTGATGCGATTCCTCAGAGAAACGCCGAGCATAACGCCCTTTCCATAGCACGCTGAGCGACTTTAAACTGGTGGACCAGCCTTGTCGTGAGTGTCCACGTTTCGGCTCCGTATGTAAAAACTATAACATCTATAAACTTGAAATTTGGCAGGTTCATCAGGACATCCGCTGAGAACGGATTTTTCGAAACTCCATCCGATTTTAGATTTTCGAAAGTCCTATGTTAAGTAAGAGAATTGAAATTTAAAATGTATGTTCTATAGATGGTGTGGCAGTGTACTGATAATTTATCTTTAGAAATGAAGCCCCTGTTCAAACAGGGGATGGTAGTTTGTATGAAAGTCCAATGTTATTGAAGTTAAAGTAATCATGGCATAAGGATTTTAAATGGTATTTAAGTATAATAATTTTCGAAAACAACTACTTATTATATAAGGAAGGATGTTTTATTATAACATAGTGTAAAAAAAGTCGCCTCCTGCTTTCTGTCTGTCCTTATGTATGCTTAGATATTTAAAACTACGCGACGGATTTTGATCCGTTTTTTTAAATAGATAGAATGATTCAAAAGGAAGGTTTATTAGTATAACATATGCATAAAATTGTAGAAAAACACTCATAATATTTTAAATTAATTTTTAAGATTTGTAATGTGTCGTCGAAATTAAACACATTTTTTGCATATACTTTGCAAACGTTGGCTGAACCCTATGAGATAGATCAAAATAATGTGCTACAGTATTGTACACCTTAAAAAAGTTCATAATTGTATATGTCTATCTCTTGGGGATAGCCCAAAATTAACCATTTTTTATCGTTTTCTTTTTACGAGAAATAATGGCTTATTTATGAAGCGTTTTTAAGCAATACAGCATTAATCATTATCCAATTAAGTACTTTAAATTCATTGTGCATTTAATATTTTACAACAGCATGTAATTTGAATAAATATTTTCGAAGATATTACAGATTTAAAATGTAGGGACATAGCGGTTTGTATCGTCTTATGACAAAAAAGCTATATCGTTCTATATAAAGATATTCTTTAGCATATTTTGTATCAGCATTGCACCCGTGCGAAGCCGGGACGGGTCGCTAGTCTATACATATAATAAGATAGGAGGGTCAATTTGTAAAATAACCGCTTTTTCTAAATAATATATACGGTACATATACCAAAACATTATTTTTTACATGTAAAAAATTTTGCCTGTCTGTCTGTCCGTCTGTTTGTTCCGGCTAATCTCTGGAATGGCTGGACCGATTTTGACGGGACTTTCATTGGCAGATAGCTGATGTAATAATGTGTAACTTAAGCTACTTTTATTTTATTTTAGATTTATATATTATATATAAAATTAAAATAAAGTCACACTGCAATGTCCAAATAATTTAAATTTAAACGCGGACGAAGTCGCGGGCACAGCTAATAGTTAATATAATAAAACTTCAGAACACGGTTCCTTGGTTCAAATTAGGTAAAAATGATTGTCTATGAATCGACTGTGAGGAAACTTTGGTGAGGTATTACACCGGAAAGAGTTCCTAGGTCAAAATAACAAAGAATTTTTCTCTGTATATTCAATCAATCAATATAAATGATAAAATATGTCTTATCGTGCAAAGCCGGGTTGGTTAGCTAGTCTATTATATATATGGTTAAAACAGAGAGGAATATAATTTTATATTCATAGTTAATTTTCGGAAAAAATGTTCAGCAGCGAGAAAAATATGTAGTTTCTAGTTTTAATGATTTTAATCTTTACCCGAGGGACGAAGCTCTGCATACATTTTATTTTAAAACGGTGAGGTAGTGAGTCCGTTATAATAAAATGTTTTAGTTTTTGCATTACGTGTTTTGCTGTACATTGTTTTAAATAGGTTTACAGCCAACGCGTCGCCTATAATAGGTAATCCCTGTGGAACACGGCCTTGCCCTTTGTCCGTGTATTTCTAATTAAATAACAATATTACCTGTTATTATTACGTTTCGAAGCCACGCAAATGATAAATTATGAGCCATTTAATTTTTATTACCGAATTTGACTTACATCGTTTTAAACTTGCATGATACAAGTAGGTGATTGAATACTGCTAGGCTCTTCCGCTTCTGGGTAAATGCCTTTTTCTGCTGAGCAGAAGGTGTGGTTGTTCCACTTCAATGATATAATGCGAGGTGATGGAGGACATGTGGCGGAATTTCGACCGACATGAGAATTCAGTGGTGCACTGGGCAAACTTCGCTTAGAAACCAGGTGTTCTAACTATATGAACATTTCGTTTCATATAGTAGTAAATCTACGAATAAAATTTAGTTATTCTATTATTAGTAAGATAGTTACGAGTTACCGTAACCCAATAAACGATTCTAAGAAGTTTCAGAGATAAATTGTAAGTTATTGAGTATTTTATAACAAGCTAGTTGTTCCACACGGTTTACAAGTCACTGTTACATACCCGTGGGGCATAGTATAGTGTTTAATATAGTGATATGCTTAGAAATAATTCAGCAATAAAATCTAATTTATAATTCGCCATTAAAATTAATTTTTTAGATTTCAATTTCTACATGTGCTTTCAAAACAACGAATGACTTTCGAACTGTCGAATGTTTGGTAGTTGATTGAATGGTGAATTATTGCAATGGACGAATGAGTGAATGGTACATGATTTATTTGCTCATATAGACGTATTTAGACAGATAGACTCTCAAAGTTGAGAATGCATAAAAATATACGTGTTCGTCTTGGGACGCCGCGGAAGTGATAACTTATTTAAAAATTGACTGGCGCCGTAACGCGTTACGTAACGAAGCGGTTTACCTTCCCATAAGAAGTTATCACTTCGATAGTAACCAACGGTGGACTATGTACACACATCAGTAAAGTTGCTCGTTTGTTTTAGTTCTTTTATAGTGCGACAAAAAAATCTAAGCATGTATGAATGATTGTAATTGAATAGCCTACTACAGAAATAATATAGGCTATTTTATTTCAAGTAACCCCGAATAAAAAGCGTTAGAGAGTCGGTTTAAATGCGTGCGAATTAAAATAACTGGTCATATATAAATACTATGTACAAGCAAAGATTAAGCAATTTTACTAATATTATAGCGTTTAAGATTTCTATCTACAATGTAAACGCGTTACGGAGAATTTTTGGGTGAAATATTTTTACATAAAGGCTGTATATAAAGTCTCTTTTATCTCGAGTGCGTGACTGAAGAGGTGTATATAGAGTGGGGTAGGAAGACATTACATTTTACCCCGTCGTTTTACATTAAGATAAACTATAATAATTCTACAAAATTATAATGTAGCCTTATTTAAACTGTATTTATAATTCTTGTTGACCTATTTTAATTGATATCGTTATTATAGCTATAATTTGTTGCCAAGACTACCAAAATATGTCACCCTGCACTATTTTAAGCAAGGTCGTGTTAATCCAAGAGTCCCTAGGCAATTGAATTATCAACAACACTTCAGTTTTAAAACTTAGATACATAAACTTAGTACTAACACTAAATTTAAATATTTATACATATAAAGTACCTAAGTCGTGTTATTTGTCTTTTCTTTAAAATTAAACATAAACTTTTGTAAATAAAAGTTACATATTATAAATTTGTACCTATGACATATTATTCTAGTATAGGCTTTGTGTAATATGTTGGTCCAATGGATATGATGTACGTATGTATATGTTTACATAATAGTGTATAAAATAGCGTAGTGTAAGTAGCAAAAATATTTATATTATTTTTAATGTTGCCATGTGTAAATATTTTTAAATAGCTAACAAGTATTAAATAATAAAATTTAAAATGCCAAGGCGGCCTAGCGGTTGGATCACAAAAATCTTAAACAGAGATATCGAGTTCAAACCATGGCAAGCTCCACATGTTTATGCATAAACATGATGTAAAAACATTGTGAGCAAAATATGTCTTAGATAAATCAACATATTATTAAGCAATATAGTTATCCATATTATTTTAATATTATAAATGCGAAAGTCACTCTGTCTGTCTGTCTCGCTTTCACGCCAAAACTACTGGACCGATTTAAATGAAATTTGGTACACAAATAGGCTAGAGCCTGAGAAAGGACATAGGCTACTTTTTATTTGGAAAAAAGTGCTGTAAATGGTTGAAAAGGGGGATGAACGGTTGTAAGTTGTTGAAAGTATTGTCATTTTTAGAACAAGAAGCATAAAACTTATATTTTAGTCTGTACACTTATAAAATAACATATCATGACACCCACTAACAAGCGAATTTTGGAAATTCTACCCCTAAAGTGGTGAAATAAGTGTTGAACGTTTGTATGAAAGTCCGTAATTTTTGTAAGTTAGGAACATTAAACTTTATTTTTGGGATACTGATTAAAAAGGAGTAGATATTTGTTTAAGTGTTTCTGCATATTCTACCCTACGGGGGTGAAATAAGGGTTGAAAATTTTTTGGGAGTCAGTCATTTTTTAAGTTAAAAAACTGAAACTTTATTTTTGGGATACGGATTAAAGATGCATATTTAAGTGTTCTAGATATTCTACCTCTAAGGGGTTTAATAGGGGTTGACATTTCTTATATAGATTAGTCAGGAAGTCCGTCATTTTTTAAGTTAGAAGCATGAAATTTTATTTTTGGGCTACGGATTAAAAATGAGTTGATTCGAATTTAAGCGTTTCTTGTAATTTTACGCCAAAGGGGAGAAATAGAGTTTGACATTTCTTATACAGGTGAGTCTGGAAGTCCGTCATTTTAAAGTTAGAAGCTCGAAATTTTATTTTTGTGCAACCGACTAAAAATGAGTTGATTCGCATTTAAGCGTTTCTGGATATTCTACCCTCAGGGCTGAAATACACACCAATGTGGTATACAAAGAGGTCTTACATTAACGTACTATTTTAAGTTAATTTGTAAATAAATTCATATTCTACGCGAGCAAAGCCGCGGGTAACAGCTAGTTATATATAGTTTATGAATATCATAAAATGGTTTATATATATATATATAAACCATTACAGGATAATAGATATATTATCCTGATAAATCAGATATACCGCTGGTAATCGATAAAGAGTTATTACTTTAGATACATGTGACCTACGGTCGAATAAATTGCAATATCTCATTCTAGACAGGTGCTAAAAGAGTAATGGCTAACTATTTCACGGGTTAGCTTTCTCCTTCGATATTTCAAATGTTACTTCAGGCTATCTATCAGAGGTACCTTGAAGGTTTTCGTGCCTTTTATCATTGTGATAAATATAAATAATAATGCGTATACTTTTTATGTTTCGGATAATTTGGGCTAAATTGCGGTCAATTACGACAGCGTTTGATTGTTTCAACTTATCGATTTACTTTTTATATATTCTGTAGTTACTGAATAACACAGGTAACGATGTGTCGCCGACTTAAAAAAAAAAAACAAAATGTATCTCATGTGACATTAAATATTAAAAAGTATTAATTGACTACGAATATTAATAGATATTATTTTTAGCTTTAGTTATTAACGGTCTTTATATTATTTTCTAAATATTAATTTTGTTAACGGTTATAAATCCCTGTTTGTTAACTTTGCAAACAAAATATTGGCCATAATAATTCGATTAATATTATTAATAATAATATGTTATCAAATTATCTGATTTATCTCACTCAGCCCGAGTGAGATAAATCAGACGAATGAAATACTACTACTAATGAATTTCATCCTACCTCCTTGATATCCGTTTGATGGTACCTTATTATATTGTCTTCAGGATGGCAGAACTGTGAAGATCAGAGTATAAGTGTAAAGTATCCAGTTGATGATAAAAAATTATATATTTGAGTGAAAACTGAGGTACTTAATACTACAATGCTAACATAAAGATAATTTTACAAATAGTTTAATTGTACAATAGTATAAAAAATATAAATAGTAGATCGTACATTATTAAATATAATAATAAAATCGGGTAGTTAATTTATAAGATAAATAATGTCACAGTTACAGAAGTCTTTATCGGTATCATTTTCAGAACCACGAGTGAAATGAAAAGTACCAGAATTATTATTGTTATTGTCAAACTTATTTAAAGCAAGATATAAATTTAAGATTAATATGGATCGGACGATAGTAAATATAATATTTGTAATGTGGCAACATTTTCATTTAATACAATATTCTAAATATTCTGGTTGTTGGTAATATGATAGAGCTTAATTGTACGTTTCCGCTACGAATTTTATTTTCGAAAAAAATGTAGAGCATTTATCGATAAGAAAATTTATCGAAACAGGAACATTTAACAATGGTAATATGTTACATGAGCACATGCTCATGTAATCATTAAAATATTAAGAAAATACTTACGTATGGTCAAAATATGTAAATAGAGTTCGTAGTTTAGTAATTTTGTATCAACTTTGCACATAACTGACACATTATACATATCACAACAAAACGCAATTATAAATATATCATTTTATTGCGTGACTAAAATATTTCTTATTACTTCTTTCATGAAATAAGTAAGAAGCATTTAACATTAAACAGCAAACCTTCACTAAACGACCTGAAGTTTAACGTAGTTGGAATCCAAATAATCCGACATTAGGACGCGATCAATCAAAAAAACACAACTGCTAAGACAAGAGAAAGTATTCGATCGTGACATTTAATGTAAGATTGCTGAGATTATAAGGTATACTTATGTAAGATATTTATAACAAGAATATTATTGGATGTAGTATATGAAATTTTCTTTATTGTAAGTATTGTTGTCTGTATTTTATGTACATGGTATCATTTTAATTTTGCCGTATGTCACGTAAGAAGAAGTTAGTATCACAAGTATTTTAGGTTACGATATCTCGATGGAAAAAAATACTTAAAGCTACATATGTTTTTAAGTGTAATTTTTAAGATATCTCAAAGAAATATTTAAAAATGATAACGAAGTAGGAAATGAAAACACTCTAACATTGCTAAGTTGGCATCACTGGTTCCAGCCACTGTTGTTTCTGGCGAAATATTTACAGAAATAGTAGCAATCCGGACTGGGGATTTTCGTATAACAAGGTCTACTGAAAAATGCGAAACACGTACCAGCATAAATATTTTTTATGCTTAAGAAACATAAAGAATACAAACAGTGACAATTATAGTTTATTAAATGTCATAGATAATTTAGCTTTATTTATTTGTAATTATAGATTATTGAATAACATTCATCGAAATATTTTTAGTTCCAATTTACTATGAAATGTGAAGAAAAACTTATATCTTTCGAAAATTATTATGCCATACTATTTAAAATATATATATATACTATACAATATACATGTGAATTAAAAATGATCAAATCAAATCAAATTATACTTTATTCGAGTAGGCTCTTGGGACCAATATTCTTGGGATCAGTCGGGTTCTTTTGAATCGTTATTTTACGTTATTAAATTAAATTTAAACTTTCGATCGGCTCGGAATATAAATTCTACCGAAAAGAACCGTCAAGAAACTATTTCTATTTTCCGATAACCAGTTACATAGATATTACAATGTGATATTATAAAACATCTCAAGGACTGACATTGTAAATAGCTCTAAATCTATAGTAAAGTTTAAAACAACTGCAATCAGTTAAACTAAGATTTTTATGGTCCAAAATAAATTGAAAACGCTGTTACTTTATATTTGGTAAAGTAATTACTACACATTTTGTTTTACTAGCGTTCAAATGATTTGTAAAAAACCAACTTCCCGTGACAATACATTGTTTACACAATGTTACAAATATCCTTACATAGAAACGTAGGTCATTAATATGTATCAAAAATAGATAAAGACCTAAAATTAATCCCTGAGGAACGTCCATTCTTATTTTAGATTATATTATGTATAAAACAAAAGATTTTATTCCATTTATGAAAACAACATTAAAAATTAACCAGGCGTCGTGAACCTAATACTCAAAATAATAATCAGGCATAATAAGGTCGAAGGGATGATGATATACAAACAGACATATAAATATTTAAACAGATATATTGTGTGATAAAAACAGATATATTATTAAATACTATTTCGAATAAATTTTTCTTTTTATTGCTGTTCTCGAAGTTAAGACAAGTCACTGGTACTAATAAAATTTCAAATATATGTATATAAAGTAATATATAATAAAAGTAAAGTATAAAAATATGCAAGATAAAATCCTTTGTGTAGTATATTTTATCTTTATCGCAAGCAGAAAGTATCCTGCGATAAATTAAAATGTAATTAATTATTTTATAACACATAATAATCACGAAATATATAATAACTGCACACAACATTATTACAGGTACATTCATTTATATTACAGAAATATTGAATCAGCCGCTACAAAAATAAAATAGTAAAGCAATTAATTATAAAGTGAAAATATAAATACTAATAAAATAACATACTGCTTCACGTAATTTCACCCGCGTTAAAAGTAACTTTTCCGTTCCCTTCATCAGCAGCGTTATGTTATAATAGAGTCTATAGTCTAGCCTTTCGCAATAAATGCAATAGCGTAACTAACGTAGCTAAGACAAAAAGACAAAAATAATTTTCCGTGGGTAAGGTATTCGGTTAAAGTTGTTTTGATAATATTTCTATAAAACTAGTGCAAAGATGTACTCTGAGCTCTAAAGAATACCAACTGTTAAGCCGATCAGTTGAACATTATAGAAGGTAATGTAATTCAGCGCCACTAACGCTTATTTTTTCCACCATTCCAATTACAGAGTATGTAAATAAAGTATTATTAAATGTATATAGGTATATCTTGCCTAGAGATCAACAAAAACAAAGATCACGCTTTTTATCAACAATATAGTTTTGTATCGAGTATGCCTTCTTTATCAATGTTTTTTAGCTATAAGCTTTAAATTTTTTAATAGTCCTAGTTAAAAAAAATACGAAAACTGTACCCATAAAAGGTTGTACTATCTTTGCGGAGTCGGAAACTAGGTGTTATTATATAGGTTTATCTTTCCTCATCCCAAAATTTTGTATAATATTGTTGATTGATTCAAAAGCTAGACCACCTCGTAGAAAGTATATTTTACTTTCATTATGTTAAATGTTACGAATCAAAGTCAGAGCTGATATAGTATTATTAACAACTGCTATATGGTATAATATATTGGTCGGAGCGCTGATTGCGCGGACTAAGCAAACACGACTGAGTCGAAAGTCAAATAGACAGTCCGTAGACGGTCCGTTCCATTTTACATTAAGCTGTATTGTGCGAGGATACGTTCACCATACGGTTGCGTTTCCATGGTACTTTATTATATGTCTACACTATTTAAAGATAAACTATAACTAATTTAAACATTGTTTTTATTAACATAAAAATTGATAACATTAAGTGCTTAAATATATACAAATATTAATTAAAAATAGTTACTGTGTAAATCTTGACCGCGTGGAATGGTGGCAAGAATGCTAGCAGCATTTCCCCGTTGAATCGCAATTACGATCCTATGGGCTAAAAACGAACCAGCTCTCCTGTGACCAGATAACTCATACTATAATATTATATAACTAATTTAATATTGAATTAAAATTATCGAAAAAATATTTATCTCAAAACACTTTCAAAGCTATTATACATTATCGGAAGATTTTATTTTTATTTTTATTATTGACTTAAGTCCAATGCCCTTAGTCTTTAAAATATATATGAATTATGTTATCTGAAATATGAGTTTAAACTGTATATATGAATTTGCATTAAATGTATGTCTAATTGTCTTGAGATTGGAAAACGATTTGAATTACTTACTTAGATTTCTGAAACTGGACGTGTAATCCTCAAATATCCTATTAAATTATGGCAACCCTATGTAGTGGAAGCGAATATTATAAGGGAAATTGCAGCAGTCTGAGATATTTTAGTTAAGGAAGTTACATAATATAGTTTATGTTCTGTTCGTAAGTAACGACCAAGTCCTGCCTATTGAATTTCATAGACAAAAACGTACTGTTATTACTAGTGAACGAACTTGGCCTTGTATAAACTATCTATAATAATATTATAAATGCGAAAGTAACTCGTCCGTTTGTTGCTCTTTCACGGCCAAATTGCTTAATCGATTTGATATATTTAGTATGAAGTAAGCTAGAATCCCAAGGAAGAACATAGGCTATGTTTCATACCTAAAACCTAATGATGAACTCCTATATTGCGAGCGAAAACTAGTGTATAAAATCTTGTATAGGATTCGAGTATAAAGTATACTTCTTAGTCAGTTTTATGGACTTTCAAGATAAAATAAATGATTAATTATTTTGTATTTTTTCAGTAAGTTGCGTGTGACATAGTATAATAATCATTTTATATTATTACACATACCTCCAGGGTATAGTTAAAGTTTCAAGTAAGAATATATACTCTATATAGTTCATCGGTGAGTTAGTTTAAAATCGATTCCAAAATTTGTACCGAAAGCGAAAACGAGTTTAAAAAGAAAAGTGTTTTAAAAATAAAAAAATCACATACATTCATGTATATATAATAATTAGGTGGAATTAATGTTATATTTGACTCTATATATTTGTGCCAAACCTGGAAACTAGTGCAGTAAACGGCAGTTCTTGAAATATGCTTTGAAAATTTTACGCTTGGAGAAGTTTAGAGTTAGCGAACAGTCAGATACTTCAGTTTTCTTATACGAATGTATAAAACATATGTGAAACAAGCGCTCTACATAAACATATTTCCATGATTTATTTTTACAAGGATGAAATAATTATTAAAATATATTTAAAATCTACTTATGTAAGCGACCAAGTTAAAAAAATAGAAGGAATCCATATTTAATAAGATTATTTAAACGTAACGTTTACTAGTTACTGGTTCGGTAATGTTTATCACATCGATATACCAAGCAAAAGACGGACTAAGTCACTATTTTAGACGGCTTAAATGAATTTTATAGCTCAAGTTTACATCGTAATATATTGTAATAAATTTATATTTGATAGGAAGTAGCTCTTTCATTACAGTCTCACGTATCAAATAATTTAAGAGACTTTAATGTCATGAATTCTACGTAAAGAAACTGTTAGATTTATCGTAGCTATAATAATAATGTTGTGTAATGCCCATATTTCTAAGAATAATCTGCGTACATAAATACGGCGGAGACAGAGCATAAATTCCTCGTGCTAACATGAAATATATATGCGGGGGTAAAGACGATGACCTTCTATATACATACCTGCGAATACTTGCGTAGCAATATATAACAATAAATAATGGGAGTCGGTCGGGATTCGGATGCCTATATCCGTATCCACATGACACGGCGTTTCCTCGATGATGAACGACTGTGAGGTATTACATACCTTTAATATAAAAAAAATATCTGTTTAAAGTCTTTGATAGGTTTCATACCTCAATTATATATATCATATCAGAAAAATACTTTGGTAATAATATAGATCTCTGTTTTGTGTAACTTTTAAATTAATAATTACTTTTGTAAACGAAATAATGTTCACAAATAAATACCAATAATGCTCAGCATTTAGTCGTCGTTATTATTGTTGTGGACATATTTTTTGCCTCTACTGTAAAACATTGTATGAAGATAGACTTTGAATACCTGATGATGATAATATAATGAATAGTAAACAGAGCTATTAAGAACCGTCTATAGCCTAGGCTTTCGAGGTGAATATAGAAATCTATATGGTGAAAGGTTTTGCTAGGTGTGAAATAAACATAATTGGTGAAATATTGAAGGTCAATGAAAATCTTCTATTTTTCGAACATTATAAGTTTTATATTTCGGCAAATTATTTATTTTGTATTAAGGTGCGTTAATTACATTTAACAATAATATTTAGACCTCGTCGTCCGTAATAACAATGTTATCTAGGATATCTGTCGGTGCAGTAATATTTTATATATGTGTTTCATTTAATTTACCAAATTTAATATAGGTGTCCACAAACAATGGCTTGTCCTCCAACTAAGCTACTGCGACAATTATGCAATTTCTGCTTGATCGGACAATTTGTTCTAATAATATATCAATTTTTAAGATTGACTCTATCGTATACCAATAAAAAATTAACTATTTGGCTTTGTGTTGAATGGGTAGCTACCGCTCCAGGTACCACTCTCTCATCGGATATTCTGCCACCAAACAACAATTCTTAGTATTGTTGTGTTCCGGTTTGAAGGATGAGTGAGCCAGTATAATAACAGGCACAAGGGACAAATCATCCTAGTTCCTAAGGTTGGTGGCGCATTGGCGATTTGAGGAAAGGTTAATATTTTTGACAGCGCCAATGTCTATGGGCTGGCATGAATGACCACTTAATATCTGGTGGCCCATTTTCTCGTCTGCTAATCTATACCATAAAATAAAATAATAAATATTTGATCATTTAAATATTTTAAACATATCAAGATAGAATCATATTCCAAACTTATTGTCTCTAGACGTTAATAGAACTCGATAGTGCAGGTTATATTTTAATTAACAAATACTTATTGATCTTAGAAATTCAATATCCATGAAAACTAAAAATGAAGTCCATAATTATTTTTTACTGTTGGAATTTACTTAATTGTACATTTTCAGATTTTCCTATTAACTTCAGACATTACACTTTGAAGTGCACTCGGTTATTGTTACGATCACACACACACACACACACACTTATGATGATGATGTCCTTCTGACCGATTTAGGCCACCGCCGCTCTCAAGGGAGACAAAGATAAGGCGACTGTGCAGGACATATCAAAGTCAGAATCTTTATTTAATATAGAAGCACTTGCTTCTATATTAAATAAAGATTTATGATATTGATTTGAAATTGATTAAAAAAAATATACAGGCTTTATTGATTGCCAAAAATGTACCACCTTAACGAAATAAATTAAATATTATTTTTGTGATAATGCGAGCGGATTGACTCACGCTTGGCAAAATTTTTACTACAAATGCAAGTTTCCGCACGATATTTGTATTCAGACAATACACTAGTAAATTCTAAATCAGTATTATGGGTAGTTGAAAAACTCGTGCCAAAATAAATTTGAGACACGAACTTCATTCAATTGTAGATTTATATATATATATATTGATTAACGTATTGACCCTTATGACTTATTTCGTATAGATAATTTATTTTATTGTTATTATCTATTGATGCCAATTTTTGTTTTATTTCCCTTCTTTCTAAATTAAAACTTTGAATGCAGAAAACTGATGATATTGATGCAGATGCTAGTTAAATATTTTCTGTTGAGGTTTCTTGAGGCAAACCAAGGTTCGCGTAGTGGTTCGTCAACAATGGTTCTGTACCAGAAGCCCTTGTTTTGAGAGCACTCATTAAAATAAGATTTAAATTTAATATAATTGTCCTTTTTTAATTTTGGAAGATGGTCAGTATAGTGCGATATGATGTCGAGAGGTACGCCCGTCTGTAGAGCTTTGGATGCAAGTGAGTCTGCTACCGCGCTACCCCTGACGCCCACGTGTGAAGGAACCCATAGTAGACTAACTTCAACCCCGTTACGTATCAATCTATAGATACATTTAATAATGAGGTAAGCTTCATTTCTACCGACACAACCGCCCCTAGCACTTCTCAACAAATGTTGTAGACTACTCTACGAGTCTGTAAAGATTACAATTTCATGGTATGATGTCGATTCTATATAATGCGTTGCTTCTTTAATTGCTATTAGTTCAACTCCCATGATGGCTATACATGAATTTTCAATAAGAAATTTCGCCCCAAAATCCGCAGCTATATCGTAAAACGCGCAACTAGAACCGTCTCTTGTTTTGGATCCGTCGGTGTAAACTTTAATGTAGTCTGAAAACTGTATGTCTATCATATATTCGGTATGTTGCTTAAGATCGTGAATGGGTAGTTGAGCTTTAGATTAATTAATAGTGTTCATATTATCCCAATATTATCCCAGGGGAATGTTTTAATATCAAAGGAAAGCAAAAATTGGGGCAACATCTCAAATTTTGACATAGGTAAGTTTGAAAACCTTCTGAAACTCTCTAGCAGAAGTGGAATTTGGTTTTTGCGCCAATATTTTGAACCCGAATTTAAAGTCTTGTCTAATGTTTCTAGTTGTTTTTTCAAATAGTCGGATGATCTGGAAGAAAGTTTAAGAAAGTATTTGTCACTTAGATATATTCTTTTAAGACTTAAGGGTGGAATACATAGTTCGCTTTAAATTGCAAAAATTGGAGTGTCCCGAATAAAGCTACCACAAAGCCGAAGACATTGGTTTTGAATAAAGTCCAACCTCTGTAGGACCCTAGAGTTGGTGTTACCGTAAATAATACCTCCATAATCGAGTCGAGATCGCACCAGTGCTAAATAAAGTCTCCTTAGATGAGTTGGATGGACACCCCACTTTGAACTACTTATAGAACTAAGGATATTAACGAATGCAATGCATTTTTGAACAGTTTCTAACACATGTCGGGTCCAGTTCAGACGACTGTCCACCCATACGCCCGGAAATTTTGTACAATTAGTAAGCTTAATTTCGGTGTTATGTATTCATATATTAATAGAAGGCACTTTATTTTTCTAGTTAAGATGCACACTTCAGTCTCAGAGAGAGATATTTCCAATCCTATTTCCTGTAACATTGTTATAAAGATGTTAAGACTTGATTGAATGACCTAGCACAAAAATCAATACTTTGATTAATACAATAAAGAGCGAAGTCATCGGCATATTGTGAGACCTTGACTGTCTTAACAAGTGTGTTGCATAATTTAATTGTGACTATATTGAATAAAATGGGTGACATAGGGTCTCCTTGGGCTAAACCTTCTCTGCTTATTCTTTTTATTTCTGTACCATCTAGTAGCCTACATATCAGAATTCTTTCTTTTAAAAATTCCCTAATGTATCTACATATGAACGGATCGATATCAAATTCAACTAAAGAGGTAATAAGAGGTTCGATTGCCATATCATTATAAGCGTTACTTATATCTACGTACACGCACAAAACGAATTCCTTATGTATAAAAGCAGTTTCTGTGTCTACAATAAACCTGCTAAGATTGTCTTGAAACCCAATGTGCTACCATTAAATAATTTCTTGCTTTCGAAATGATGTTCAAGACGACGAGTAATCATTAAATTCAAGGTTTTACAAAGGCAGTTGATGAGTGAGATAGGACGATACTTATCAGTGTTCCTTTAGGTATGGCAATAGGTTTGATCCTATGCCACCGATCTGGTATCTCGCCTTTTTTATAAATTGTGTTAAATATGCGTAGGAGATATTTTTTCGCGTTGTCTGGTAAATGACTAATCATGGAATAAGTAATAGTATCTAAACCAGCCGAAGTATCTACTCTTTTAAGAGTCAGAATAAGTTCTGAAAATGTGAAAAACAAAGGGTTTGAACCAATTTCTTCTGTGTAATTGTAAGTGATTTCTGATATGTCCTTAACTCCATATGTGTGTGTGAGATACTCTTTATCTTGTTTTCCGATAGTGGGTACGTTTTACCGGCGATAGTTGTAAAGTTTTCCACTTGGTCCCCGTCGATTGATGCCAGATCGTTATGTGTTCTTTTGAGTTTGTTTCCACTCTTGGGTTTATAAGCTTCGTCTAAGCTGGACTGGGACGACTTATCATCAGAGTCCTCGTCACTGTTTTCGTTGCTGTTTTCTTTTGTTGTTTCGGACTCCATGATATCAGTTGTAGTTGAAGATTCAGTGGGTGGGTGTGGACGCTTGAAATTGGTGTCTCCGTAGTGTCCAGTGTTTTTTGGTTAAGAACATTCGTGTCGTTGATATTTTCCGGGCATTTAGAGGCTACGTGACCGTCTTTTTTGCAAATGAAACAAGTCATTGTGTCTGATGAGAAATAGATCCAGTAATTCGTTTCTTCAAAATCTATAGATATTTTTTCTGGAAGTCGGGTAAAATCTTCAGGAGTTACGTAAACTTGTCTTCGAAAACTTGTCTTAGAATATGGTTGTAGCCCGTTTCATTGAAGCCAGCACGCAGGAAAGAGATGGGTGATTGTGGCGTGATATTCATTTCTAGTAGTTTCTTTTCAATTTCGGTGTGCGGTATAATGGGACACACATTGGATATGATGATACGTTTATTTCTGCTGATCAGCGGTCGGATGGGTAGTTTTTGATTTTGAATTGTGACATATTTTATTTTGTCAATGATCTCATCAGCAATAACCTTTGATGAAACGTAGATGCAAATTCTATTGTTTGATATTCTTGACAAAAAACGGATTTGGGATGGGTCGATTATTCTAACTAGAGCTTGAGCATAATCTTTGATTTGTACGTTTTCTAAAGCATCGATAATAATAGCTTGGTCCTTTTTAAGGAACATGGTGTTTTGTGTCACAGTAGCGTAACTGGGACAATGTTTGGGAGTTAATTTTGTTCCTGTAGTCAGAAACAATTGGAAAGTTGCGATATTGTAACTTAATGAGAAAACAAAAAGTCCGATTCCATCATTAGACACTTGACACAATGAGGGTAGAAGTAGAAAAAATGCACTCGTGGAAAAATAATTCACTAGCGCGCGCAGGTAACGACCGACGACAGATCACAGACCACTGTTAACAAATCCTCTTTTGTGTTATAAAATTATACCTCCCTACCGATGTAATCCATCTGTCAGCCATTCCGATCCCTTTGCAGTCATAACAAAGCTCATGTTTAACGGTAATTACACCCAAAAATTAATATATTTATAATAATTTAATATGCTTTCTTGGGCATAACCATTTTAATATTTTAACCTTCCTATTTTCTTAAGAACAAACTAATTTCGTATGTCAAATGTGAAATGTTAAAGTCAGCTATTTAAGCCTTTAAATACTAATTTTTATCACTAGCTTCCGCACGCTTCTTCACCCGTGTGTCTATGATTGTGGGTTGTTACGGGGTGATACGATGTTGTTGGGTCAGGTAGTTTATGAGTTAAGTCAGGATAAACAAGTAAAGTCATTATCACATACCAGGGATGTTATGGAGATCGGTAACCGTAATCAAAACTATCGGATATCCGAATTAAGCATCTAACAGTACCCGTAAGCGAAATCGTTTATTATTATTATTTACTATTATCATTACTTAAGGAGAATATCTTGGATTTTTTTCTTTTACAATTTCTAAGTAATTTAAATATTAATTTATTAATTATTCATTGCTGAAATCCGAAACAGCCGGATAATTCGAAATAATTTTCGTAAACGTATCTGAAACCTGAATACTGCGGATATGTCTTAATTAGTTATTACTTTTTAATTATACAATAATGTAATCTACTAAACAAAATTTTCAAGTGTGACATACAACGCACAGCTTATATTAGAGGAATGAAATTTTCCAAAGGAATTTCTTATAGAACGTGAGTCTAGACAAAATTTTACTAAGAAAAAAAATTGAAACATTCATCTTCTAAGGTGGTTAAATGGTGGAATAAATTTGGAAAAAAAAATTGTTTAAACTAAAGTTGAGTTTTTAGGGTTCCGTTATACCTCTAAAGAATAAACCCTTAAAATATCACTACGGTGTCCGTCTGTCTGTGTGTCTGTCCATCAAACTCTTTTCTCAGGAACGCGTAGAGGTATAAAGTTGAAATTAATACCAAATACTAAAGCTTGCGGTCCCCGCAGCTGTAAAGTAACAAATATCGAAGTCTCCGCAATCAAAAGATGCCGTTTATTTCGCATCAAAACCTTTAAACTAGAATCATGAAATTGGTAAAAAACAGTTTTTTTCCTATACTTGTAGAACAAGTATAGGAAAATATCCGAATGCCGTAAATTTGTTTGTCTATCTGGCTGGTACGGAACCCTAAGTGCGCGAGTCCGATTCGCACTTGCCACTTTGGGTTTTTTCATTTAAAGGCCGATGGGTTATTCCATCGGGTATTTTAAACAAATTGTGTATGATATAAATATTTGACATATGGTCCCTGATTAAACCACAAATTTATGATCCACTTATGTGTTTATTAAAGTTTAAAAATATATGGTTTTCATCATACAATCTCTCGAAATTCAAAGTCACAGTACCTGGATTATATAGTTATCTAATAAGACTAAATTGTACAAATGCTTTACTAAGCATATTTATATCCTATTCCTTGAATTTGCTGTTTTACTACACAGTAACATGTGATGTTATTATGTACATATGTCATTTATAAACCGGAAGAGATCTCTCGTAAGATAAATCATCCTCTATACAGTTTTTCTTTGCATTGTATATTCTATGAATAACATATTTCATGGAAAAGTTACAAGAAAATAATAAATGTATATGCATATTTTATAATATTTTATATATTTTGCTGAATGTGGCGAACGCGTTCAACTGTTTCTTTGACACTTATCAGGCTAATGCAGGTGCTAACTGGACATAGTTGTTTCGGTAGGCACCTACACTGGTTAGCGAATTTGGAGGTGACACCCTCTTGCCACGAGTGTGGCGCTTCAATATGTTTGTGTATATGTACACACATTGAAACAAGGACTTTGAATTGTGCTTAGTTGAATCCCATCACAACAATGTATAAATTGCTATTCCCATGCCAAATTTCATCACATTTCTTTCAGTCGTTTTAGTGTAAGAGAGAATTACAAGATTATGTTAAATGAAAAAATATTGTTATTGCATTATTTCATTATACAGAATGTGTTAAGCTATTATATTTTTCACCAACAATAAATACATAATTAAAGAATTTTAAAAGACTAAACATACAACGAAATCTATTTACACACATTAATATTTTTATCTATGAGAGATAGCTGCGAGAGTTGAGAATTGAAGTCGATTTGCTTCGTCGATACAGCAATTATCTGCAGTACATTTGAGCCCATATATGACGTATATAACCACTCCTGCAACTCGACAAATACGTACGAAGTTAAATCATCAATACAAGGACCTGTGACACATTTACAAAGACAACATTAAATTACGACAACTGATTCAATTTGATATTTAATACGATAGGACAGGACTGATAGAGAATTTAATAGGGTATGTGTTTTTGTATCTTAAGATGGAAAATTTTATAAACCACGTTAATGTTATGTATCTATCTATTTACTTAGTGGTAGTATTGTTGTGTTCCGGTTTGAAGGGTGAGTGAGTCAGTGTAACTACAGGCGAAAGGAACATAAACCCAAGACTGGTGGCGCATTGGTGTGATGTAAGGAATTTCTATTATTTCATACAGCGTCAATGTCGATGGGCGGTGGTGAACACTTACCCTCAAGTGGTCCATCGGCCCGTCCGCCTACCTATTACATAAAATCTATACCTTAGGTGCGTAAATATTCTATATTTGCTATACATACATATATGGACAGCTCCATATACAGGGTTATTGGTAATTCGTCGAATTCCCGTTAGGAGGTGATAGGGGTGATTATTTACGATAATTTTAACCCCCATATGCATAATGCAAAAGTGAACCATTTTTGAGTTATCACGTTTTTTAGATTTTTACAAAATAAGTCAAAAATGCAACTTCAAAAATTTTTTTAAAAAAAAGTATCAATTAAATTATATTTTTTTCTTCTGTTTTATAAAAACGAATAAACATTGGTTATTTGTCAAAATTAAAACAATAATTATCGCTCCAAATTAAAAAATGCGAGAAAGTTCTTTAAAATTCACACAAAATTAATAATTAAAACATACCCAATGTAAATAAAACTAAAATACAAATTTAAAATAAAATTTAGAAACAGAAACAGTTCAATAGCTAAGTTATAAGTAAGACATTTTGGAATTCAGCCTAATTAAAGTTATTGCTCGAAGTGATTTCCCCTATTACGCTCGCATTATTTTCCTTAGTTGTGACTCAAATACAGAATTAGTCAAATTATCCTAGATAAACACCTTTGCCGCACGACTTTCTGTAATAGTGCACTGTTACTATGCATATGGGGGTTAAAATTATCGTAAATAATCACCCCTATCACCTCCTATGGAATACGTCGAATTACCAATAACCCTGTATATAGAAATTGATCGTATATCACGCATTATCCAATTTGCAAATAATAATCGAAGGCGCAGTTCAGTTGTATGAAATAGGTCAAAACAATGGGAATGACGAAATAAAAATATAAATTTATGGAAAATAAATTGAAATATTTGGAAAATGTTAAAAAGTGTACAACTTTTGCTGTGTGTAATTTTTATTTTATTTATATATTAAGGATTTCCAACAAAAGATATACACTTGTGCATTACATCGTGCAGTCATATTTTAAAATGTATTTATCTATAAATTACAGGAGACCACATCAAGCATATTAAATATTGACTAGACTAACTGGTACTTAATTAGATACCATGTTAACTACAAGAAAAAACTATGGGTGTGGGTATTCATCAAAATATAAGTAGTAAAAAATAAGAATAAAAATCAACAAAAGCATACAATATATATTGAAAAATAAATGTGCATAATGTGCTGATCATTAGACAGTAAAAATACAAAATAAAATGTAAAGAGATATAAAATTTTAAACTAAATTAAATTTGGAATCGTGATTTTTTTTGTCTATTCTCTCTGAGTTCTGCTTCCTCATTACGAAGATAAATATCCTAGCGATGTGATGTCTAACTTTTGCTGGACATCGCATGAAAAGTTTAAATTATTCACTTTTGCGATATCTTTGTACAGAAAAAATACTCTTTCATCTTGGTATGTATAAAAGATTTGACTGAGTTGATAATTTTAAACTATCTTTATTGAATTTGCGATGAGATGTAAAGGGTCTTCTTCTTTTCAAAATGTTGCCAAAATGAGGGTATTTTTAGTTTTTACTCGTTTTATGTTTTAATACGGAAGACATATCTAATTTAATGTACATGTACCTGTTCATTGATTGTTTTATTTGTATTTACAATGGTATATTTTGATTGCGAAAGTCAGACGGTTATATTGATAGGATAGGTTATATTTTTAGAACTGACATAAACTGTAGAATACTGATATTCAAGTAAACAATGAACAATTTTTTGTCATATTACTTCTGACCTTAAACGCTATTATCACTACGTAATAAAAATATGTTTAGTAATTTTAAAATACAATAATAATATAATTAAAAGAGCGCTAATTATTGATGTTTTCTTATATGGTTTAGAGTATTTTTTAGTTATTTAATCTGACAAAATTGTTATTTAGAGCGGCAAAATTCCAAATTATCATTGTTCTCGTAACGTTGCTGATGACGTTTTGACATTTTCATTCTGCATGCCGCACCCATAAAACCATTGGTTCTAAATGTATGCCTGTATTAGTTCTTTCGTAAAATAGTATGTTATGATATATTTGAGACCTTAATTTCCAATTCATTTGTACATTCGATTCCTTTGTGTTCCTTTGTGTGTGTGATTCATGTGGGTATCGTACTCAAGGAAATGTAAAAGGACGCAATTAAAATATTTTACTATAAATGTCTAGTTAATCTTTGATTATTAATTATTTTGTACATTTAATATTGCTTTTTATGTTAATGTAATCGGAGAGGAAATTGACGATCTGGGCGCATACCAAGTAAATGCTAAGAAATCTATACAGAATCAAGAAACTTTTGTATTTCGAATGTGTTGATCTCCAAGTCCGACCCAGCTATTTCAACTGATAAATAACAATAAAAAACTATGTTTAAAAATCGAAAAAATATAAACGACAATTTTCGTTAAATTTATTCGACACAGAGTATTAATCCTCATCCAATTAAAAAACAAATTATTTTTAAACGTCGCCTGTAAAAAATTGCCGTCTACAGTTTTGCGATTTGTACTCGTAGTTTTAGAGATACATTGATTACCTCCTGAGCGATATCGGGCCTGACATTTAAAACGGAAGCCAGCTAACTGCGCGGGAGGTATTATAGTTTTCAAGTGTGTGCTCAAACACAATGGGCCAATCCGATACAACCGGAGAGAGTTCAGGCACAGAACCATCGGTTTTACGAGCTTTTCGAGACGGAACTACGAACCCTGCTCGCTTCCGATTTACAACCCAACAGTGTATACGAATTATTTATTAACAGTGCATCCTGCAATTATAATACCTATTTATATATCATTATTTAAATTTAATTATATATAATTATATATTTAAAGATATATTAATACATGTGCATCCAAATTTGCTTGTGCAAAGTAGCGAAGCGTAATTCATTATTATACATTAACATTTCGAAGTTCTTTTTGGAAATACGAACATTACGTTAAAATGCTAAGAATATATATTTTACCAACGTAAATAAGTTAATTTATAAATACTCCGCATGTTGCATGCATGTAATACTTTATCGTTTTGTCTTATAGTATACTAGCCGTGCCCGCGACTTCATGCGCGTTTGAATTTAATAAAAAAGCGTGACTTTATTATTATTTTACATATAATTCTAAAATAAGCCTATGTTACTCCTTATTACATCAGCTATCTGCCAGTGAAAGTCCCGTCAAAATCTGTCCAGCTGTTCCAAAGATTAGCCGGATCAAACAGACAGTATCATCTTAAAATTCTACTTAATTTGGTAGATATCATTAGTATGATATAAGAATCACCAACCAAAAATCTTTTCTTCCTTATAATATATGTATGAATGTGTTTGACACTTACATTTGTCTTTTTTTCACTCAGTAGAGCAACGGATTAGCGTCATTTTTTGACGTGGAGATGGAAATAGTCTACGGAGTAGCTTAAAGTTATTTTAATTTTAGAAAAAAGTATGACCCGCTTGTATTTGGTAATTATTGCTTCACGTTGAAACGCTTAAAAGGATATAACAGCACACAGAATACTTTAAATCCTTAAAATGCATATACGGTTCTGTGGTAAAGTGCTGTAAATTATTCCATAATTACTGCTGTTTAATTAATTATATTACTGATAATTATATAAATCATAAAACGCTTTAATCATAACGATATTGAGTACATTGCAATTTAATAATATAAAATAATTAAATTACCTAAAAAATTATATATATAATATACATTTTTATAATGTTGTTTGTTAAATCCATCCAGATTTCGAAGATTCGTTCGAATTTCAAAATCGGCTTAATTTTTTTTTCAATAATTATTCTTATGAATATTATTATTATACGTTACATAAACCTAGGCTTCGTATCCATTAACTATGATAACACTTATGACGTTTCTCTTTTTAGATTTAGTTCTACATATTTAATCGTATTATTAACTTACACTTCCATAGTAGGTGTCATCCGTCCAACCTTCGTGCTTCACGTACATCCCATTGGGAGTTGATTTTCCTAAAATCCGGATAAAAGTAGTCTTAGGTATACCTGCCAATTTTCAACTTTGTATCTTTTATCGTTTCAAGGAACTTGTGATAAACGAATGGGTGAAATTTCTCTTATATATTCGTTACTATATAATATATATTCAACTTAATATTAGTTGCTCGTCGGTAATATAAATTTGTACTTTTTTAAATGTTCGTTAAATGTATAGTATATTTAAAAAAGAAAATGCTTTCGTATGAAATACTGTCTTTAGCTTAGTTTATGTTTGGTAACGTGCGTTATATTCGATACCAAAGTGGTTTTGTTCAAAAACAAAAGGAAAAAAATACTTTGAAAAATTAAGTAATTTTTTCATAATTATTTTTCAATTGCAATTGTAATACCAAATTCTATAAATTTAATCAGTCTCAAGTTAAATGATTTCAAGTTTATAACATATAAAACGTACATTACAATATCATCAGAAAAGTAAATATGTAATTGTAGCTAGAAGATAAATAGTTTTGTTTCTTTCAGTCTATGTACTCGTATATGGAATAAGAGTGACTGTAATGTATTAAGGCTTATCACGCAACTATAACGCCTTCGTAGTTTACGCAAAGCGAACAAGGTTCTATAGTGGGTCACTTAGTAATTATTACTGAACGTACGGTGCACGAGTATTCGTACACTTGTAATTTGCCTACATTTAAATTTCACTGTAGTTGACTTAAAAATTTTATCTGACACACAAAGCCCTGATACAATTCTAATTAAAAAAAAACGAATTCATTAATAGTAATAATAATAGAACAAAGATAATTAAATACTTTCTGTTAAATTTATATTTGAATACGGGATGAAAAAAAATCCCAAGCAACAAAGAATTTATCAAATCGGTTCATAAAATATCAGAGTTCTGTAGTAGTTAAAAAAATAAAAAGTGACCGAAGTGATAAACTCCTTCGTTTTTTGGAGTCGGTTAAAAAGGATTCCTTTCACTAGAGACTTCGAAAAAGTTAGATTATAACTCACCCAAAATAGTTGCCAGAAGGAAAAAGAGAGCCCTTCAAAGTTTATAAGACCAGATTTACACTAAGATATGGCCCTTTGGAAGTTTTGTCAGACCAGACTTAAACCGAGATTGGATCAAGTTGCAAACTTCAAAATTGGGCTTTCAAATAATTCACAAAACGATAAGGATTCCGTTGAATTCTCGTCTTACAAAATGTTCCTTTGGAATATAAACAAAACTACAAATTCTTTAACTTATTTTTATGTTTCAAATATAGCAGTGCCGTGTTTAAAAATTATGATTTATTTTGTGAGCAGAGTTTATGATGTCAAAAGGAACAGTTTTAGTTTTTATTTGTGGTAGGGTTCTACCGTCAAACAGTAATACTTGAATTGTTGTATTTCGGTTTGAAGGGTGATTGAGCCACGGTCACTTGTAAATGTTGCTGTTGCGTTAGCAATGTAAGGAATTTATAATATTTCTTTCAACACTCAATCTCTAGACGGACGGTGACCACTTGTTATTAGGTTCACCTACGTATTCTATATAAAAAAACAAATGTCTATTTAAATAAAAAAAGAGCAAATACAAAACGTCTTTAAAAGTAAAAGTAAAAATGGAGGTGTGCATATGTGTACATCTGTTACCCTAACCCTTAACCGCACAGGCAAACGATGACAGCGCGCGAGGATTATTTGTTGTTTGATAATATTGAAGAGTTTCATTGTCTATTTCCCAAGATCTTCATCTTAAAATATTATTATATATAGTTAGTAATGCATATACAAAAACCTTCCCGATAAATATACATTTAATAACGTAAACTCCATTAAAGTCGTACCATTCACATCGTATAGTTTTTGAGAATATCGCAAACATAGAAACGTACATACATATACACGGGTAATAGAAAACCTCCTTTTTTGAAGTATTTACCAACAAAACCAGCCAGTTCTATCACGTGTAGTTTACTTCTAGAAAGTTTATTTGTTATTATTTTTGAGAAACATAATTTAACTTCTCAAATTTTTTCTGTCTTGTATATGAAAGAATCAAATTGTGCATTCATTATCATCAACATCATTCGATTCCTTTTAAACCACATATTTAATGCTATTGGTCTTATATAAATAGGTTTTTGAGAAAGGAAAGTCTGCCGAGATTTTTACGGTCGGTAATCTGCCTGATGTCAACCTTTTTTGCAATTGATTTTGCTGGCGGTTTGGTTCACGCAAGCTATCTTAATCAATATGTTAACCTTTAAGATATATCTTAATTCTAACCCAGTTTAGAGCACTTTAATTTAATTTCAATTTAAATAAAACCGATATGGCTTGGGATTTAGAACTGAATCGTAACTGAAGATTGCGAATTCAAACCTGGGCAAGCATGCCCAATTTTTCGATTCAATTCAATTTTTATGAAAAATTGGTCCGGCTTGCTTCAGGTTTATGTCAGATGAAAGTCTACCACACCGTGGTGTGGCCACAGCGTGGTGGTACAACTCTGGCTGATTTTACTCAGTACAATTTGATTAGAATTATTAGTTATTATATAATAGAAATGAATTAATGATCTACCTAATACATCTTTCATTAACAATAAACGAAAAAAACAAATCTTACTGATTTTTTTTTATTATTACTTCAAAAATAATTTCATAACGTCGTTTCTGTTTATACACTTTAATAGCACTCACAGTTAGCGTGAGATGGCAATTATAAATATGATCACTCATTAATACGATTAGAAATAAAACGTGGTCGTATTTTAAGACACTTTTGCGAATTTTATACATCTATTTTACGATGCCGTTACATTTCAGATATGAACTCAGAGGGTTATTCGAATCTTAGTTGGAAGGGTAACCTTTTCCCGTAGCAAGTTACGGTTACGAACATAACGAAAATATTTGCATAATGGTTAAACCCATTCAGTACTCTAGATATTGATATCGTTGTATGTATTATCTTTTTGTTGCTTACGTATTACGAGCGCGTTATTCTGACAGCATATCGTATATTTCCTTCCATTCAGTCGTGAGGAAAATACTTCACGAATACATTACTCGTAGACATACTTAAGTCGCATTCAATAAAAATGTGCTTACGTATTGTACGGTGAATTAATATAATTAAATATTTTTACGAAACATACGAATGAGTTGTTACTACATAAATTCAAATCATTTGTAAGAATTACATTGGTAAAGAAGGCAATGTTATTCAATAAAAGATATAGATGATAAAAAATACTTGTGGACTTCCAGGCAGGATGTAATATATACATATGAAATACTATTTAACTAATATGACTTTGTATTTTTAAATGTTGACTAACTACTGAGCTACTTGCCGGTTCTTCTCGGTAGAATCTGCAATCCGAACCGGTGGTAGCTTCACTTAATATAGTTTGTTAAATGACGTTTCAAAAGTGCTCGTAAAAGTAAAATGTTTCGGGGATTAGACGGCTTATTCCACATACTATTCCAACCCGGTTCTTTTTTTTTGTCTGTATTATAATACGAAATGAAATCTATTTGCAAAATGCATCGATAAATTGACATTTGATAGAAATCTGGTTTTGAATTAAGGCTATGTTCGTGTTGCAATCGACTGATTGTAGAGGCGGTGTATCGTCAATATTTATCTCGTGTGTAAAAAATAAAGTAATCGAGCATATAAATAATATATCAAATAAAAAGCTGTATTTGTCTGTCATAGTTGTATTTACAAAAGTGATTATAAGAAAAGTGATATACGAGTGAAGCTGCAATTATTGCTGGGATGTTTAAGATGTTGTTGACGATGACATTTACCAAGAAAAAAATCTATATAAAATAAATTTCCAAATAGGGCTGACATTAAAGTTGCTCTATGTAAATAATTGCAGTAGTAACGTTTCTGGTATAGCTGTTATGATTTATGGAGATGAAGATGTACAGTTGTGTAATGAAGTCTACATTTTTAAACAGTTGCTTATCCTTATTTGAAGTAATAAATTAATTATTGGTTTAAAATACCGTCCACTACACGCAATCAAATACGCTTGTGTGCGAAAGCATTAGATGTGTTTCTGTTTTACGAAAAATAATTATACAAAGAAAATGATGGCATGTCAATCGTAATTTATAATTAACATAAGTCGAATTTTGTATTGTTTTTGATTACAATACATCTTAACTACCTATTATGCTAAAGTAAATATTAAATTATTCATTCAATTGTTTTTCTTTCGTATTGAAATTGAGACTTAAATGAAAATGCTAGCAAGCGATGTGATCTACATATTAAATTAAAATTAAATGTTTAAAATAATAAACAACAAAAAACAACTCAATAGCTTTGCTTCATATATTATAGTGCTTCTAATAATTGTATAGTGCTCAATTTTCCAAAACTTCCTATTCAATAGCAGTAATGGAATCCATTTAAAATACAAAATAATGATCGGATTAGAAGTAATGACATCATTCACTTTATAATTCCAGTGTGCGACATTTTGCGATGAGTGCCACAAAGCAGATTATACGAATACAAGCAATTAATTAAACTATTAAGAAGTACTATTTTATATTGACAGATACTATTATTAAGTTGGTGCCCAATTAGCGACTAGCTTCGTCTGTATGTGATTGCTTAAGACATTGTGTTGTTTATTGTTCTACTTAGCAGCGAAGTTTGATATTATGCTACTAAGTTTTATTCGATCTTTTTATATTGCATCACAGATTATAATACTGTTTTAATGATAATAAAAAACGTGCGTTATACTACAATGAAAACTTTTTGCGTCGGAATAGTTTTACATAAATATAAGTTAACTATTGAATAGAGTCAACTCGGAACCTCACCCGTGTGTGAAGAGGAGGGCAGATTATATATATCCTATGTCCATTTTTGTATTCCTGATAGCGTGTATATATTTTTTAATTCTAACTTAGGATTGCTCTCATTGACCTTGAAATTTTAATCTCATATCGCGCTTAAAAGTTTTACTTACAAAATTTGATTTAATTTTAACAAAGCCTATAGTTACTAGTAAAATAATTCATACAGCGCGTTATGCATTCTTGTTATAATCTTAACCCCGAGTAGCGCTACAGCGCTTTCGCTCTGTTATTCTGTAATATTTCATTGGAGTGACCTACATGAGTAGGAAGCGAAATTTCTTATTCGAACCGCTCTCAAATTAGTGAAGTCGAAGCAGTCGTGGATATTACCGAATATTAATTTGCGGAGCTGAGTGTTGAAATCTAAGTTAGTATTATAATATTGATTTTAAATAACTTCATCAATCAATAAACACAATTAATGACTACATATTATGAGACAAAGTCCTTCGCCGCGTCTGTCTATCTGAAGGTGATAAATTCAAAAACTACCAAATGGATTTTGGTAGCGATTTTCACAATGGACGGAGTTTTGGTTAACGTGTATTGATTTCAATTTTGTATGAAATCGTTAAATATGTTTGAAAAAATCATACTGAATGAGAGCCCCATTGGTTTACACCCAATTTGTAAACCAATAAGGTTATAAGTTTTAATATCTATACGATTTATGTAGTATTTTTATATAAGAATATATAAAAATATTTATATCTTGCACATAAGTGAATAGTATTATTTAATTCGAATGTATATTATGTACTTTTAGTAAATACTAAACGTGATTCTGAAACATATTCAACGGTTCTTACAAGCATTTGGGAATGCATTAATATTATCTCGTTCGAAAGTATCTTTTCCGATACTCAGGGGGACGATAATATCATTAATAATGTAGAATATGACATTTGAGAAGACGGCTCTTACAGGAAGTACGCGCCAAGCTGTTTCACGTAAATGCTCGGTTAATAGCTGTTTCCAAACGTTAGTTGCAGTTTCAAGTACTCTGTTAGGACATAGATGAAGACGACGCTTATGTTTTCAAATGGCATCTCACATAAAGACTGATTTCTTAATATGACACTAAAACTTTCTAGAATTTTCCGCGCAAATATATAAATGTCTACGGTTTATTTTTGTAATAGTAATTATATGATGTAACATTACAAGATTTGTATTACTTTTGACTATTGAAATAAAAAAAGAGACTTTTCCATTTGTTTTCCTTTCGATTTGTAAAAAGCAGATTATAAGTTAATAAGGTTAGGCTTTTTAGTGAGTATATAAAAACTGCCTCACGCATTTTAAAACTTTATTTGTATTTGTATAACATCTACTATAAATATTAAACTACTTTCTATATAATATTTTGGGATGCATAAATTGATTGTAAAGTTTAAAGCCCGGAAAAATATTAAAAGTTTATCTTTAAAAAACATTTTGACTTCAGGTTAAAAATTCTTAGTGTTTTGTTCATTTTTAATTGAAATACATATCAGTGAATGTCTTTATTTTTTTATTTTGCGAAAAACATGTATATCGTTACATTAGCAGCCTGTAAATTTCCCACTGCTGGGCTAAGGCCTCCTCTGCCTCTGAGGAGAAGGTTTGGAGCATATTCCACCACGCTATATTCCATGTATACTGTTAAAGAATATTTAAAAAAAAAAAACCACCAATATCCATTTATAATTGGGGGTTATTTAGCAAGCAATATGTAAGTTATACAAGAATGTATTGAAGTTGATAAGAGATACGTTTAAGTTGAACGATAAACAAGAATGTTACGTGTTGCTAACATGTAACACAAGGAGGAGTTCCGGGAGCGATAAGCTTCTCCGATCGATAAGCGGTCACGCGAATCACATTATGTATATATTATGATGTAGACGGAAATCTCCTATCCATAATAACGTGGTGACTACATAAACTAAGCCACTTAAATTATCATCATTATATTTACTACTCAGGACATAGTCTAATATTGTAAAGTTAAAAATGAGTTGATTGAGTTGATCACAATTGATAATTTTGCTTAATTTAATTCATTTTTAACATTTTGACATAAAACCGTATTTAGACTGTTTTCCTATTGTCTCTTTATTTTGTATTAATTTTATAAAGTTTTATTTTATCAATTAGCTTTTTACAATGTTGACATATATTTCAATTTCCAAGTAATCTTAGAACACCTGTAAAAAAAGTAGGCAATTACCCATTTACTTATTATGACTTTTGGTTTACTGTGTATTTTTGTTGTACTACTTGTTGGTGTTGTCAAATAAATAAATATGTACATATATGTATATACCGAAATATTTAAATTGTGTGCGTCAATCTCTACTAAACGACCTATCCACGCGTCATAGTCCGTAGGTGTCTGTAGGCTATATATGTCTATTTTTTAATTTCGTTGCTGCTTATCCTTTTTATATTGAATGCCCAGTGAAGTCTATGGGAAACAGCTAGTCAAATAATACAAACAAGTTCTTCAATACTAGTTTGATTCATTTGATTTAGAGGCTTAATTTTATTTATTGCGTAATTTTTAACAAATACGTAAATAACTGTTATCTAAGAACTTATCAAATATTAATCTATTGGTTTCACAGAGAAATTTAATTTCTTGGAAAAATGTTGGAAATGTTGATTGGAAAAATTAAAACATATTTTTTATACTTTAAAATGAAATTATTAAGTAAGAGCCGTCTTAGCTTACCTCTTTATACATTACCCTGAAGCGGGTCAAGTTTTAGCACAGCATAACGAAGGTCCCGGTAATATTTTAATTGTATAATGTTATACGACTCAACTATAAACATTATATAACAATATATGCATGTATATATTTATAGTAAAAAGTGATTAATACGCCTGCTTGACAATCATAAACATATTTTTAATAAAAGTAACATATGATAGGGGTCATGACTGCCTTTTGATCTAGTGGTTAGCGTTATCACACATGTCTCGAGGTCCTGGGTTCAAACCCCGATTCAGGTCGGAGTTATTGAGTTTTTCTGCCAAAAAGATTCCAGTAGTAGTCTGGGGTCTGGGAGGTGGTACGCCCACTTTGAAATCGAACATCATCATCATAGGAGCTTCAATCGGAACCGCATCAAGTTATAATAATAAATGAAGTGTAAGGTTAATAATAATTAGGTATTATTTTTATTTGTATTCGATACTAAACGAATGTATTGCGTCCGATTTTCCGTATAATATTCATATTAAAATATTTACAAAATATGTAGTTAATATAAAACAGAATCGCTGAGCGTTTGTTGCGATATAGCATTATCGAGTTTGACAGGAATTGACATTTTTAAGTGTCATAAAGATAAAAGTTTTTAACAACAATAGCTACGGGCTTTAAATGTGTACAAATGTATAAATTTAACGCGCCCGCACCTCGTGTAGGTGTCATACTTGGGAATCGTTGGACGTCTACTAGTATGTATAAACATACATATACTAACATATAACTGTATTTAACTAACATAATTTTGTATTTTAAATATTGGAAAAGAGTTACTTACCGGTTCTTCTCGGTATTCCGAACCGGTGGTAAATTTACTTAATATAGTTTTGTAAAATGACTATTCAAAAGTGCTTGTAATATAATAGCCTACTCGAATAAAGTATATTTTGTTTTTGATTTTGAATGTCAGTCAGGCCGCTGAACGCCACAGCTTAGTAAAAAGGCTAGGCTGTTAATTTAATGACTAATTAAGCAAGCTTCCTGCGACACGTATGGCCTAAATGCAGTAAAGCCTAACTGAAGAAACTACTAAATCAATATAGATAAAACTTATACCAGAATATGCAGCGCTTTTCGGATAGTTTTAGTATACCTATAAGATTATTATCTAAGTAGCTGTGCTTCGTTTACCCGCTTTAAATTTAGACTTTTGATGTGACAAGGGCGAATGTCATATTCTTGTAAATGGCAATCATTACATTCTAAAAAACAAAGTGCTTACTGAGCTTACTGCTGTCTGTCCCTATGTATGTTTAGATCTTTAAAATTACACAAGGGATATTGATGCGGTTTTTTTTAATTGATAGATTGATTCAAGAGAAAGGTTTATATATATAATATATGCACAATATGGTACAAAATATAGTAGAGAAACACTGATAATTTGGAGGTTTCTAAAGTGATGTCGTAAATAAACACTTTTTTTGCGCTTACATTGCAAACGCTGGCTGAACCCTACGAGATATATCAAAATAATGTACTACAGTATTGTACACCTTAAAAAGGTCTTCAAAAAAGTCCGCGATGGTATATCTATATCTCTTAGGGATAAACCACAATAACCATTTTTTATTCTTTACTTTTTAAGAGAAATAATGGCTTTTTTTCGAAGTGATTTTAAGCAATACAGCATGAATGCATGTCCAATTAAGTACCTTAAATACATTGTGCATTTAATATTGATTATTATGGCCGTTAACAACATGTAATTTAAATGAATATTTTCGAAGATATTACACATTTAAAACGCAAGGATATAGCGCTTTGTATTGTCTAACGACTGAAACACTGTGAACGTTGTAAGACATTCTGTAGTATTTTTAGTATCAGCATTGGCGGCGGGTCGCTAGTATAAATATTTCCTTATAAAATTCACTCATATTAAATATTAATTGAAGTTTTTTGAATTTCATGGAATATTAAGAATTCATTAATTATATATTTTAAATCTATAAAAGTGTTTCTCTACTAGATCAGAACTCGGCTAATACTAGTTGTGTATGTTGTGTATTATGAATGATATTTTATTCTTTTACTACAATACGCTGAAATTAAATATTACTAAATAGCTTTAAAAGACTTCAAAACTTACAAAGTATGCAACCAACTGCAAACATTATTATAAACTCAGAGTAGATTGGCTCGTAGAAGATTCTAAGGATGTTGGTTTAGAACGACACTATATTTTACACAGTCTATGTGCTCGTTTCATATATTCTGTGTTGCGAGTGAGTTTCGCAGTGTGAGGAGATATATAATATAATTATTAATACTTATATAATACGAGAAAAATTAGTACCACTTTTCAAATACATTGTATGGAGAAGCATGAAGTTTATATGCAGAAGAAGAAGAATGAATCATACATTGTTTATGTTCATATTGCTAATGGCAACACACGTCATGTTAAACTTAAAAATCAGTATCGCAGTTTTTTTTTTAAACTTTGGCCTGATATTCCGTCTAGCCTATTTCAGCCTCATTTTTCCTGTTACTCGAATCAATTTATCTTATATTTATATGAATAACTAGCGACACGCCCCGGCCTCGTACGGAATAATGTAGCTTTCTATTAATGTTTTTTTTTTTAGTTTTGGATTATTAGTTCCGGAGATCGTCTCCTTACATACAAACAAATCTCTTTATAATATAAGTATAGAATATTGAACAATGTACGATCACTAGTAGTCATTAAATGCTACTTCTTGTACCGAGACGGCCCAGTGGTTCGGACATTGGGATTTTAAACAAAGATCGTGGACACAAATTTTCAATGTGCTTAATTTGTATTTATTCAACTCGTGGTTACGTTTGGACATATATTCCACAAAGCCACAATGAATCAGTGCGGTCGAATTGGTAACAAAACCCTTAACTGGACGGAAAGCATTACTCCAGCAATGGGATTTATACGGACAGTTAATTAGTTAATAAAATAATATTTAAATTAATTGTTGTTATTTAAGTAAAAGTTTAATTGAAAATAAATACATATCGCTATCGAACTTTGCGACAATTGCTCAAATTTCATGCAAATCGGATGCATTGCATGCTCCAAAACGCAGCTTTGATCGGTAACATATACGATATCCACCGATCCGTATTGCCCCAATACGTGGTGGAATGAACATCTTTTTCTCAAACGGTAAGGCCGTTTTATCCTGTCAGTAGGATATTGATCGGCTGTTAATTATCATGACGATTCAATTACTAATAAAAGTCTTCTTGAATAAATGATGGTTTGATATTTGATTTTACACTGTCTATTTTAGACCGAATTACACAAATTAAATTATAATTAACAAAGCAATATTGAAGCATAAACTACAGTTCAAATGATGATATTAGGTTTTTAGTGACTTCTATAAAAACAACGGTTACATATTTAAAACTAAAATTGATACCCGGTGTTGTTTACACACATATAGTAAATAGATAATAATAATCCCATAAAATTACAAATATACATAAAGTCGAGACAGATATATTTATATAAGTATCTACAGGAATATGTGCTTGATTTATTTACGTAGTAGTTCCTGCTCACAAAATAGGTGTACTACCTACGATAGCAGTATACCGATGCTGCGATACTGGTATAGGATACTGTATTGATTGGTCTGTGGACTGCTGCGAACATAAAATCGGTGACATTACTGTCCTAGCCGTTTTTCTCAAGATATCACATCTTCTATATATATAATAAAATTGGAGTGTATGTTTGTAATATTAAAATATCCGCTTTTTATTAAATGCATATGTATGATATCCACGGTATATACGCGGTACACGGTTGTCTGTTTGTTCCGGCTAATCTCTGGACCGGCTGGACCGATTTTGACGGGACTGGCAGATACCTGACGTAATAAGGAGTAACTTAAGCTACAATATTAACTTTTTTATTAAATTCAAACGCGCACGAAGTCGCGGGCACGGCTATTTGAAAATAAGGAATGGTGTGGTTTTGCCGGTAAATTGACATAAATCCGCACGTTGCCGCAACAATTTCACCGAGTGCCGCAACAATTTCGTGAGCAAGACTAGGTTTCCGCAGGGAAAAATAAAATGTGTCGCTTATATTCTCTCGTTTTAGTTTTGAATCGTATACATGTATTTATAAATTTAAAATCTGCGGAGACATAACGAATGAAACATTTTAGCCTTTGGCGTAAAACAATCAACACGGTAAAGCGTTTTGCTATTATATTTAATTTTATAACGTGTTTTCGAGAAAAACACGCAATGAACTACTCACAGTGTTTTTTTAAAGAATAGATAAATGGCCAGGGAAATGGGCCATCTAATGAATGAAAATAAAAATGAATAGTACGTGTACATCACAGACATTGGCGACGTAAGAAATATTAACCATTTCATACATCGCAAATGCAAACTTTGAGAACAAAGATCTTATGTCTTGGCTCACTTACCTTTGAAAATAGGATTACAACAACGGTAAGTATTGCTGCTTGGCAATAGAATATGTGACGGTACTTACTTAGACACTTGCTTACTTAGACTTGCACTAAGTTCTACCAACAAATACACTTATGCATTAATTATTACTACCCTGTGTCTCAATTTGAATAAAATAATTATAAATAGTTTAAAAAACTAAAAATCACGCTTTTAGCACGCACTAAAAATTACAAATGCAAACCCTTTCATTTAATATCCATATCACGGGAGTGTATTTCAATAGCCAATCCGCCATCTTGGATGTCCTCCATGTTGGGTTTAAGTCAAGTGACTGTTTTTTTTGTATTCCTGACAGCAAACCTTTTCATTTAATACCCATATCATGGTGGTGCATTTCAAATAGCCTGTCCGCCATCTTGGACGTCCGCCATATTGGATTTAAGTCACGTGACTATTTTTTTCGTATTTCTGACAGCAAACTTTTTCATTTGATACCCATATCATGGGGGTGCATTTCAAATAGTCTGTCCGCCATCATGGACGTCCGCCATATTGGATTTAAGTCACGTGACTATTTTTTTCGTATTCCTGACAGCAAACCCTTTCATTTAATATCCATATCATGGGGGTGGATTTCAAACAGCCAGTCCGCCATCTTGGGAAGGTCGCCTATTGGATTTGTAATGACGTTTCTTAACTAGTCATGTATTGTCATCAGAACTCAGTGCGTGTGCAAAATTTCATCATAATCGAAGACCGGGAAGTTAAGACGGGGCAAATTAAGATTCCAAGATTTTCTTACATACATAGTTACAAGTTATAAATCACTTGAACTATTTTTATTTGAAATAACATTTTAAATAATACATTTTCTTTACATCAAGATACAGTTCCCGTTGTTTTATCTTTTTGAATTATTAAAACAAGTCAGGCTGAATAAAATGTATGAAAATTTATGAATCCAATTTCAAGTTACATAGTACAGTTGAAGTCAAAGCGCTAGAACTTTATGTACTTACTCTCGACGAAAGGAATATGTTGTTATCAATTATGTATGCAAATATAACATTTCTTTCTTTAAGAACCTTTCTTCTGAGACGAGAATTAATTATAGTTGTGGTATTAATAGAAACAAAATTCCAAGTTTATTTATGCATATAACTTACTGGTTGAGAGTTATATGAAAACCATCTACGTTTATAGGGAAGATCTTTCAAGACGCATTTAAAAAAATAACAAACCAAACGTATATTTATTTATAAACAACATGTGCATTAAAAAACAATCGCTACTATTATGAAAACTTAAAGCTGTTGTGTATAAAATTCACGAATAGCCCTTTTCTGCACGATAAATAACTAAATGATTAGCGGCTCTTAATTCTTTGAAGTTAATATCAATTCTTTTGTCATTATTAACAAATGAACCCGGAATACGCTACATTTATAAGTTGCAAGCTACACATTCAGTAGTCTTACTAATTCAGAGTATTTGTAATACTGGTTGGTTGATTTGAATGATTAACGTTATTATGATATTTATATTATTATAACGTCCATCATTCAAACCAACCAACCAGTATATTTTTAAAAGTTTATCGCGTTTTTAGTAAATAAATCGTTAAATTAATGACATTTTAATCTGAATATAATTCCTTATCACGACAAAACATCTTTATCCACAAAATGTCATCGTCAATTAATTTTAAGAAATATATAAAAATGTCACGTCGTTATAGATTATTTAAAGATAAAACGATATGAACAAGACTTAAATCGAATGCATTTAAGGCCGTCGAGGAATGTTCACATAATATTATAAGTAATAGTAAGGAATACGAATAAGCAACATAAAATAAATGACAGAATAAACGATGTAGAAGCTTATACAGATATAACGTACGGGCGCTAATCCGTAAGTAAGTAAAAGTAGGCACTCCATCCGCCTCTGCAGTGCGCGCATAACAGGTTGTGCACCGTTTACACGGGATATACATTATTCTACCTCGAACGTTGCAAAAGTAATTCAATCCAGTCTTCCGAACATATCCTTGAAACAAACTCAGTTTTCTACATGTAGACGAACTACCTTTGTACACGGATGTCTATGTACAGGTAACTGTGGCAGGTAACATTACCTAATACAATTTTTGCTCGACACACTCGTGAAATTGAAACAGAAGTGTCCCCCTGAGCAATTTCGGTACGTATCAAAGAGAATCCGATATCTTCATTTCGGTTTCAGTAACTACTTTCACTATTCAATGCGCATTATTAATGCTTTTTTTATGCATTCAAATGTTTTACTCGGAATATTGTGTTATTAATATTTCTCCATATTTTATTAGCCGCAATTCCATTCTATAAACGTATTCGTTTGTGTTTTACAACTCAGATTTTATTGTTTTCGATATGAAATAAAAGTAAAGTTAAATTAGGTCGAATTAAATTGAATAGTTAGTTATGAAGATCATTACAGCAACAAGATGTAGAGCAGAACTTGCCTGCCAGTGGGACGCGTTTCCCGAGGGGAGCGCAAATACTGGATGTTAAGGGGGGCACGTATCGTGCGGACTGAGTCAAGATTATTTTATCTTTTAAAAGGAAATTTCTATTTGAATTTAAAAACACAATGCTCTCTACTATGTGGAATGCACAGATATGTGTAGTTTATTGGTTATACTTTCCTATATATAAAACTGAGTTTATGCAATTGTTTTATTTTTATCTTAATTGCTTGATTGCTTTAAACTTTTCTCCATACAATTAATCTGTTACTAAAGGTAATTGAGATCGAAGGAAACCTTTTTTATTAAATTTCTGTTACTCTTATGTCATCTGTTCTTTACATGTTGTGCATAAAATATATATATTTACAAAAAAAAAAACAAGTTTCAGTGCTGTATCACTTTTTTTATTATAACAATGTTAAAAAGGAAATATATTTTAAAGCCCGGGGATGTTTGATAAAAAATAAGGTCGGGAATTGCTGATGTTAAGGTTTAATATCTCTAACACGACGATTCAAAAGAGCCCACTCGAATAAAGAAAATTTTGATTTTGATTTATAAAATGGGTTTTAATCCTCAAAAAATGTTATCAGTACCTTATTAAACATTTTATCAGTACAATCAAATTAAATTAAAAATAAAATACTATGATGATTAAAGTAATGTAAGTACATAAGCAAGTAATACATTTAAAAATAAAAGTCTATAAAAATTGTTATGGAAAACTTTCAGCGATAAGTAATTTATAATAATGGCGTGTTTCTTTTAACTTCTTATAAACTATATTAAATGCATTTTCCTTTGCATTAGGTTTCTCGAACGTTCTAAGTAAAGGCAGTACGACCTAGAAAACACTTCAATTAGAGCGCAAAAATAAAAGTTAGGTGCGGGTGATATACTGCTGACGATAAGACTCGGCTACTTTACAATTAAACGAAACTAAAAATGTATTTAAAATAAAACATACGAATGTATCGTATGTGGTGAAAGTGAAATAGAAAACAATATAAAAAAAATATACACATTTAGGTCATGCAAGGTTGTATAAATGATTAAATAGGTAATCGATAAACTTTTATACCTACAGCTTAATATTGCTATTCATGCATTAATCTTTGATTTTTCTTTTTTTGGTATAGTATGTAGGTAGATTGGCATATGGATCACGTGATCGTAATTGATCACCATCGCATCATTGATACAGTAAGAGATTTTAATAGGCGGAGGAATGATGACCATTTTGTGAGAAAGGTTTTGAGAATGGATGTGGATGGATATAGACGTAGGGGACGACCAAAGAAACGATGGATGGATTGTGTGAAAGATGATATGGTTAGAAAGGATGTTACTAGTGAGATGACGTCCAACAGAGAAGTAAGGAAGAAGAAGACATGCTGCGCCGACCCCAAGTAAAATTGGGATAAGGGCAGGAGGATAAAGAGACTTTAATCTTTCAATAATGTGCCACCGACCTTGGATGCTATGTTATATATCCATTGTGTCTGTTCTGGCATTGTAACACTGGTTCAATCACCCTTCTAATCAGAACACAAAACTACTAAGTATTGCTGTTTGGCGGTAGGTTATATGGTGATTTGGTGGTACCCAGATTGGACTTGCACAAAGTCCTACCAAAAAGTAAATATAATATACTTATTAAAAATATTTATTACATATTTACCAATGAAGGTAGATAATGAATTTTTGTACATAATTTTTATCTATGTTTTTTATGATAGGTGGACGAGCAAATGAGCCACCTGATGTTAAGTGGTCACCACCGCCCAAAGACATTGATACAGTAAGAAATTTTAATAATACCTCATATCAACAATGCGCCACCAAATTTGGGAACTAAAATGTTATGTCCCTTGTGCCTGTAGTTACACTGGCATACTCACCCTTCAACCCGGAACACAACAATACTAAGTACTTTTGGCGGTAGAATATTTGATGAGTTGGTGGTACCTATTCAGTCAGAAAACCCTACCAAGAATTAACTGGGTCATATTCCGTCGCAGACATAGTTAAAATATTTATATTTTATTATTACATTTAGTGAATAGTGATAAGCAACAGTTTTAATATAGCCTAATTAAAATCGATGCCATTCCTCATATTAATATTGTTGAATTAAAAGTGGAAAATAATTATTTATGAATTATTAAATTATAAGGTAGCACTAAGTATTTAACCGTTAATCTGCTGAGTTGTTACCCCGCCCAGGTTGTGTTTGTCACGAAGCATGGCGACGATGTACTTGTAGCAATTTAATAATTTTCATAAATCATTCTTTAGGTATATACTTTTAAATGTCATTAAATTTAAATTTAAAACGTCAAACTGTAAAGTAAAAGTAAAAATGATTATTTACTATTTATCGCTGTACAAGTCAGTTAATCCACATTGTTGACTTGTACAGCCGTTAACAAATGTGGTCTTACTTGTAGACGTTTAATTAAACACTGATTCCTATCTTTCTGTCATCAATAATTTTATATTCGAAGAAAAGATGACAACATTTAATATTTTAGAAAAGACTAACTACTGAGCTTCTTGTCGGCTTTTCTCGGTAGAATCTACATTCCAGTAGTTCATTACCGTTTAATACAATTCTGTATAATGTCGATTTAAAAGTGCTTATTTACTTAACATGAATAAAGATTTTTATATTTATTTTGAATTTGAAACAAGTTCTCCGTAAACAGCATTTATTTTTTATTTAAGACAGCTGTTTTTCTTTTAATTAGCAATTAAATTTTAAGCTCGGGTCACTTACACGTAATAGAAGTCTAGACATTATAAATATGTAAGTACATGAATTTTTTTATTCTTACAATGCAGGCGAAGCTAATTGAATTAAAACGTTAAAATTTTTTTAATATTTTTAACATGATTCAATTTACTTTCCAGTTTTATGCAAGCAATGCATTAATAATGCCAAAAAAACACTTAATTTAATAATAAAATACCCATTTTATAAAATAAAAAAAAAAAATTAATAAAATTAGTTTTTTTATGTTCTACGAAGAAAGATAGCTTTTGGTTATTTTGCAATGTTTATAAACTGTGGATTAAAGCAAGGTATTTGAAGAGGAATATTCTCACGAAACCTTTATAAGTATAAATATATTAACAACAATTTACGCCTAGTACGTGCGTAGCCTCAAAAATGAATAAGGTTTATAATTGCGGTGTTTGGCACAAAGTGATACCAACGAACTATTAAACTGTTAAATAAAAGTCACCTGCTATTATTCAAAGGTAAGTTGTCGAATATATTAATATTAAATTAGTAATTAGCGTAGCTCTGTCACTCAAGACGAAGGTATCTTGTCATAATGATATATTATGATTAAATTTTAACTCAGAATACTAAACTAAACACTATGCATGTTAACTGTGCATAAATTAACCTTATTATAATTGTGTATTGTTTCGAGAGTATGAATTTTATATATGTCACTGCTTTTATATGATTGATGACGTTCATACATATTTGGAATGTAATGATGATTAATTATATATTTCGATCGATTTAATGAAAAACCATATAAGTATTTTAGACATTCATGATAGTTTATTCCGGTAAGCTTTATTTATATTTAGTTTTTTAACAATAGCTTCCTCGGCATTCCGAGTATACTTTATTTAAAGACCTTACAACTGCATAAGAAGTCCGAGAGTCAGACGGCGAAGTTGGGGCTTACTTGTTTGACAACCTATACAATGTGTAGTTTACATTTGGAAAGTTTATTTATTCTGAATATTACAAAATATAATTTCAGTTTTAGGATGCTCCATCGGGGTCATTCGCCTGTATTGTACCAGTTCAGGTTTGAGCATTACATAAACGATGGAGAATGATCGAGCGTTACATTTCGTAACCTGTAATGATATAATATGTAACATTACATCAGTGAGAGATACCAATATTTTCCGTTTCTTATGTTTTTTTTCCTTACGTAAATAATAAAACCCAATGAATATTTCCTTGCTTTGTAAACTAATATGACTCAAAATGGTATTTTAGTTTATTACATTACAGACCAATGTTAAATAATCAGTAAGGCAGTACTGTAACGTGAAGATCAAATTTAGATCTAAGATTGTTGCGTTACGGGCGAATACTCATTAGTCATCGAGATAATGCTATGCTCAAAATGTAATTTTAGGGTGTTACAATAAAAGCGAATGCTTCCATTGAGGGATCGCCCTCATAAATATATCTGTGATATGAAAAATCAAAGCTGAATATTTGTGTTGCGATTGTTATTAACATCGTTATAATAATTAGCTTGCCTTTATTTGGGGCATTTAAAGCAAACAGCGTTTAAAAGTCCTACTGACGTACAAAGCCTCTACTTTTGAGGAGATAGTTTGGAGATTATTCCAGCACACGGTTTGGTGACTCTGATAGATATTAACAATGATATTCTAATAAACTACTACTTTACTAAAACATCTTTGGATATTAATCTGATACGTGCAGGTTTTACTCAGAGGGTTTTTCTGCCATCCAGAACACGAGATGTACATAAAAATTCAGTGATACTTGTCTGGGCTTAAACACGCAATATTAGGTTAATATGGACGTGCTCTAAGCACAGAGTCCTCTCGGCATACAGGCCAGTAGCGGACGGCCAAATGTGTTATTTGCGTGAAAACAATTGACTGACTTTTATCACCTCTGATAAAACTTTTATTGCTTGGTTCCCATTATCGTATGTGTAAATGGTGTAATGGTGTGTCAATGGTGGCTACATGCGCGATTGATGCGTTATAAGAACAAACGTTTATAAAAACCCTTTTAATATTTCTTAAATATAAATAACTTAATAATGGTAATTTTTAACATTTGTTTTTTATTTTATTACTATATACCTTGTCTTCGATCTTTGTTCCTTTCAAATGACTAGTTTTTTCTTATTCTTTCTTTAATTTTTTATGTCAGTTTTGTACTCATAAATAGGTAAGCAAATAGATAACAAACGAGATCGTATATCTGCAAAGAATAGGGCTAAAGTGCAAGCGTGCAAGCCGGACATCAAATTCGCATTAACATTTTTAAAATTTAAAGGTTTGGGCGTAGTTTATAATTATAATGCCTACGGATTGAATTAGGTCAATTGAAATGAATTTGTAAAGATATTTATTATGTCTTGTGAAATCTGAAACGTAACTAATATTTTGTTATTTTATTTTGCATTAAATATTTATAAACAGCACTAATATTGTAAGTTTATAATTACATAAGTACTATTATATAATAACTTCACAGTTTCCCCTGCGTTTGTTTTGTGTAACCAAATGTTTTGCTGAGCTTTCATTAGGAAAATAGATGTAATATTTATACAACGGTTAACTTATATAATATTTAGTGTATACTTTTGTCGTTAACTGTGATGAGAGTATTTTTGATAAATATATTCATTCGTATTTATTTTTAAGTAAAAAAATGTAAGCTTATATTTGTAATACTCCACTTATTATTATTTTCTAAATGAAAGAGAATATACAAAGTATACAACGTTAAAAATAGACGAACTAAAAAATTATTAATGTACACATTGAAAAGTGGAATAACGCTAAACAAATCAAAATAAAAAACTACTATACAAATCTTGAACTTTGAATAGTGTGAGAATGCTAGCGGCGATTTTTCTTTGAATCGCAATCCAATCCTCTCTTTAATAGCAGCAAGCTCTCCCGTCACCAGTGCAGACAATAAGACTCTATATGTTTTATAAAGCACATCTACAAGTTCCGAAAATTACAAGGAAGAAAATTATTGTTATTACAAAAAAAATGTGAAGTGAAAAAAGCATTTTCTATAGTTTTAACGTGATACACGTTGAAAACCTGGAACACATTATTAATAAGAATGACAATTGCCTTATATAATAAATATACGTATACGACCAACTGATTCCCTTAAACTCTTCAAGACAATATTATTATTCATACATGTACGGACAATAAAAAATTATGTAAGAAGATTTTTGCAGAAGGCTTATTATTACGTAACAAAATAGTGCGTAAACGTCCTACTGTTGGGATAAGGAAATATTCTTCTTTAAAAGATGCAGCTTGGAGCATGATACACCACACATCTTTCTCGACAGCGCCGAGTTCATTTTAGAAAAATATCTTTTGATTGTAACGAGGTCAGGGCCATTCGTGTAGACGAGCGTATTATCGTAAAGTGTATCTTAAACTTTAACGATTGGTCGGTTACAAAGATAGCCGTCTTCTTGTGCTCAGACGTAAATGTGAAGACTGCGAAATTTTCCGCCAACCTCCCAAAGGAATCATTCAAAGGAACCGCGGCCGTTGGTTTGTACTTACCAAGGCTTGTACAGGGAATTGCAAAAGTTAAATTAATTATTTTATTGTATATATGTATGTATAGATATATATTTATGTAGCTCGTTTTTATATGGAATTTAACGTTACGACGTTATAAATTTACGTTGATAAATATAAGAATAGTAAATAGTAAACTTATTTGTGTACAATAGACTGACATATTGTTTAAGACAGTTATGTGTTTTTTATAGAACATATTTAATGATAACTGATTAATTATACTTTTTATATAATAAAGGGCTTGAAATACGTGTACCATATTTAAAAATCTTTATTTCTTGTACACAAACTCTAGAGAGACGCGAGAAAGACGTTTACACACCGTCCGAAATATTTTGTATTGTAAGTACTAATAATATTTAGTCCGTCGAACTTTAAACGAAGTTGTTAAATCCGACATAGTTTTAGCGTTACATTGTATGATTTTTAATAAAATTATCTTAAATAATATAAAGATTTTTTCTATGGAAATACGTATGCCAAAACAAAGGAATGAAGTCGATTACAATTAACATCTAACCATCGTCGTAATCAAAAACTCTGGAATATATTAGTGTGATTCAAGTGAGAATATATTAATTTCATATAATCCTGCTGATCCAGTGATGTAGCTAGAAGGTTTTTATTGGCTACCAGTTAACTTTTCGAGTTAGATCTCTTTTAGTTTGTTTTATCGAATCCTATAAATTATACTAAAAAAACCGTTTATTTGTAATAGTGGATAATCACTTGATAAACATATAACGTGAAATATTGTTGAATGTGAATAAGTTTTTGTAGAATAATGTTTAATATAAATAGAAATTAAAAATAAAATACATAAGTAATGGAATAAATCAAATAGTTTACAGAGATTCCGTATTTGTATTTTCTAAAATAACTTTACATTATTTAATAATTATTCTGTATCACGAAATAAAATACATGACGTTTTAAATGAATTGTCCTGTAGTACATGAAACAGGGTAATAAAAATTTGAGATTACAAAAGAAAAAACCTGAAAATTAAAGTTAATATTTTTTACAAATTAAAGTAGGTTTTGATTGTACGCGAACTGGCGTTTGCGTGTTGTTTCGAATTACATACCTTTTTTCATCCATGCCATTGTGTCCTAATTCTTTTAGAAGATATATTTAGATATTCTTGTATTTCTGTATCAAATTATCGTAATGATATATTATTTAAAGAATTTTATATATTTTTAATAATCATGAATATTACTAAAATGAATATGCTAAAAATAGACAAATGAATTTTTACTTAAGAAACTAAGCACCTTATTTATATATAAGATATTATATATGTATCATATAAGAATTTATTAACAATACTACATAAATCTAAAAGATTTTCAGTCAGGTTTATGTCAACCTTGTATCTACTTAAAGCATATTAGTATATGCATATATATTACACTAGCGACTCGCCCCAGCTTCGCAAGGGTGAAATTTAATAATAAAAAAGAAAGATATAATATAAATATAATTTATTATACTACTCTGGGAAAATGTAGCTTTTCGGAGGTTACATACAAACAAACAAATTTTATATCTTTATAATATTAATAAAGATACATATAATTTTAGTATTTTTTATAAAGGGGTGAGAATGAAACTTTATTCATAAGATCTGAGATATAAAAATGCAGAAAAAAAATGGGCGAATGCGAAAAACCACAGATCATACTGACTGGATAAAGTCCACATATTAATACGTCAATAAATTATATACATATGAATTATAAAAGTTGCAAAAGGATCAAGCATACAATTTATAAGGAACTGTGGCATGAACACAAAAGAAATGCTTGAATCTCGTTAAAAAAATCGTGCGAATTTAAACTACGTGATATTAATATAGTTAAATAAACCAAGCAATATTCAAAGCGGAACTACGATTATTGCTGCAATTTAACCCTTAATGTAGTGTTAATGAGGACTCGAACTAATCGAGGTCGTAGTTTACGTGCGATAGTTGGATCCAAACAAACTTTAATGACTTACCTCCTGACATGGATCTAGAGAATCTAATTATACGCCATTAATTATTTACGAACTTCAACGATATCTTTTTCATCAAACTTTTAGTTCTGATGCTGTTTCTTGTTTATAAATAGATTAAAACAGAGTGAGGTCATAGTTCTACTAAATTAAAATGTATTTTAAATGTTGTTTAGTAAAGTTAATATAAAGTTATGAAAGAAAGAGAACAGAGAACAAAAATTTAATTTTACGTTTTATGTAATGTTGTATGGTAAAAAAGCCAATATGTATAATAAATTGAATCGAAAACAGACTACAGACGAAACATTATAGTAAGGTTACGTTTTGTATTCCCTCAATCTCAGACCTATTTGATGGCAATTCAATATGATCGGAAAGAGATTAGACTAGGAAATGCAACGAATAATAATAATAAATAGTTAAATTGTCCGGACCCGGTATTTCATGGTCGGTTTGTTGTCGTGAAAGCCAGACAAACGCGGTAGATTAGTAATAACATATATGGATGTATTAATTAGGTTTCGCAATATATCTAACTAATCAAAATCTCGATTTTTTTATGTAATAGCTAGTCGAACCGGTAAATGGGATACCCAATGTTAAGTGGTGACCACCGTCCATAGATATTGGCGCTGTTAGAAGTATTAACCATCCCTTACACCGGCAATGCCCACCAACATCGGTAACTAAGATGTTATGTCCCTTGGTGCCTGTAGTTACACTGGTTCACTCACCCTTCAAACTGGAACAACAATACCAATTGCTGCTTGGCGGTAGAATGTCTGATGCGTGGGTGGTACCTACCCGGACGGAATTCCACCAAGCTCACAAGTATATTTTTATTAATTTCGCAATAAATCGTTACAAATGTATTATTAACGTTTTGTTTTTTAAGATTTTCCACGACATTATCGTTATGTCATGGTATGTTTTCGCACGCAATATACCGCTTGGCCTTGATGTTATTTGAAATTTTAAGGTTTCTTTTTTTTAATTTGAATAAACAATTGAACACTAAGCTTGTCTAATAATGAGCCAAGATGCCACAAATAATCATACTGTAAATTACAGAGGTAATCGATCGATGGACATTGATGACGTTTGTTAAGTTATAGCGCTTCATATTATAAAAAAGTACTTCCGCCATGTTTATCTGTATGTATGTATGAAAGCGCTTAATTCAAAACTACCGAAGCTATTTTTATACGGTTTTCGCCAATAGACGGAGTGATTCATAAATAAGTTTTGTTGTAAGATTGTTGAAGATATACGAAATAATGTATTAAACGTCTTATGTAGACGGATAGGTAGTTCTAAAAATAAAAAGGACTAATTTATATTTAATAAATTTCTCGACCGTGGCTGTTTCAGTTTGTTTCTATGTCTGCGTGACCACGGCTTCCTGTACCGCGGAATTGCTTAATGATTCATCCTGAGAGGTCTACTAAATCTACTGCGGAGCATTAGCAATGTTGAAATATCTAACCGCTTGCAATAACTTTTCAGAGCTTACTCCTTGTTTCATTTATAACACATTTTTATACGTCGGCCTTAAGTTATATCTTTAAGTAATTCTATATATCGTATACATTTTATTTTGATTAAGTAATTATTATATGATATATATATGTAGATAGTTATATAAATATATAGATAACTAAATCATTTATTGACGACCTCCGCGGTCGAGTAGCGTGTACACCGGTTTTCATGGGTACGCCACTCCGAGGTCCGGGTTCGATTCCCGGCCGAGTCGATGTAGTAAAAGTTCGTTAGTTTTTTTGTTCTCTTGGGTCTGGGTGGTTGTGGTACCGTCGTTACTTCTTATTTTCCATAACACAAGTGCTTTAGCTACTTACATTGGGATCAGAGATTACTCTGATCCCAATGTAAGTAAGCTAATGTCGCTAAGAGGCTAAAGCACGGAGCACATCGATTTTAAATAGTTTACATCTGTTAATTACTATGAGTACATTTCAAATATATAAATATTATGTATCTGTAAATATTGGACAACATCCCATACATTATGTGATGTTGTCCAATATTTAGTATAGTAATTAACAGATGTAAACTATATAAAATCGATGTGCCCTGTGCTTCAGCTTCTTAGCGACATTAGCTACGGCAGTCATTGGAGAATTCTTAATTGCACAGAAAATATAGTACTGTCTATGAAAGTAAAAATGTTTACAGTCACAACTAGAGGAAGATCTTACATAACTATATATTCTGAGTCTGAGTATATGATACTATGGATTGGTACCACTCATTGCTCACTTATTCTCCCACCACAACAGCACTTCTTAGTATATTGTATTCCTATTTGCAGAAGGTACACATACAGGCACAAGGAGTATAAATTCTTGTGGTAGCGCATTGGCGATGTAAAGAATAGTTAAAATTCTTAACGTCAATGTCTACGGACAATGGTGAGTATATATCATCACGTAGACATATTAGAAAATCTATATTTAAATATATATATATATATACACATTAAGAAACTTACCAGCAATAGCGCGCCCCAGCAGCAGAGTGCTGAACACGATGGAGAGAACTTGTCTATCATACCTGCCCATCATCTTGCCCTTCCAAGTTCTTTTATCATCAACTGGAATCGTCTGAACTCATCATCTCACTTCAAACCTTAACTCACATAAGTCATTCGAATTGTTAACGAAACTCTGTTCACTCGAAATCACATCGTCTGTCAAACGTAAAACTCATATTAATAATTTCAATAATTTTATTAAAAAGTAAATAAACGTTTTTTAATAGTTAAATCGAACGGAGAACTACTGTGATAGAGTGTATTCTATTAAAACTATATTAGCTTTTGTGTTGTCGAATGTTCAGTACGCGTCGTAGATGGTGAACTTCGAAAAAATAATTCTTCTAAGTGTTCTACATATATAATTTGTTCGTCCTTGCTGTATGTAGTAATAATGTGCGTGTTTTTTGAGTGGGATATAATCAAAATGTCATTACCCTACTTGAATTATTATTCCCTGAAACACTATCTGACTGCTTTTATTAAAGCAAAAAAAAAATGTTTAATATATCGTATTAATGTTTTACAGTCTCTATTTTAACTTTGTTTAAATAATGTTTTTGTGTATTCTTCTTGATCTAAATTAATTGTCTTGCATAAGTGTGTGCACAAACACAGGTGCAATGAGCTCGAATCGTAGTCGGCGGGAACGATCGGTCCGAAAACACTACGATTTTTTTTACTGCAAGATGATGCTGAGTATTTCTAGACAGAAAATCGGGTCTGGGATTTAAGTCCGGGATCTGAAACCTTACAAGACCTTACAAAGAGGTAATTAATACGTTTCGTACATTTGACATGAATGTATGTATATCTATATCAATAAATGAGTTGTTCTTGTGTTGTCAAAAAGAAAAAAAAAATACTGAACCCAAGCATATAATTTGTACTAGAAGAAAAGTATAAAGTGCGTTTCGTAGATTTCAGTATATAGCAGGACAATGGCTGCCGATGGTTTTGCTTGCAATATACCTATATGTAATATGTAGATATATACATTCTTATGTTCATGAGAATTTCTTTCGCCTCGCATGGATACAAAGAAGACTATAAAACGTCTGTAAACTATCATTGAGACTCCATATTGAATATTATGCTTAACCCAAATGCGATATAGACCGTCTAATTCATTTAATAATTAATTACTAATTCATAGTGGTTTCAATCGTAAAAGTGAATAAAATAAAATATATTAATATTATGGTAATTTTAAAGTGTTTATTTTTTTCTTATTTTATTTTAATTTTATATTTATATATATAATTCTTCTGTACGTGTATGTTACTCAAATCTAAACGGCTGAATCGATTTTAATAAATTATTTTGTATGTGTATTTTGTATGTTCGTTTTTGGATGGTTTACATTGGAAATAGTAGGTAGCGCTGCAGTCGGGTTCCACGATTTTTTGTAACACCCGTTCGTAGTTGGGGTTGGCAGCTAGTTATTTTATAGTATCATAATCGTTTTATCTTAAACTAAAAAAATAAATTAACAAAAATATTCCTGTTGTTTTCAATTGATTAAAAAAGATCGCAATAACAGAATTTTGAAAAGTATAGCTTTTAAATTGTTTATTGGAATTGCTATTAAAGTTCAAATCACACAATTTTCCACGGTTTGATTAAAGGGCTGTTACGGAGGAACTGCTGATAAAAAAAACTTCATGAATGATTTTAAGCGTAACATTTTAGTATCAACGAAAGTAATCAATTATTTTTGGCGAACTTAAATTATTTACATCGCCAAAACGCTACCAACGTTAGGAACTAAAATGTTATGTCCCTTGTCGAACTATTCTTACTTTTTAAATATTTTATTATTATTAATAATCATCCTTTCTACTTACAAGACGATTCTGTCATTAAGGAATCATAACTACATTAGAATTCCGTCCTTTTGTTATATCTTCGTAGTTTCTACGGCCTTAGTTCAAACATTGTGTCAATTGTTTAAGATTGATCAAGAAGTTTCAATTACTTATTTATTAAGTACGAACGTTACAGAAACAGAATCTCTGCATGTACAATTATATGGAAAGACAACTAAGTATAAAACCATTCACGAGTTTTTTCATTATAGTTCAGAAGGAATAAATGTATTGTTGACTAGATATGCCTGCGACTATATGCGCGTTTGAGTTTAACAAAAAACTTATTGTTGTCATAGCCTTAGTTACTTCTTATTACATCAGCTTTCTGCCAGTGAAAGCCCCGTCAAAATCGGTCCAGTCGTTCCAGAGATTAGCCGGAACGAACAGACAGACAGACAGACGGACAAATATAAAAAAAAAATGTTATTTTGGTTTATATACCGTTTATATACATATTCATTTAGTTAAAGGCGGTTATTTTAATATTACAAAAATACACTCTTATTTTATTATATGTATATACATTTAATATTGTAACTGAAGGAAAAAGTTGTAAAAATTTATTTATATGACTATGATATCATACTTATATACGAATTATTTTTAATCTCTATTAAAGAAATCTATATTTAAAGTAATTTGTAAGTAAACTTGAATCGGATGTAATAAATACTAAAATAATAATAGAATTAGATCGGACGTCTTCAGAATCAAAACAAAATCAGGTGTCTCATGTTATTTCTACAACGGAATCCTGATAAGCTGGACTTAATGACCGGTTACAAAGGCTTTTATCTTTTAATTTAAATGTAATTAAACAGTCAAGCGTTGTTTAAAGGACTAACATTCATTTATTGTTGTCAAAATTACAATAACTCGAAGGAAATTAGTTTATTATTGTGCCAAAGTTATTTTTATGTCGAATTGAGGAATGGTCATTTAGTAAATTGGACGAACATACGTGCGTGACGAAGCAGCCGTAGGCGTTGCCGATGTGTAGGATACAACACGCTTTTAATACAAGATATACATATAGTATACTACGACTGACGTGAATACATAACTTTTGCAAGGAAATACGCTTGTCATATATTTTTAGGAAATCGAATTATGGTTACGTGTTCTGTATGTGTGTGTGTGTATTATACTCAGGTCTATTCTACTCAGGTCTATTATACTAGTCAGAAAGTGTATATTAGTAGTGTATATTAAATAAAGTTAGAATGTTTTTTTTTATTTTGATAAAATTATACAACGATTATGATAGTCTAGTTCACACTGCTTCCTTTCTGTCTAATCGTGTGTATGCACTTGTATAATGGGTGACCTAGTAATTTATATTAATATAATTAGTTATTAGTTATGCTATTTTTTCATTCAAGTTCGCTTGATATAAATTTAATGCACCGCTTCATAACTATAACAAAATAATCACGGGTTTATTTCCGAACGAATTATTATCATTATTTTATAAGTGTTTGATCGAATGTTTGGCTTCGGCTTTAGCCAAAATATTCCAAAGTTTTGACTAAGAAATTAACGCTTTACTCGACAATAGTTTAAATTTAAATCGAGTGCAACTGAGAAGCGTGTTTACTTATATTAAAATATTATATATTAAAACATTCGAAACGCACTTCAACTTCTGATATAAGATTTATGTACATATATTGGTAGGTAGGTATCCTCATTTGGCAGTATAGATGTAACAAAAAAATGAATGTAATATACGCTGATTAAACTAATACGAGTATATACGAAACAAAAACGAGTATTCGGGAAATATGTAATAGTTTAAATCGAAAGTGTCTTTGTTGAAAGCTTTTCAATTTGTCCGAATAAATAAAATAGCTACCGTACAAAACCGCGGCATGCGGTATCCCGCGAGACTGACATTATTTTTATATTTCCGTAGATATATTTCATACTTTAACGTTTTAAGTAATTAAGGTTAATAATTAATATTATAGATAGCATTCCACATGGGTATTCATGTCTACTTTTCAAATATGCACCTCATTGTATGTTTTTATTATTTTTGTTTTTACTCTAGATATCAAAGTTCACTTTCGAATGTATAACATCGTTACGGATATTAAAAAATTAAGGGTTTCCTCTCCTGTTAAATAATATGCTTTGAACTTATTATATCGTATTGTTTCGCTACTTTTTTTAGATCTATCATCAAACGTCATATCCCTGTTCCTCACAACGTATCGTTTGCTGTATGTGTTAGTTCAATCGCATTGGTTTACGAGATCTTAAGTTTTAAGTTAAGTTTAGTTCTGATATTCATATAGAAAATACAATCACATCCACACATACACACATAGACAAATATATAAATACACACACTCGTACATAGAGAAAGAGAATAAAAATGGCAATTTTAATTTAACACGACTGAAATACGCATTATATGGCTAACATGAACGAGTGAAGTCGTAACTGTATAATTTATGTCGCTTTTCAAATTCTCACTCGTTATGTCTGTATTCGTTTCACATGTTTATAGACTAGACGATTGTATTTAACGAAAGGAATCAAGTTTTTATTTGTTTGGCTTTAATTGCATTGCGATATTTTTTTTGTGTGTGATGGCACTAAGACTTAAACGAAACTTGTGATAACAAATGCTTGAATATATAACGCTATCAAAACAAACATTTTTTATAATAAATAGTAAGAACAGTAAAATTCCTTGATTGTTATTGAAAAAAAAATTGGCTAATTCAATTATAATTACTATGACGTTACTAGTAAACGTTAATAGTTAGTGTTCTTTCAACTTTCAAGATATTAATTATTGATAACTGATTTTATAGATTTTATAAAAATAACAAGAGACGTGTTCAAGGATTGCGCCTAAAATCACATGAAACTTGTCATACATTTTGGTTAACGTTGAACACAAATATTTCCACGTGAAATCTCTAACGATAAAAATACTACGTCAAATATTATTACATTATCAAGTATAATGAAATTTAATTAAATTATATGTATATATTAAAATGTATTCTAAAACAGATCAGTAAGTTGACCGCTTTACTACGATAAAGGCAGGAAATAAAAAATATATACGACGAAATAATTTATTTTTATTTTATAAATTTCATTTTTCTGTTCTGATTAACGCAATACTTACGCAATCATAAACGTCGCGTGACATACGTTATAAACTTTATTATGCATAGCAGGGTTAAGTTTTTAACTTAGTCTTATTTGCTTATTACAAACAAACAAACTTAATGTAAATATAAATTTTTCGCAAAGCGCTCTTTACATAAGTCAAATTTATTATATATCAGTATTGAATAAATATAATTTACATATATATATATACATAAAACACCGGTGGTGCTATGTTAAACTAGGGCACAAAATTTCATAAATACAAGCTAGTTGTAGCTCATTCATTCCTATCGTAATTTATTTCGCTTCGTTAAGAATTTTCCCTCCATTCAAGTTATTAAAAAAACATAAATCATACGTAAGTAATTAACTTTATTTGAAAACTTTTACAATTTTCATATGTTTTAGTTAGCTTATTACTATAGGATCTTGTCTGTGATAATTTTATTTTATTACGTAAGGAATACGTTACGTCACGGATTTCGTATTCATTGATTTTCGTACCTGGTTTAATGATATGTTCCCCGTCATTCTAGCGATAAAATATACAAGATCATAAGCTTCAAAGAAAATATTCTAAAAACCGGCTTAATAGTTTACAACTATATAAAACTACTAAGAATCTTGCCAGTTCTTGGAGATAAAATCTACGTTCTGAACTGGTTGTATCTTAATTTTTAATACAGTTCCATTGACGATTCACAAGTGCTTGTATAAGCCTACTCGAGTAAAGTATATTTTGATTTCCATTGATTGTGATTTATATGTCAAGCTCGAACAAAAATTTTAGTTTGATTTAGTCGAAATTAAATTATGTTATTTATAATATGATATATAATTTTCTATTTTCATGGAGTGATTAATTATTGATTGAACTCAATTGTACATTTAATAATTATGTTTACATTGTACTATAATTAAGATAATAAAATAAATGTATTTTATATGTGTCTGTAAATTTGCCTTACAATATATTACTCGTACTAAACAAACTGTTTCTCAACGTTCTGTGCACATTAAATCAGAACTGCCCTACTTGGGATTAGTAGAGTTATGCAAATTGCAATATCAAATAGCCTATAATAATTTTCTTGTATGCGGAAAACGCTTGTTTTTCAAACATTTATTATTATACGTATGAATTTCAATAAAGTTATTATTTAAAAAATAGGTCCTAATTATTATTTGTTACAATTGAGTTGACTCTAAGGTTTTTTTGCTTCTTGTCATCTAACTTTAAGGGATTTTTTTTTCTATAATTTTTATATGAGCACAGACGCTTGATTTAAATTTTCTTTTATTTAGATTTACGTTTTTTTTTTAAATTTGACTATATTAATATTTAAACTGTATCGTAATATAAATTTTAGGATCTAATGATTTAGTGTAAGGCTGAGCTAGTAAAATAGTAGCTTTAATTAAACGAGTTGAGATTTTTGTTTCAGTGACGTTCGCTTCGTTAGTGATTGGTCGAATGACCGCATCTCTGTTACTCTCATTTTCTTCCAGCGACCGGATGTTGGACTGATTGTAACGAACCTAAATAAATTACCTGATTTCCGACTCTCGTATTGTTTCCACTTCAATAAAACGAAGTTTATAGAGAGCGTTTACGTTGACCTTAATACGTTATTATACTGCTTTTATTTCTTTTGTAGGTTCGTCTAATTTAGTGCACGTCATTTAGGATGTGATTTCCGTTATATATTAACAGTTCTGTCAAAAGCTTTGATTTATGTTTTAATGCGACACATGCATGTATTTCCGTATGATTCAAATAATATAATATATTGATATATATAATATACTATATTATATATATTAAAAACGTGTAACGGACTAATCCGAAGCTATGTTTTATTTTAGGATATCTAATAATCCTCTTCTTTTATTATATTTTTGTTTCACGTGATCCTGAAATATACGTATATTATAATTTATTTTTATACGTTTGTTTAAATCCATTTTGATACGGGAAGATTCATACCGTAGAACGCTTAAGGCTTATTATTATACAGTATGGAATAAGTTCCAAGAGAGGAGAAAAATTAAATAAATTGAAAATACATACAATTATATTAAATCATTTTGTAAATGCGTAACTTGTTCCATCTATATTATATTTGTGTAAAATATTTCGATAATTTCTTATACGAGATAAATACCTTATTATTCATTTGAAATCTTAATCTATCAACGTATTTTATCTAAAATCATTCAAAAACAACGTAGAATAATAATATAAAAAATAAATACGGGCAAATGGGCCACCGGATGGTAAGTGATCACCACCGCCCATAGACAAAATAAATAGTAACCTTTCCTTACATCGCCAATGCGCCACCAGCCTTGGGAACTAAGCTTTTATATCCCTTGTGCTAGAGTTAGACTGGCTCACTCACCTTTCAAACCGGAAGACAACAATAATGGGTACTGGTGTTTAGCGGTAGAATATCTGATAAGTGAGTGGTACCAACCCAGGCGGGCAACACAAAGCCCTACCACCGAGATTTGTATATACTTATTTCAGTATTTAATGTAAATATATCTTATTTAAAAAATAAATGAATGAAACAGTACAAATACCTATAAAAAAGTGAATAAATAATAAGTTAAAATAAATTGCGTTTTTATACATACGTACATAAAATAATACGAAAGCCGTTACATAATTTGAATTTAACATATGCAGAACATTTTTCATAATTACAATAAGGAATTTATGCGCAGTAGTCTCGGCGTTGGGATTAACTTAAGGCAGTACTTTAAAACATTTATAACTTAGTTTTTATTCTCTCACCACAATTTCCCTGGCATATTTCATTTAAGCTTTTTATTCAAAACGTATAGTTATCTTGTCTCGAGGCGGAAATATAAAAACGACTAACTGGAGTTTTTTTAACTTGTATTATTAATCCGTTTATGAGTTTGTGGACTAAAAATATAATCATTAATTCATATATTATATATTTTATATATAATGTATGATAGCATAATATATATTTTAATGTGCCATATGACTGTACTTGATGATTTTTATAGGAAATTATAACCACCAAACTAAAATAATAAAGGAATTAGTAATATTTATATAGCTCAAGGATCAGCATCGATCCTGCGACTCTTTACATCGCTAGGCGACCCGTAAACCATTGCGCTATTGACGCTTTACTTAATATTGTTTTGTTTGTCATAAAACACGTATTAAAGAAACTATTTACAATAATTCTAAAGTAAAATTTCACTCGATCCAAGATATTAAGCAGAAATAAAATTTTCTATTCTCACTGGAAGTTCTCGAGATGAGTGTTTCCAGCCATATAAACTCTCCGGCTTTGTTATATATGTATAGATTTGAATTTTATAGCTTCGTTGGTATACAATAGTGGATAGGTTAAATAAATGATAAAAAATAAATTGTTATTATAAATTACTTTTTATTTAAATTATAAAAAAAATGATTTTTTGAAGTCTTAAAATCTTGAAAACTGAACAGGAAATCTATATTTATATAACAAATCTGAAGAGTTTGTATGGCTGAATGCGCTAATCTCAAGATCTTTCATTCTCAATTGAATATTTTATTTCTGTGTTAGGTAGTCTGTTTATTGAGGAAGGTTATAAAACTATATGCAACGATCTTTAGGATAGATTCAATTATCATAAAATTTAACAGATCTCGCATATATGTATGTAAAGTGTGTATAAAAGGGCGTTAAGCTAATTCAATGCGTGGGATAAATCAAACCATGTATGAGAAAATTGCGGTCTTATATGCATTTCTGTGCTTCTGGTATGAATAAAATTTAGTACCGCGACATATACTGAGGGAAAATTCTATATATATAATATATAATGGAAACGATACGTTTTGGATTCTATTCCAACTTCGACCGAATCTCAAGTGAATCATTGTGTTAGTTAAAGAGGAAAATGGTTAAGCAACGATCGAGTTTCGATTCAATTACAATGATCTGACAATTTGTTATTAGAATCGCCCCCTGGTTAGCTTATACATAAACGATTAGAGTGTAAAAGGTGTCGAAAGAAGAGTAGCTCGTGAGCTTATGAATGCATTCGCACGGCTGAGCCATCAAGCTGCATAAAAAAGTGTCCTCTATATTAAAAAGGTATTAAGATTCACTTGTGCGGTCAGTATATTGAAGGAAAATTGTTAAAGGCTACTGAGTTTTATATTATGTATTATATAATATCTTTATAATATATATAATTCTTCTGGTATAGTTACTCATTGTTCTTTAAATGGTTAGATCGATTTTGATGTAATATTTTGTACGTGTAATAAAATTTTGCCATACGACATCGAGGCTTCATTGATATCGTGTTATTATTATTATGTTAGTAAGGGATATTTTGAATAAGAGTCTCCTTTTAATAAATGTTAATTGGTCAAATTTGAAAAAAATATAACAATATTATTAATTAATGTTTCGTCCATAAAGGAACTTAAGGTTTTGTCACCGTCACAACTTTGGTATTAATCATTCTTATCAACTCGGCAACTACAAATATCGCTTTAAAAAGTACTTAGTATTAATATAAACTTTACCGTGTTCTCATTTATTCATGTGAAGCCTATTTCTGGGTTGCATTTTAATTTAATTTTAACTAATCAAAATAATTAGTTACGGAGTCATAAGAATGTTGAGAAGTATTCCATAAATATATCTAAATAATTCGTTATTTTGTTGATATTATATTTTAAAAAGGAAATAAAATAATGATTAGATTTAACTTATACACACATATATATCCGATAATTGGCAAAATATATAATAATCTAATATCAAGTAAATCATAACTGTTTTACATAGTATCCTCGTAACACTGAGATACTTTTTATATTACCAAAAATACTAATTATAAAGTTAAATGGCGATATGAATACTTCACGTTTTAAAATATTAAAATGCTTCCACATTTCCGTAGCCTGTCTTGAGTTCTAGCATTTTCCCGTATTCAGATTTAGAACTGTTTTGTATGTTTTGTCTGACTGTTTTTTGTGCGCTCGTTACGAAATCTAATATTGTTTTTGATTTTATTTTAAAAAATATATCGCAAGCTAATGCTATGCACCGATCACATAAATACATTTTTAATTTTAAAATAATACAACGTCTAAGATTATAGAAAATAAAGGAAGAATATTTAAATTCGTTCGAGACTATATAGCGAGAAACTAAATTGAATTATTAATTGTTTCGTAATGCAATCAGCAACACTAAAGCAATCAGTATACCATATTTCGATATAATTAATTACGAACAGTAGGTATTCATTAAACATTGAATTTACCGAAATTGCTTTCGTTTGTAGAAATTATCGAATATATTATTATGTTAACTTTCGGAGTTTTTCATTTATGTATTCATGTTCGATTATAAAGAGTACCATTCCCGCATTTAATTTTGTGGTGTCAGTAATTAACTTGTTAAATTATCGATTTATATAAACATAAATATATTTTATGTAATTTTATTATTGAATTTATTAAGAATATTAAGATCTAACTATATATAAAAACTTATTTAAAATTATTTAGCACACTTCAAATAAACATAGCTGCTAGAAAAATGGAAACGGCAGCTCAGGTAACGTTTTTTAGAATCACTTTATGTCTTTTATTTATTCACATTAGTGTCCACAATTATTTACCCGAACTGTATCTGTGGTTAATGTATAGGTCCACTTGTTGAGGTCTCCGATCCTCTATCAACGTTCGCGCGCTCGACGGAGCGTGGGCGACTGCGCTTCCCAGCCATTCATTGTATAGGAGATGGGTACTATGGTTTCTCGAAATTAACTCGCGATTCAGTTATAACGATACTTTAAATATAATATTGGATATAACTTACACACACACACACAAAATAAAATACATGCTCTAATAATATTTTGATGAATGATTATGGTATGAGAAACTAGATTTTTAAAATTAATAATACTACTAAATTTATGATGTATTAATTATTTATTTAAGAAGTCAAAAACTATAATAGATGTACAGAATAATTAATCTCAAATAAATATTTATTTTTGTAAATTATATTTCCAAATTCAAAAGTTTCGTACATATTTTAGTGTATCAAAAACTTTTTTGTTGCCGTATTGTTTATATAGTTATCAAAGATTGAGGTCCCACTGTCTTTATTTTGTCAGCTGTGTATCGTCATGTACTATTGTGTTAGTTATCTAATAAATAAATAGTACGACGCCGAGCTATAACTACCAATATCCTAGTAACATTTAGAGTTTACATTTTATAGTTATTTTTTTCCTAACTGTATCAAAATGTCTCATGATGGTGTATATGATTTTTGTGGTACAAGCATATATTTTGAACCAATTCATCGGAGCCAAATAGAATTACTTCATGCGTTAATTTCCTCTGAACGCTTTGCATTGGCATTCAAGGCTTACTGTGAATATTTAACAGACTTAAAATACGGATACTTAATTTTTACGATTAAGATTCGTGAATTATATCCACAAGTCCATCATTTTAATTATTACACATTTATTTGTACGAAATATATTCTATTTAACATTATTTAGAAAAACTAAATTTATCTTATTTAATAACTTTAAAACTTTCATTTGTTCTGCCTTATTAAATGTACTAATTGTATATTTATACCTTTGGTTTTTATTTATGCCTACTGGATTTAAACGGTAACACATTTTATATTTAATTAATTAGTTGAAATTTTAATTATTATTTTAATCGAGAACTTGTAGTAGGGGATGAAATGCGTTGAGCAGAGAGAGAATTTTCTCATATTTCATACATGTTTTAGCTAAGAGCACATTTCTTTATATAAAGATCACAAGAGAAGCAATAAAAAATCAACAAATTGATATTAAGAACCCAATAAAAAGTTTCTTGACAAATTAGTTTAAAAATTTGTACTCAATTTGAGGAAAACGGTCACGACTCAACCCTTCTCTGTAAGGACTCTGTTATTTGCAGTAGCAAGTATTTTATGAATAGCTTCGAAGCTTCGGAGCGATGTTGACTTACCGCTATGAGTGCAGCTTTAGTAAAATACTTTGACACTCAATTAATATAAAGAATGGCTAGCTTATAAATTGTACTGCAGTTTTGAAAATTGTATACATCTATATAATAAATATAAATACGGTAATCGAGAATTACAGACATATTTTAAACGTAGATTTATTACTACTGTTTAAAAGATTACCATTCTCCAACATCATATTGTTCATATGTTCACATCATAATTAATAAAAATATTCAATGTAGTTCTAGATTTGAATTATTTATAATTAACTTAATCTCTCAAATTTTATATCTACGATTACATAAACTTCAAACCAAAATAAACAATATTTAATTAGGCACTGCAAATCACTTATAAATGATTACAAGATTAATTAAACTTAAAACTAACATCGATTCGAAATGTAGTTCTTAAAGAGGAAATCTTCTTGAGGAACCGTCAAGAAACTAATTACATATCAATTAAATAATGTCAATCTTAGATTATTTATATTAGTATCCAGATAGAGTGCACTACTAAAAAAATACTAAAACAAACGAGCCAATTTAATTATCTTGTTGTGCCTGACAGCTACGCTTGTCAGTCGTCATATGTCATACTACTTTACTAGTATGCGTGTACTTAGTGGCCAAACGTTGGCCGCTATTTCTCTTCAGATGCGTTTTCATCTTTCACAAGACTGTGAATTTGTGTGAAACTTATGCTACTGAATATATTCAGTAGCATAAAATAAAAATATATTTTATTATAAACTTCATACTAAACTGCAATATTTCAGATTTTGGAATATAAAAACCATGCCTAGAAAAATAAATAGCAGATTCACAGTTGCGTTGTTTTTATATATCTAATATTTATGATCACGACATGAGAAAAAAACAAATATAATTATTAATTATCTCAAATTTTGGGCAAAAAAAAAACATTTTAATAACATTCGAAAACCCTTTTAAAATGTCTGAATAGCGGATTTGCTTGATGCCTAATGGCGGGGTGTTCAATACATTCATCAGTGTTGTTATTGAGGTCAATGTGACGAAGCAAAAAATCCTATTTCACACCCGATTCCTGAATGCTGCTGTGAAATCAAATGATGACCGTCAATTTTATTGTATGCTTTCAATTAGTACCTACTGAACTCAAAAACATGGTTTAAAACTACCTACATTTCTTCATCCTTCATTTTCATGAAACATCTTTCAGTATCCTTAAAAATTTCCAAGTTAATATTATGATAATAAGTCATTAAAAAGGGGTACCAAGTATAGTTCTGCAATGGAAAACTGATGTAATTATTAAACTTAGCTTTCCACTAACTAAAGATAATATAATCTTTAAAACTATATGTAATAGGTAATTTTAATATACATGACTTATCTGTAATATTATTTATATGTATATAAATTAAATGAATTTTTATTAACAGCGTTTTTAGATTATTGACCTTTACAGTGTATTTAGTAAAGTTTAAAAATGTGTTACTGCAAAATTCCACGTCGGTGCTATAAATATTGACATTGGTCTCATAAGAAATGTTTGCCATACCGCACGCTCTCATTGTTCCACTTTTTTATCATTTTTTGTTCGTGGGTAAACTTCTCTTGCTTACGCTAAAGTCGAAAAATATATTCAATGTTGCCACTTCACCCTACTTTTCAGGCTGTCATTGACATAGACTTTATTCAAATTCTTCAACAATTCTTCCTTCCACTAGCTTACCACGCAGTCATGATTTACAATTATCTTAACTGTCAATATTTTTTATAAATAAATAATTTATTTACATTAGAGTTATTGAGAACTTAAATAAATATACAAATTCAAATGAGATATAGCCACTGTACACATTTGCGTGTTACCGGAACGATGGCAATAATGCAGCAGCATTTCCCTGTTGAATCGCAATTACGATTTTCTGAACGAAAAAAAACCAGCCCTCCTGTCACCAGTAGCGGTAATGAGAGGATATGTTAGAGGTATGTTTTAAAAATTGTTTTGAACTTTTACTCCAAGATCCTGGTGTCGTTGCTGCAAAAGGAACAAACATATAATTTTGAATTAGAGAACAATATTTGCGCCATTTGTAGCTTCAGCATTAAAAGTCTTAACATTGTTTCCCGGGGTCTTGATATGGAACTCGTCTCTTTGGGTCAATTTATGTTGTTTCCTATACTTAGACCCATCTTTTTTCATTAATCCAAGTAAAGTCTATTTGGGTTTTCCCATCATCAGGACTAATTCTACAAAACTAAGTAAGATAAGATATGTCGGTGGTAGGAAGACCCATTTTTATTTTAACATTGAAAGAAACGTAATGAGTGTCGGAGTTCGTTGGACAAAAATGACAAATAAGTCGAAAGAGCCTACCTTCTTTCAGTTTAGTGACCTATTTTTCTGCAATATCTACTTTAATTGCGAACCAATGGCGCATCCAAAAGTTATTGATGGTCCTTATGAAATCGTCATCGAGACATTCGACCTTCCTGTTTCCTATAGTGTCTGTAACATGATCGCATTTCATATCAAAGGTATAAAACATTTAACAAGAGAAACATTATAGATCTTGACACGAATTAATACATTATGGCATAAATATCATATTTTTGATACCATAACGGTAATTACTATATTTAACAAAAAAATATATGTTTCACTATGCTTATGATAGTTGTAATTATTTGACCAATATTTGTATATAAAAACGGTAATATAAAGAACAATAAAGCTAATCATTTCGATCACTTTCTTTGCAAAGATTTACCAATGTTGCACTCAAGGCTTTATTGTTGTAAGGATTGTTGTCTTAATCAATATAATTGAAATATTATTAGTTTTTAGAAAATTATTTTTACAATACCTCAGCTTTATTAACTTGATCTAAACAAAAAAAAAACATTACTATTTCATTAAGTTACAAACGCAATTCAAAGCAATATTTTCAGAGGGCTTGTAATAACATATCAAGTGTCATACAATTCAATAGCGAGTGAGTGAAGGAAGGGTGCAGTATAAACATTTGCAGAAGTTAATCAATAATCCATATTTGTGCACTTTATTTGACTTTATTTGACTACATATTAAAAGATAAACAAGATAGAAAATACTTAAGTATAATTCGCAGCAGTACATTATACAGAATTATAGAGATAGTCTACTGGATAAAATATTTAGGCCTCTGTATGCTTATTTTGCATAATTTGTGTATACAATTCATTCAGAGTTGTCGCAAAGCATCGAATGTGTTTAAAGTTATTTATATTTAAAAATAACTCCCAATTAGGTTTGACAGTAACTTGTCATTACCAGATATTTAGTCAGTTTTTACTTATGAATATACTATAGGACAATAGTCTATTCAATTGAAGAAAAAATACATATAAACAAACCAACCTTTCGTTTACGTACTCCATGCAATTTACTAATAGCTCAGCTATATTGTTCACTACGAACAGGTTTTGATTAATAAATCTTTATTTATAATACAACACTATTTCACTTAACTACTTATATCCAATTTGAATTTCTAAGTTCCGATAGCAACTTCGTCGAAGTCGATGAAACCATATGGAACATCATAGATTATTCAGGCTACCAATGATATCGGGTCAATTCATTGTCAAATATTGTTTATTTAGTTTTTGTGCTATTATGTTTGGAATAGCCTACAGTTTAAAATACTAATATCTAATAACGTATAATTATATTCAAAAAGCTCTTTCACACTATAGGTTGGGAATAAAACAAAAAGTTAATTAGGAACGTTTATTATTATTTAAATATTAAGCTATCACATTTGACCAAGTCCTCTTTATAATATCTGCAGCTTTTTCACCAATCACAATTTCTGCGACATTTGTTCGTGCACTTATCGGTTGTGGTAATACACTGCCATCAGCAACCCTTAAACCTTCGACGCCGTATACTCTTAGCTCAGGATCAACCACAGCATCGAGATCAGTAGAGGGTCCCATTTTACAAGTAGATATTGGATTGTGAAGAGATACGACCATAGTTTTAATCGCACATTCCCAGTAAAGTTCAGATCCTAAAGGATACGATGAACACGAAGGATATGTTGGTAGATATAACGACGCATTATATTTTCTAAATGAATCAGATTCTCCTAGTCCAATAATGTACTTAACGGCTTCTTTAATGGCAGCTAGATCTCTTGGGTCAGTTAAATAATTACCGAACAATTTCGGATGAGAAAAAGGATTTGTATCACGAAGCTCCAAATAACCTTTCGAACTTGGTTTTAAAAGCGTAGGTATAGCTTGCCATGTGTCAACATCCTTAAGAGCCCCGAATGCTTTGAAGTATGTCCTATCTGATATTTTCCAACTTCTTCTAATTGTAGTTCCAGAATCCGAAGTTATTGAGCCTCCCATACTTATTAATTCAATATCTGGAACTGATTCCGGTTCGTCAGAAAAACTGGTTTTCAAATATCCAATAGCTTCTACTCCACCCGGGGTTGTTAAGAGGCCATCACCGAATTGTAGCCACTGCATAAAGTTTGGCAACGTAGCAACTTTATGTTCTAAAAGACTAGCGTTAGTGGTATTCAATTTAAAAATTATACCTGGGAAACTGATTTGATCATATAGACTTCTACCAACTTTTAAATCTACAATTGTTGGTATCCCGAGCATTTGCAAATTTTCTTTTGGGCCGACTCCAGATAACATCAGCAATTGAGGAGAGGCTATTGGACCAGCTGATAAAATGATTTCCCTCCTGCTCCGCACTACATGTTTGACGTAGTTATGACTGTATTCAACTGCATATGCTTTTTTCGTTTCTGGATCAATTAAAATTTTAGTAGCCTTGGCCTCTGATAAAATGTGTAAATTTCTGCGGCGTTTATGCGGGTGAAGAAATGCCTTTGCGGTACTTAGCCGATGCCCTTTGTTTGAAATGGTCTGCACATAGCCGAAACCTAATTGATCAGGATCATTGTAATCTATTGTAGGATGCCCGAACGATCTTCCAGCTGCAAGAAAAGCTTCCACGAGACCAGTTCTGTGGAGTAAAAGATTAAATGATTAATTACGATATTATTACTTGTGTCAGGAATCAGATAATATTTTTTCTTTTTGCTAGGTTGTGCCTAAAATATATAATTAACTATTTATATTAAGATTGATGATGTACTGATCAGTTCTGGCCTCGATGGCCATTTTCAAAAGAGACTAGCCCACTGCGTAATTTATATGACAGGGCAGGTGTGAGTGCCCAAACACAAGTGCACTTTGTATACCTCAATCTCACAAATCCCGCGACTTGATCAACGAGGCATAAAATGAAAAAAACATAAACCATTTACACTAAGCGACGTTGGAATAAATGAGAGATTTTCGGAAATATTTAAATATTAATATGCTTATATTTTGGATTCAGATGTATACGGTATCAACGCTGCACCAGCTGTATATAAATAATATAATTAAAGTATACTTACTTAAATGGGACATTCTCAACGGTAAGTTCCCCATCCCGACCATGATATGGTTTGGTTTTGTATTTCTTTAATTCAGATTTTTCGGACTTCATATAATAAGGTAAAATTTCATTGTATGACCTAAAATGATCAAAAAGATTTTATAAGATACGTACACACGTGTTGATACTGTACGTATTTTTCTTTTGAATTTCTTATCTTTCACATTTCGTTATATAAGATTGAGTATAATAATAAGATTGAATAAATAATGAGGAGCAGAAACAGAAAATATTTAATTTGTATTCTGTATCAAGAATGCGACGTAGTTGAATGTTACAATGTGGGAGGGTTTTGATAGAAATTTACGGCAAGCCCTTTTACGACATCTGAGCGTAGCTCGCGTTCGACATAACGCCGAACGAGAGACTGAATAATAAAGTAATATTGAGCGAACCTGTTCTATGAGTGAAGTGACAAAGAAAAATAAATAATAAGCAAAAATCAATGTTGTATTAGTAGCAGCTTGTAAATTTCCTACTGATGAACTAACGCCTCCTCTTCTTCTAAGGAAAATGTTTGGAGCTAATTCCACCATGCTCCTCCAATTCAAGAGTAATAAATTTGTTTTCATTCATTTCAAAGCATGAATTCATAAGCACAAATTAAGGCCACGATACCACAGTGCTTGCTTAAATCATATGTTTTTCTTACATCACCAATGCGCCATCAACCTTGGGAACTAAGATGTTATGTTCCCTGTGCCTGTAGTTACACTGGCTCACTCACACAACCGGATCACAACAATACAGAGTACTGCTGTTTGTTATAGACCTTATTTTAAAGGAATAATTTCATACCATCCGTAATTTCCTGCGGCTGCAATTCTGTCCCAATCGTATGGTCGTCCTCTTGCATAGATCATACTGTTCGTGACACTGGAACCGCCAACAGCTTTCCCTCGCGGAATGTAACAACGTTCTTCCTCGCTTCCTGAAAATTGTATTTATATCTTTAGTACCTAACATTTAAATCAAAATATATTTTACCAAATAGGTAGGATAGAAATTGTGACAATGACAATAATTTTTAAGTTTATTCTACAGAATCTTTTGAAATCCCAGATAAATACCATAAGACACGGATACATTAATAGTTCGATCGTCAAAAAGTAATACTTTGCATTACTGTTTCGGTTTAAAGGGTGATCGTGTCTGTTATATTACACGTACAAGGGACATAACGGAACCAAAACAGAACGCCTAGGTACAATCAAGTAGCATGCAATGCATTCTGTACAAAATTGGTTAAATTTTAAGAAACTGCTCTCAACGATGGTATTCGATAATTCATTGAAAATAGATCAGTTCAGATGCTATTTAGAGTTTTTGTAAAAGTATTTTTGTAATCCCGCGAAACATTTGCAGACAGAAAGAGAAACAGATCGATAGGCGATAAATAATGGACAGACATACATATTTAAGACTAACTGAACGTGTTTTGGGTCTCATAGCTTGCTAACGCAAGATTACGGAAAAGGAAGTATAACCGTATCATGGTATGTGTAAATTAAAAAAAAACATCACGTTTTTTAAATATAACACCAATAAATGAATATTAGGTGTCAGCCACGGGAACCATTTTCAAGGGAGATTAACCACACAAGTGACAGCGTAAAAGCAAGTGAACTCTATATAACCTAATTCTCATAATATGATGGGACGGCAAATTGTGAGATTTGTTGTATGTTAATCATACGTTTAGAAAGAGTTCCGGCGTAGGGCTAACGGTTTTGCGCGGTTTCCGAGGCACGGGAGACTTTTGGGAAACAATTGGTTGACTTTTTGTTGCTAACTAGGAACTGAACCTACGATATTAGGGTATGCAACATTACAAATAAGCCTCTAGACTAACGAGCCAGTTATCATATAAAGATATTTTGTATAAGTAACTGCAACCTCGGTGTGTTTGCTTTTAAGTGCATTATGCGAGTTATGAATGTAAATGATTTGTCTACTTATGTTAATTGCGTAGCTTTGCCTCCACGTGCGGACTGATATTTAATTGAATACTTGGTAGTAATGCTTTGTGTAAGCCTGTTTGGGTAGGTACCACCCACTCATTAGGTATTCTACTGTTAAACAGAAATATTTAGTATTATTGTGTTCCGGGTTATAGGGTGAGTGGGGCAATGTCACAGAGGACAGTAGATCTTAGTGTTAAGGTTAGTGGCACATTGGTAAGGAAAGGAATGGTTAATATTTCTTACAGCGCCACTATCTATGGACATCGGTGCCCCTTACCATTAGGTTGCCTATTTGACAGTCCGCAACTTACATCATAAAAAAATACATTTAAAGTTAAATTGATTAAATTAATCAATTAATTAGTTATTAAACTATTGTCGACAAATCTTTACCTGTACTTTGCTGTATTATCTATTATTCGTTTATTATTTAATTTATTAAATATAAGTTGCTTGAGTGAAATTAGATTATTTGTATATAAAATATTTAACTTAATGTTCTTACAAATTTCCGCTGTAGAATATCTGATAAGTGTGGGGTATTAACCCACCCGCGCGACAAAGCACTACCATCAGTAAATGCCATTATTTGCATATAAAATACAAACACGAACGAGAAATCGAAAGTACAACTTTATCAGGAAAAATAAATTATTTAATGAATATAAATTACTAAATGATTATTTAAAAAAATATAATTTTATATTCCCATGTTATGTCAAGAAATAAAAGACGATATTTCTCTCTCAGAGAAGGGGAGATCCAAATTTAAAATGCCACGAATAAAATATTTTTACTTAATAAATAAATCGCATTAATTATACACCAAGTTCAATCGTCTGTAAATCCGTTCGTAATCCCTAAAGTATTGCCATCTCTTGTCCGTGGCATTTTAGTTATCTCCAGAGAATTTGGTGATATGTTTATATTTTGAACTTAAACTGGGATCATTGTAACGGTGGATTGCGTTAATGATTACAACGCGAATAAATCTCTTTACGACTATACAAACTGTACTGATTTAATGCCGTCCACGCTTAAATATGTCACACGGGACTACTTCGTTTAACGTATTTTTAATAAATGTATCTATAAAAACATTTTTAAAACTTGCTTCTGTACAAAAAAAAATATAGTATCTACGTGAATCAATCCTGTGGTGTAGAACTACGCCAATTGACCTTTAAAATTAATTTTTATTAGACTTGAACCAAACGTGTAAAATTTTTACTCCGTGGGATAAAAGGAAGTGGTGGTAACTACTCTAAAGGCTTCGACAAAGCCTTAATACCAACTTAAAACAAAAAGAAGCATATGAATTCTTCTTTTATTTCATAATCTATGACACAGATAACATTTTAGGTGCTGTGTCCCATCGTTTACAACTTCGGGATTCAGCCCATGATCATCCCACTTAGTAACCACACTAATACCAGTCGTGTTGGAGAGTGCACATATTTATGCGCACACATACATGTATATAAATCTTGCACAGTTGACTCTGTTCCCTTGAGAATGACCGCCGTAGCTGTCAGGAGGATGGCATTTAAATACTTTTGAATTGTACAAAATTGTTAGAACCCGTCTTTAATAACGTACGTCCCTTTTTAATGGTACTTCCCCGAAACCTACATGCAATTACTTGCATTCATTTCGATATTTAAAGAATAACAGCGAAACAACGAACTCCTGAGATATAAATCAAGAAATTGTCCTTTCGGACAAATAGTTATTTCAACCATTACAAATAACATCTACATTTTGTTTCTCATATAAAATCATCACGTCGTAATTATGCAACCGAATACATCAATCTAAACAGGCATAACTTAATTTACATTTGCTTAATTTGTATTTATATGTGTAAATGAACATCTGAATAAGCTTCAACCGTTATCATTAAAAGTACGGGAGCGCTTTGCAACCCGTGCTCTTCTTCGCTCCCAAGTAATAATACTTTATTACTTATTTGGGCTGGGCTATCTAATAAAATTAAACGGGATAATTTATGTACTTAAATAAAAAATAGTTTTTGTTTAACCAATAATAGCACTAAACGATTTTAAATAGTACGTGACCAAATATAGAATTAGAAGCACATTTAACGGTAATTCAAAGAAATGCGGTGCGTGTTGAAATGTACTTTAAGTCAATGTTCGAATAACTGTTAAAACCTAGGTCAGCTTACGTTTAACTTGTTGACTCCTTACGTTATTAATGTTTAGCATACCCTCGATACTTCATACTACATATATTCCCCAAATAACGTTGTATAGCTTTTGAGTTACACGATGTTCGTCTTTTTAAATATCGAATTACTGATGACGGAAAGAGAGAAATATTTTTTAATCATTCAAAAAATATGTATCATTGATTAATGAAACCGTATGTATAGCTAGATTTTAACGTGGACCCTTAATAATTATAATAGTATTTATGAACTAGAAATGACAACCGGTTTCGTTTCCATGCATCCAAACGTGGCAAAACATTCGATTCATAATACAATCGTGACAATTTTTGTATTTTAATATGTTTAATAAAAAATGAATATTTATAGTCTCGTATGTTGCTCCGGGGACTCCTAGCACAGGATAACTATGACTTAAAAGGGGCTCCTCAGCTGCATATATTGTAACATTTTTTTCTATTTGGTTTCATAAAGAGTGTTCTAAACAGTTCGTATTTTTAATATATCACCTGTAGAAATATTCTGCATTTTTTAATAAAGAACTGAACTGAACACGTATAATATTAAATCTTTATGATAGAAACAACCAAAATTATTCCATAAACTCGAAGAGCTATGATAAGCTTATAATATCTAGTTTCCGACTTCGCAAAGTCCATGCTTCCAGGGCAGGGTATTCGTTTCTATAATCAGATACACAGTTATTTTTAGCTTGGCCTATTTATAAGGCTTTGTACTTAATAAATGACTGCATAAATAATAAAAAAGCGAGGAGATCGTATATGTTGAGCGTAAATAATAGATTTAATTTTGTTTAATTAACATTTCATCTTATACTCGTGTGTAAATTGGTGGAAAAGAGTATCTAATGCCAGTACTTCTCGGTAGAAAACTGAGCCGGTGGTAGCTTTTAATTTAATACAATATTGTACACACGACACAAGTGATTTATGAAAAAAAAAAATTATGATTATTCGAAATATAAAAATTATCACACATACATAAATAATATAACTATTATATATGCTAAATGCAAATACTGATTATGATTGTACACAATCACATCAATTAACGTATAAATATTGTTCTTGAAGACTGCAACACAGAAATGTTACTTATAGAAGTTAAGAATTCTATTTAGGGAGCTGTTTATTTATAAGCTTCCCTCAAAATAGCCTCATAAGTAGTTTGCAAGTTGACCAGTCATGTTTGAAAAGACATAAAGTCTTATAGAAGCTGTGTTTTTTACTCTTTACGTATTTAAAACTGAATGTAAGTTATGTTGTCTGTGGGCAGTAAAACATGGAATATCTCCATACAAAAGAAGTTTTACTGGTATGTATTTTTTTTGTTATTATTACTACCGTTATCAATAGGTATTTTATGAACTAGCCTTTTATATTTAAACTGCGATTACTTTTATATATATGGGTATTTTTTTTTAATTCAAAAGAGTAACGTCAGTTACCTATTCATAAAATTGTTTCTCAAATGGTACAACTACATAACTTCTACAAAGTTGCTGTTCTATTTGTCTGCTGCTGTCTGTCTGTATGCTATTATGGAGGGTTATAGACAACTTTTTATTTTAAGGCGTTAAATTAGATTAAGGTGTTTTGGGATCGTTTCAAAAATAATTATTTCGGATATTAATTTAAGCTTACAAAATAACCTTATTGGCCCCGTTTTCTTATTATTGATTCAAATGACAACTCGCTTAAAAACTTTTCTGCAGAATTTTTATCAGTAAAATTGAGAATAAAATATATTGTTAAGATTTTGTTAAGATTTTTGCATAGAGGCTGTACCCTGCCATCTGCGTGGGCTGACACTTCGACCTTCGTTCTTTGTTCATTTTGTTCGATCATTTCCTTTGTTAAATTTTTATCTTTCATTGAAAACATTTATATTTCAGTTGAACGAGATCTGATGTTAAATTTAAATATATTTAACACAAACATTTTACGCTTACAATTATGAAAAACTGTTAACCAATTTTTAAAACACATATTAAAACACATTACAGTGGATATTTTTGTAAGTTTTTCGAACAAATATCGGTTTCCTTTCCTTTAGTTACATTAAATAACTATAACGCAGATTTTTCTGTAATAAATATTCAAACACGCATTTTCTTTACAGAGGTATTCTATCGTAACAGATTTGGGAATACTATATATCTCACTGTATTAAATCATTTGATGATACTCTTTAAAACAAAACACACTCACCGAAACAAACACCAGGCTGGTGTTCCATTGTATACGGCCAAACATAATCCGACCTCTGAATATGATTGACAAGCGCCGGGATATCTGATAGCACCATTTCTGGTTTCCCCGCTTCTATGACCAAAACTGTAGCCCTAGGTTTGTCTTCAGTGAGCCGAGCCGCTATCACAGATCCAGCTGTACCAGCACCCACAATGATGTAGTCATATTCCTCTAGAGGTTTTTCATAGCCTTCAAAATATTTTAGGACATTAGTGAATTCATCTTATAAATAATTTACTCTTTAATACATTAATTACGATCAAATGAAATGTTGTTTATGTAAATGTTACCAACATTACAAAAAAAAAAAATGTTGTACTAAATATAGGACAAGTAACAGTATCGAAAAAGTCGTTCCGTTTTTTTACTGATGTTTAATTAAAGTAATGTAAAACGGTAATATTGATTTAAATTTACGTAGAGAAATCATATATATGGAAATTTTTCGTTTTTATAAATACGCTTTGATTTCACAAAGAACCGCCACAGTAAAAGCTTTCAATATATTCAAATTAGCTTAACTTTTGATACTATAAGATTATTTAGGAAATTGTTTAATTAAATTAATCAATGTAATACTATCACACATTATATCATAACACTAATTATGTAAAACAATATGCAGGTAAATAGGTATGTTCTGAAAACGGTTGTAACAAAAGTACGGAACTAAAAAAAAATCGTAAACTTTATATTTTCAATGGTTTTAATTAATAGCATGAGAACTTTTATATCTATATCTATATATCTTACCTTTAGGTAATGCATATGTATCTCTCAAAAAGTTGAATGGATCGACTCCTGATGCGGGGGGGTAACTCATACCCATTGTTTGCATCACCATTTCAAGTATGGGACTGTGGAGGTAGGGCCCGTAACCGAAGCGCGCTTTCCTGTTTTGACTCTTGAGTTTAGATAAATGAGGTTCATTTTCCTCTGTGACATATTTGTCATTATCCTTTATGGAATCGCTTCGGTTGTTAAAGGGGACTGGCCAGAGTATACGTGCATTTCTTAAACTTTCAACGTTGGCATTGTTTTTGCTATCAACCATATTGTTCGGTTCATTTTCTACAGAAGCGAAGCCTTCATCGTCGTATATATCTATCGCTTTAATACTATATGATACGTATAGGATGAAAAATGTTGCGTAAAATAAACGCGACATTGTCCCTGTAAATGTAATACATGCTATTATACATCACGAAACGTAGACGTTTATTTTTATAAACGAAATAAAATAAAAACAACTATTAACTATTACTATGTTGTTAAACTTAGAATAACATTACAATATTTTGTTTAGTAGATGAAGATTTTTATTATTATTAACATTGACTTATTGATTCCTGATGGTAAGTGGTCACCACCGCCCTTAGATATACATTTGATAACTAAGATGTTTTGTCTCTCATTCCAATAATTATACTGGCTCATCCTTCAAACCAAATCACAACAATACAACGTAGTGCTATTTAGAACAAGTAACGGTGGAACCTACCCAGACGAGCTTTCAAAATCCCTACCATAAAGTAATGCCAAGTGTAGTCACGAGTATCAAAGGTATGCCTAAAATATCATCTTAGTAGGTTAAGCGGAATTAATATTTGCAATTTTAATAGTTGCTAGATCTGACCATACTGACGAAAGAAGTGAAACAAAGTAGTTTGACGTTTGACGAGTGTTAAGCGAAGCCGTCACACACCAAGATAATAGAGATGGCTCGTTCGATTTAGTTCTTTTGTAGAGCGACAGTCGATCTAGATATATGTATAATTAATCTCAGATTGATATTATTCAATTTATATGTTATTAGTTTCTTGCCAGTTTCTCTCTTTAGGATCTACATTTCGATCGGTGCTAGCTTTAAGTTTAATTATATAATCTTGTATAACAATGATTTACGCGCGCTTTGCAGTGCCTAATTGAATATTGTTTACTTTGGCTTAAAGTTTATGTAGTCGTAGTTATAATAGTCGAGAGATTGAGTTAGTTATAAATAATTTAAATTTAGAATTACACCGGATATTTTTATTAATTATGATGTGAACATTTTATTTAAAGTATTCTATTTTTAAATATTTGTTATGTCATATAAATAATTGTTATTCAAGAATAGTTACTAATAAAATAGTATAATATTTATCGAATGATTAGACAATATTTAAATTATCTTTGTATATAAATTAAAAACAAATAATATTATTCAAAATATTAGTACGAGGTTATAATGTAAACTAACTATAAATAAAAAACATCGAAGATGCATGTACACTTACCGAGTAATATAAGCTATTGTTAAAATATTTTAATATCACGTATTGGTTGATCTTTCGTATCTCACTATCCACAAGCCGCGACTACAGCGGACGGTCAGCGAGTGACTGATCAGATTAAGTGGTAGCCTTACAAGCCTTGACCGTGTACTTGAGATACCGCTATGTCGTTGAACTATTTAAAGTACAATCGCAAAAGGATGTATTTTAATCATTTTATTGATAAGTGATCTCTTTCGTGATATATTATTGTTTTGTTTAAGGAGAAATTTATGGAACGGATATTATTGATATTTTATTCGGGATATTGTTGGTTAATTTTCAACTGCACTTTGTTATCATTTTTAGGTCAATTAGCGTGTTCGTATTATTGTGTTTGTAACTGTTATAGGTGACTTCATTTGCGCTGATTTGATTTTTTCATGATGAGTAATGAAAACAATTTTGATAATTTATTAGATTTTTAATTATTGTATATATCGGCGCAACACTATTATTTATATATGTTGATATGTTATAAATAAATTCAATTATGTTTTAAAATCATAAACTGATTGCTATGTTTATTGTTATTCGTCAAATTATTCTTTTATTGTTAAAATTAGTTACGTTAAATTATATTTATTATGAATAAGTACGGTGCATGTAAACAGTAGGGTGATTGTAAAAAATCATAAGATTGCCCCCACTCTCTTTTAGTTATAAATATGAGTGGTTGTTGTCACAAAGGGGTTTCTGTGACGAGTAGCCGAACAAGATAGAGCTCTCTATTGTCAGTTTTATCTAAATAAAGCGATTAATTTGCAGAAGTTGGTTTTACTTACTTTTATTTTGGAAAGTTACGATAATAATGAAGAGCAAGACGTCATCAATGCTGACGTCATTATTTTTAAAAACAATATGGTACAAGGGAATCGGTCATATATATATATATACATAACACATTATCTACATATAATCTTTTTAATAATAAAGTAGACCTTCCCGCAATTTTCTATACATATCGAAATCAGACGAAATGTACGAGTATTAGTATAGCGTTTGATTGGACCGTCACTGTATACGCTCTGAATTCCTATCGCTAATTGATTTAACGTTTTTTTAATGAATGCGATTCGTTTTGTTTATGTTAACATTGATGAGATTAATATTTAAGCATTTATAAAACTGCGTCGTTGGGTTGGAAGTTAGTTGCGGACTGCGGAACCTGCATGGATTCAAATCAAATGTTTTTGGGTTTATCTGTCAAGTCATTTTCACCGCGTCGGATTATTTATCGTCTCATCGGATTATGTGTGAAGGAGTAGAGAGCGTCATTTTGTTCGTTTTGTGAGACCAGACCCAACCTGCGGGGCAGTGTACAATATTTATTTGCTATTATTCAACTTGCGACCTGATACAGATACTCGGGTCGCAAGCGTGTTAGAGATAAGTATGTTCGTCTGAAGTTTACGCTTTCTCTAGCTAATGTAAGTATATTGAGAGCTTGCTATGAATTAGCGTACTATATCTAATAACTACCAAGCACACATAAAAGTCTTTGTATATGGGTTCGTGTCGTGTCGGAATGCAAACTTATGAACCAACGTATTTTAATTTTTGAGATTTGGGATGAAAATGTTGATATTACTATTCTTTTTTTTTTGTGTCTGTTTGTAGTCGTGCTGTTGGCCCTGTTGGCCTTTACAGCGTCACCGGGCGTTGGGGCGAGTACTAGACTCACCCTTGAAGTTTGAGCCCTTTCGGGCTCGAGAGTAACGTTCGTCCTGAGGGTGTCTCCTATGAGATCGCACCTCTATTTGAAATCCCTATTCTATATATAATTCTAAAATAAAAGTAGCCCAAGTTACTCCTTAATATATCCGCTATCTGCCAGTGTTGTCAAAATCGGTCCAGCCGTTCCAGAGATTACCCGGAACAAACAGACAAAAAAATAAAAACAGATAAAAAATGTTATTTTGGTATATGTACCGTGTATATGCGTTTAGTAAAAAGCGGTTATTTTAATATTACAAACAGACACTCAAATTTTATTATATGTATATATTGAATATAGGTAGGCAGACTAGCAAATGACCTACCTGGTAAATGGTCACCACTTTATATATAAGAAAAAATTAATTAATTTAGTATAAACTAACAATTACTTAACTTTTCTTAGTGTCTGCGACACATCTTGCAACTAAAAAGCACAGTTACTCGATCGACCTGAATTTCTGCACTGCACTGTTTAAGCGCAGGTGACAATACAACGAAGTACAGGTTTATTCCGAAATTTAGTCCGATCGACCGGAAAGAGTTCAGGCATAAGATCAACCTCCTTAACGTGGCAGGGGGGGAGTTTACATACTTTCAACTTTCAGTTCCAGACTGCTACTGAGATGTTTCCGAGAGGAAAACCCAATGACTTTTTATCTGAACTCTGGACCTCAAGAAGCGGCTTTATAACTAGCCACTAGCAGCCAACATCACTTCCAAACCGCAATTACTGATTTCTTTGCCTAAAATTTGTCAAAAAGAGAACGCTTCCTAAGTTATAAGACCATCTCTGTGTACATATAACTCTTGTGTTTGTGTGTGTTGGCGTACAATACAGATTGAGGATACAGGAGGAGGATTATTTAAGAAATTTAAATATTCTTTGTAAATTTGTGAGTGTTATATATTGTTTCATTGTATTGTTATAATAGTACGCAAAACTCTCCACGTGAGTCCGAGTTCGCACTTGACCGATTTTTTTTAATAACGTGTATTTTTAGATGTTGCTAAACAACCTCAATTGTCTGTTATAATACGGATGTATATTAAAAGGTGAAAATGGAAACTATCGATTAAACTAGTTTGATGATGATCGGAACTTTCTTGTTTTATCGATATATATTTTATTTAAAAATATTCAATTGACCGCACACCTCAAACCTATATAATATATATTTTTCAAAATTCCTTTAATTAGATCATTCTAGAGTCTATTGAAATTATATGAAATAGAAAGAAATGTTTATGGATTCTTAAAAAATATTGATGCGCATAGCATTAATACTCGGAAAAACCAAACTTAGGATACACCCTAGGTCGGTGTCGGTTTTGAACTTAGGAACTAAGATGTTATGAACTTTTATATAAATTAATCTTTATAGATGAATCTGTATTGAAATATAAAGTCAAAAGACACGACATTTTTCTCATAGAATTTGATTAATATTCTATAATAATCAAAACTGCGGAAAACGTATAAATCACATTAATCCCTGATATTTTCAATACCGTCCATAAAATCCTTTGATTAATTGAACAAATTGACGAGAAATTGTGTTCCACTGAACTGTAATGCACGAGTCAGTCGCGTTATTGTAGCTCTTATTAGATCTTTATAAAGTGCTACACTGGTAGTCTTGAATAAGCTTCCATTTGTGGGTTAAGTGGGTAAAAAATCAAGTACGATTTTCTCAAATATATTAATAAAGTATAATAATGTTTGTCTATCTTCGCTAAACGGAAATGTACTTTAAAGTATTAGGCATAGTTGATAAATTTGAAGCTTGTTCAGATGCTCTGAACCAGTTCTCACATACAGGGGAAAATCCAATGGTTTTATCGGATGAAGTTGAAGATTAAAGTGCGACAGGGATTGTTTTAATTGAATATTTTGCATTATCAGTTCGCCTTAATGTTAGCTGTGCCACCTGTTGAACGGGTTACGAACGCATAAGATATGAATAATCTCACAAAAAGACGCATTGTACGTTGTCTCAATGGTGGCACCTTGTCAGAAACCTTCACGCGTGCGCCAACAACAATTGTTTTCCACAATTAATTTTTATGTGTAAGATAAAATGTTCAAAAGACACAATATTTAATTACGGAACTGTTATCTGATGGGTAATTCTTTTTTATGTTAAGATTGTAATTGATTGATTATAATAATATGCCCTTGGTGTTTTAATGGAACGTTTAGTGAATTATCGTGATACTTGGTTATCGTGTTCCGGATTGAAGAGTGAGTGAGCCAGTGTAACTACAGGCACGAAGATATAACATCTCAGTTCCCGAGGTAGTTCATCGGTTATGTTGGAAATTATTAAAATTTCATTCATAACATAAAAACAATACGGTAATTTTTTTTTATTCTTAAATATATTACTTATAAAACAGGTAGGCGTAACGAAACGGTTTGAATGATTTCGTGACGTACAAGTATCAGAGACATTTTATAAAATAATTTTATAATCAGCCTGTAAATTTCCCACTGCTGGGCTAAGGCCTCCTCTCCCGTTGAGAAGGTATGGAGCATATTCCACCACGCTGCTCCAATGCGGGTTGGTGGAATACACATGTGGCAGAATTTCGTTGAAATTAGACACATGCAGGTTTCCTCACGATGTTTTCCTTCACCGCCGAGCACGAGATGAATTATAAACACAAATTAAGCACATGAAAATTCAGTTCTGCCTGCCTGGGTTTGAACCCGAAATCATCGGTTAAGATGCACGCGTTCTAACCACTGGGCCATCTCGGCTAAAATTTTATAAAAATCAAAATATACTTTATTCAAGTAGGCTTTTACACTTTTGAATCGTCTTTTAGCAAACTATATTAAGTGAAGCTACAACCGGTTCGGAATGCAGATTCTACAGAGAAGAACCGGTTAGAAACTCAGTAGTTACTCTTTTTCAACATATAAACATACAAAGTCATATTAGTTAAGTACAATTACATATGTATATAACACATCCTGCCTGGAAGACAACAAGTATTAGCTCCACGCTTTTTTATCATCTTTATAATCTTGTATTGAATAATATACTTTCTTTACCAATGTATTTTTTTACAAATAATTTGAATTTATGAAACGGTTAAAGTTAAAAATATCTGTGGAATTTTATTATACAAATTGCCCCTGGCCCCAAGAAGGATTTATTGACTTTGCGGAGTCGGAAACTTGGCGTTTTAAGCTTATTCTTACGTCTCGTGCACATACAATGATTGTCACTGATTTTATCAAAGCGATCAGTGTTTCTGTGAATATGGATAATATTGTTGTAAATATATCAATCAAGACAGTCAGGCAGGACGGTACAATATAATAATTACTAATGTTAATTGTATTTCGTGTAAACACGGCAAATTTCTAAACACCAAAAAGATAAATTCTTGATAGACATATCCAATTACTATTGGCCCGAGACGAGGTTTTAGCTGCAAAATCCTGCAAAAATAAACTACTACACAAAGCATGATGACCAGAAGTGTTCTGTCTATATTAATTAGTACCTATTATGTGATAAAAATACGACTACATTTAATGGTTGAGGCGTTAAAATATTATTAATGGAATTGTTAATCTATCATCTATTTAATTGCATTAATATAAAAAATGAAAATTTAATTAAAAATGTGCAATAACTAAAGGACAGCTGACAACGAAGACCTCGAATGCTCTCCGGGCGGTAACAAATTAAAAATTATTATCAACATATTAACATAATAATCCTCATAAAGATGTTCAATATTAATTCTTGCTATCATATTAAAGTTATGACTTTTATCGTTGAAGACAATATCAAAAGGACATGCTTTTTTTAAAATTACTGCCTACATAATAGCAATACCGTTTCAGAAATGTAATGGATACAAAAAAATGTCTGATATTTTTGTACGCGTATACGATAAAAATTATTTAACATATCAGATTAATTTTAGTCGAATAGAGCTATTGATGAAAACATTTTCTGCGCACTTTCGTATATTTATGAGATGTAGAGCTCAAAGTATATTTTAGAATTAATGAGGTCGTTACTTGTTTCGAGTATTATGTAGTTTTGTTTGTACTGTATAAATACTCGTATGTGTAAAACGAATTCCTTAATCTAACCATTATTTTGGAAGTCACAAATACCTTCAAATAAGTAAAAAGTTACTTGAGTTCAATTAATGTGATACAGTATTTATCATTATTATTTAGTTAAGTTATTTAATTAAAATAAATATATAATACGTGAACTCATTTTTTATATGTTTCTGCTATTTCAAATTTTGTAATTTTAACTTGTAGTCAAAACTTTTAAAAAATACGTCTGTAGGATTTTTTTATACCTAGGAATCTCTCATACAAAGTTTATTCGTATCATCTATGTTATGCTCGTTCGACAGTATCGATATATATATATACATAAATAGACATACAGAGAGATTGTCGTTGTATCGAAATATGACAAAACAGACTGCATTTCTAATAGACTGAAACCTTTATCCAGAACAAGAATTAATTAAAGTATTAATCTTATATTCTTACTTGAATACAAGCACGCTGTTCAAAAAAAGCCAATATGACCTAGTGGTTAGAACGCTTGCATCTTAACTGATGATTGCGGTATCAAACCCAGGCTGACCACTGAATCTCCATGTGCTTAATTTACGTTCATAATTCATCTCGTGCTCGTCACCCAATCCGCATTAGAACAGCGTGGTTGAATGAACTCTCCTCAAAGAGAGTGAAGGCCTTAGCCCAGCAGTGGGAAATTTACAAGCTGATACTGTTACTATATTATTCATAATAAAAAATCAAATTGACTCGAATCATTAAAAAGCAAATTTAAACTAAATATAAATAAAACTATTACTTGACAGTATTAATTCAACGGGTCAAAATAAAAAGCAATTTTTTAAAAAAGAAGTAAAAAACATATCCGACATATTTGACCTGCATTGATAGAGTAAAAGTGATTTTTGTCTCTCGGTCAGTGGGTTCAGTTGGCTGAGGCAACGGGATTAATTCGCAAACAAGTTTTTGACGCCGAGAGTGACGATACAAAAAGAAACTCGACCGCGCTAGATAACAAATTTATATCGACAGAAATGTCATTATAATAAATTCCAAACTATTTAAATAATTCATCTTTTTTTTTAATTATGGCCAACAGAATTTTATCTTATGTTGACTGGTGCCCGTTGCCCATATTTATAAGCCTTTTAAGATATGTTCACCATTCCTTATATAAGCAATAAACAAAGGGTAGTTTGGTAGGTACCTACTAAGATGCGCCTATCCTTTGTTCCTGTAATAAGTCTGACTCATACAACAAAAATCAATCCACAAATAGACTTTGTTCAAGTAGGCTCTACTATGTAATTTTCAATAGTAATTTTAAATTAATAGAAATAGTTTTGCTGAAAAGAAACGCCAGAAATATAAATAGTTTACTTGGTGGTAGGGCTCTGTGCAAGCCCATCTGGTGAGGTACCATCCACTCACCAGATATTCTACCGCCAAACAGCAGTACTCAGTATTATTGTGTTCCGGTTTGAAAGAGTGAGTGAGCCAGTGTAACTACAGGCACAAGGGACATAACATCTCAGTTCCCAAGGTTGGTGGCGCATTGGTGATGTAAGGAATGTTTAATATTTTTTACAGCGTCATTGTCTATGGGCGGTGGTGACCACTTAACATCAGGTGGCCCATTTGGTCGTCCGCCTACATCATTACATAGAATAAAACAAAGTCGCTTACCGCTAACGGTGTGACCCTGTGTATGCTTAGACCTTTAAAATTACACATGCAGGTTTCCTTACGATGATTTCGTTCAACGCCGAGCACGAGATGAATTATAAACACAAATTAAGCACATGAAAATTCAGTGGTGCTTGCCTGGGTTTGAACCCGAAATCATCGGTTAAGATGCAGGCGTTTTAACCACTGGGCCATTTCGGCTTTTTTTGAAGCGATTTTAAGCAATACACCATTAATCTTTATCCAATAAAGTAGATTAGGTAGGTAAGTTTCATATAGATTAACATAACCTCTTACAGCAGGTAATTTAAATGAATATTTTCGATGATAAATTAATTATTTAATTTTAATAGATTTAAAATGCAGGGACGTAGCGGCTTGTATTGGCTAATGATAAAAAGCTACGAACTTTGTATATAATGACAATCTGTGGTATATTTAATATCAGTATTGCACCCGTGCGAAGCCGGGCGGGTCACTAGTATATCATTAAAAATAAAAGTTACACAGTTGACTCCACAATACAAATAGAAATTAATCTTTTATTTTACACATGCTTATAAATTTGAAGTTTGTTGTAAGTATGATATAACAAAACACGTAAAAGATTAACAGTTTAAATATAACAAAAACAACCATACTTATCTTAGCAAGCTGGAAACATTACCAGTTCGAAAATGTAAAGACAGAAGGGCGCAAAGGCTACGTTAGAAGAAATAAGTTTTAACGTCAGTCGAATGCAATACTCAAGGTGAAATTTCAATCTAATCTATAGGAGTTCAGTTGAGCGCTGACCCGCTTCTTTATCTAGTCCTATACAACTCGTCCTGATCAAAAAGCGTTCAATAAAGCGATGATATATTTCCAAAAAAACGTTATGATCATTTAAATTATTTATCTATGTGTGCTGTTATAAATTATATTTCGAACGAGTTGATTATACTTAAATACATGGTACGTATATGTGCGTGTTCAGGTGCGTTGTATTTATCTAATATCCTGGAACACCTGGAAATAATTAATATTTTTACCAACATGCTTTATTGTGAGCATTCATATGATGTTGATGATGTGAGACTGGCAAATTTCTACGGCCCATACTGTAAGAGATATTTAATTATTCCTCAAATTGTGCCTGTTGTTACGCTGACTGATTCACCCTTAAAACTGAAACACAATAATTTTATTATTGCTGTTCGGCGGTGGTTTACGTATTAAGAAGGGCTTGCACGAAGCCCTTAAATATAAGATGTACATAATACTGTAAATGGGACGTAACCTTCTTTTTCTACTTTTTAAAAATAAACTGATGAGAATCTCGGGCTTTAAAATTACAAATAGCCCGAACGGCTAACTTTTGAGGTACGAATAGTTTCTATGAGAAAGCGCTACTTACGCTAAAAGTTTTGTTCTGATCTTGGTCCATTTAGTTACAGTATATATTACTCTTAAAAACTATACTTATGTTTTTAAAGTATTAAATAAAAAAAAAAAACTTCAACTTTTTTTACAACAACTCAGAAAAACTCCTCCCGGACTGTATTAATATATATAAATAACTAGTTTCTGCCCGCGACTTCGTCCGCGTATATTTCGGATTTGTGACAGGATTGCGTATTTCAAACGGAAATCAAAATAACCAATAAAGATACAAAAGATTATTTTTTTTTAAATAAATAGAAGTAAGAAGATGAATTTTTTAAACTTTGCGAAAATTATGAAAACTTTATAACACTGTACAGATCATGGATGTGATGTAAATAGTTATATTATGACTTGATTTTTGTAAACTTATTTACCGACAATTTTCTTCTATACATATAATTAAGGACTAATCGACCGAATCTGTAGGTGTACATTGAATATTTTTTAGAAATTCAAAGTTCATTATATTTTCATATGCTTAATAGGGGTCGCCCGCGGCTCCGCCCGCGTGGATATCGGTTACCGCTGCAAAAAGCCTACCCAGGAAAGACACGGTCAGCAAAATGATTCCCAGGTCAATTCACAGACACCGACACTAACATCGACGACGCAGTCATTATCCGCAGGCTGCATAGATTGTCTTTATGTGGATGTTAAAGTTGTTAATGATGAAAATATTTAAATGTAATTAATACTAAGTTTTCACTTCTGCCGGCAGCCCCGGAGTGCAATCCTTTTTTTTAGGATAGATAACTAACGCGATTATTGTAGAGCTTCTCTATAAACAACATTTGATGTTAAATTATTTTGAGGGAACAAAATATACTGATGGTCGGGAGCCCCGACCCGTGATCGGGCAACGTAAAGTTGCCCATGCGTAAAACATTATTTTCGTAAATCAATTCCTACTAATTTGAATGTTTGGCCCTGGGATTATATTATCGTTAGTGCGAAAGAAAATTTTACTGGAAATTGGAGCCTTTTGAAGGGTATAGGCAAATCAGTAGGAATCATGGGTATTCTTGGTATATGAGCTAATTCACCAGCTGCAGTGCCGGTGATAATAATTTTCGCTACTTTTAAATTATCTTTTAGCTCTTTTATAAGAAGTCTCGTGCCATTACGCATGTTGGGGGGGCTTACATTTCTGAGAAGCATTATCGGCGAATTTGAGAAGCATTATTTTAAATCGGTCCAGTAGTTTTTGAGCCTATTCATTACAAACAAACAAACAAAGTTTTCCTCTTTATAATATTAGTATAGATATATTTAACTTTTACAGAAACAATTTTTAATTCTTATTTGTATATAGTTAAGCCTTATTGTTAATAATTCTTACGTAAAGAAATGAAATATGAGGCTAACATTACACTATTGGTTTAACAATTTACGAAGTATTTTACCCCTCTCTATTTTCATCGTATTAAACAAAAATACGGCAAAAGTATTGAACTTTAGTAACTATAATTATCCTTGAAAATGCATTTTCATTTAATTTTCTTCATAATCGCTGAGCTATGTTAAAATTCAAAAACTCTTTTCAACAACTCAACTCGATTACCATTCTTATTTATCAAGTACTCAACTGACTAATAATAATACATTTAGGAAATTCCTTTATCCATACAACTGGCTAGAACAAATAAAAAAAACAAAAGTGCGCGAAACCGAATTAAACCGCCATTCTTTTTTCTTTTTGGGCGCGAACAGTAAGGTCGATATTGGCGCGACTTGTAATTTGTTAAAGTGTTATTTGTGTTTTATTTGGATTTGTAAGCTCAACTGAGTAAGTAGTTTCATTCAGTATGTAGGATTTGGTGAATCATTTATGTTAAGATAAATTCATATAAACCTTAATAATTTTTTGGTTTGTTAGTAAATTGTATAAAGTAATTTATATTCTTGTCTTTTTTTAATCTATTTCACTTCTGTACGCTAAATTTATAATATTTCATCGGAACCGATTTCGTCAAAACGGGGCTATCGTGTAATAAAAATACGAAATATTTAAATATACAGTATAAAATGAAACGGAAGGTGGTCTAGAACAGCGAAAGAATTATTGTATTTTTATAAACAATATTTATTAAGTCGGCAGAGTGACCACCCTGCTCAGGTTCAACAATAATTATAATTGTTCATTTTAAATAAATCGCTATTTATACAAAATTCAAATAATAATTAATGTTGGTAGACGGCACATGTAAAAATCATATCACGAAATTAAATAACATTGAAACAAAAATTATAATCTACTTAACTTAAACAAATAAGGTTCTACATATAAATTGTAAATTATATACGCGTTGGTCGTAACGATGAGTTTAACAAAAAATAAACACAAGCAAAAATCATGTTTTATAGTAAACGGAACAATACTATAAATTTTAATTTATTATATTATTTTCATAATTCAGAGTTATTTTTAATAGGCACGGCTATTTCTTTTCAAAACTCAACACTTATTTGAAATTAAAACATGATTATTTTATCAAGCTAACAATACTATGACAGACTAGCAAGTAAGTTATTTGTTTGGACCATTTAAAGAGATTTCTGTAGGGAATAATACCTGCGAAGTGAATATATTTTGCGGTATCTATACTCTATTTCGTTGTTACTCTGTAAAGTGAGTTTTAATCAAATCTATCTATCTATCTAGTCTATCTATAAAGATAACTTGATACTACGAAGTTAGACTGTTTTCAGTGGTGTTTGTTTCAAGACACACGGTCCGGAAATCTTTTTGTAAATGTTGGCGGTATTTTAATATGCAACCTTGGAATATTACTCTTCACCAAGGAACCCCTAAAAAAAAATTACTTCAAGAACTATTTTTAATATTTACTCAATTAGAATAAAACTATGCACTTGCCATTTTACATTGAAATAAAAAGGGAAATGTTGCCATTTTTATAAATGTGCGAAAATCCGCCATCTAGCGAGGAAAGTGGGAACTGTTACCGACTTTTATAGTATTAGTAAGCTCAACATTTCGTTTTACTTTTACATTTCCTGGTAGATGGCTCTCTTAAGGTAGTCATCGAATGGAGGCGAGAGAATTATTGAAAAAGGATAATTATAATAGATTATAATAACTTCACACTTCAATAGTTTAAGCAATGATTTTTTTTTAACTAAGACAATATGTACAATATTTTAACCCACAGCAGATATATACTTAATTTTTGGAAACAGTATTATTGAACTGATTTATTTTGTTCAAGCATAACTTGTTGGTAAATGTTAACCACTATTTACACTTTTGAAGTTAAATTCTATATCGCTTAGTATTTTAAGTATTAACCGTTTATTATAAACATAACATCAATTTTCTAATGATTACAAACAAAAGTGTCATGACCTGTGTTAAAAAATCTTATCCGTCTTATTTTTAAGCTTTTGACAGATCGACAGATTATTGTTGAGATTAAAATCTATATCTATACTAATATGATAAATGCTAAAGTAACTCTGTTTGTTACGTCTTCACGCTTAAACTGCTGAAACGATTTTGATTGTGTTTGGTTTGGAGATAGTTTGAGTCCCGGCGAAGGACATACATCTTTGTTTTATTCACCCTCAACTCGAGTGGGTCAAATAGGGGTTGACGGTTTGTGTGTTATAGGTAAAGGTTTACAAAATTTCGCGCGGGAAAAGCTTGCGTTGCGTGCGTTCAGCTAGTAGTATTTATAATTCATCTTATTTTGCACTACCGGGAAATTGTAGTCGCATTTGTTGCTTCATTTTATTAGTATTTATATCCAAAAACTTTTAATCAAAATATAATACTTTTTTATGTTATAGATGGCAAACAAGCGGCAGGCTCATCTGAAGGAAAGTGCCTACCACCGCCCATGGACATCTGCAATACCGGGGGGCTTGCAGTTGCGTTGCCGGCCTTTAAGTAATGAGTACGCTCTTTTCTTGAAGTTTCAAGGTTTTAGAATTTAAATTATAAGCTCTTTTTAGCCCGATACTTTTATCTATTCTTATGAATATTACCATGTTTATAAGAATTTCTAGAAAGAGATAGAAAACCCAAGACTGAAACCAGAAATTTACAATTTTAAGCTAAAATAAATACTTATATATAAATATATAGTCAGGGGATGATGCTATGCATATAAATAGAGACGGGCGTTTACCATTAGTGTTTGCAGATCTTTGTACACGATCGTAAAACGTCAGATTTTAGCCAGGATGGGTAGCTAGCAAGACCTCATTTTTTCAGAGTCTTGGTGTAAATAGACTATCTCAGTTAAGTTTATCTTTCTCATAACAATCGAATAAATAGTTTAGGAACGTATAGACAATAACACATTTTTTAAAAAGAAGAACAACGTTAGACTCGAGCAGAAATACACATTCAATAACTCGACTTTTAAACATTCACGAGTGAGCTACGAAGTGGGTTATAAAAAATAGAATTCCTAATTCAGGCATAATGAAACAAATAAAACAAAAGGAATTATTTATAAATGCATTTTATTAGATTTAGAAATAATTAAGCCCATAAATTTATGGCAGAAATACTCTCAAAAAAAGGTATTATGTATTAACGGTACTTGGTTTTGTGATTATTAAAAAATTACGCGTAAGTCAAATCGACAAATTACATTACGTTAATAATTTTGTTTTAAATTGACGTAATAGATTTAACTGATAACGACTCAAAAATGCTTGCAAGAATCTATTTAAATAACTTTTATTATATTTGTGATACTCTTGGTTATCCATATTCCAGAATACCTACGTATATATCAAACAGACCACGAATAAACTTTGACGTCGAAATTTCAAAAGTTGAAGTCAGTTGAGTTGATTTTGTTTCAGACTTCAACTCATCCTTTGCTCTATATATTATCAGCTACATTTCAGAGCACGTACGACTACGTGGCCTCCAAATACTTCCCGTTTTCCCTCATTTTGCCCATTTCCGTGAAGCAAAGTGCAATTAGGTACTTATCAACAAAGATACTCGTAAATAAACTCGTTTTCTAGACTGCGGTTTCGGAATAGTCGAGCAGTCGTTCAGTTATGAGGCGCCTTCTGTAAGTATGTTATAAAGTATTACGATACGATTGTTGTACATGACTTCAAGTTTAGTACGATTGCATATTAACATACTCGGAAGGATGGAAATGAATTCACTGCGGGCTGGACATTAAAATATATGTGTAGAAAACTTAGTAATATATATTATTATAAGGCTATTGATTATTATTGACTATTCTTGATATTTTTTATTAGGGAAGTACATTTTATCCATTAGTTTAGATAGAGGATCAAAAGTATTTAGCTTGATTGATAATTTTATAAGAATATGAACTATATAATTTTTTTTGGACTTGGTATTGCTTTTGGCAGCGTCAACTAAGGATAAGATATGCCTCCTATGAAATCAGCCCTCGACTTAGGATGTCGTTGTCGTTAGGAGATAGTTTTTGTCAATTTTAAATGGATATCATATTAACACTGGTTATCAATACCAATGTTAATTTATTTCTATTCTCTTTCCTTTCTTTCAATAATACCGCGAGGACGAATACGATAAATTTATAAGTAAATTAAAAAAAATGTTAATCTTTATAAAAAAATATGAGATTCGAGTTAATTTACAATTGAAATAATTTTAGTTTAAAAGTACTTTCACTACATGTGAATTATACGTTTATTATTATACTTCTACAAGCTCGTTAGAGAATTTATATTCGTTCGGATATATTCAGTTTCCTGTTACTCGCTGATAACAGTAATTATATTCTTAATTCAGTTTTTATGTAATGACTATTAGATACCAATTAAAATTGTCTTGATTAGTTTATACATCTTGATTTAATCGTATAACTTGTAGGCTAACTTAATTAATTATTTAATTTGCTAAATATGAATACAAAACTACAATAGTTTCATCTTACAAGGCGTTGAGTACAAGCTATTATAAATTATTCTTATAAATTATTAATTAATTAAGATTAAGTATTAAGTAAGATTAAGATACTTATTAAAATAAAATTTATAAAATAAATATATATATTTAATCGTATCAAAAGAAAAATTATATCATAAATTAAATAAAAGTTATATAATTTTTTGATATTCTTTTATTTTAAGGTTTTCTAACTTTTAATATAAATAAGTCAACAATTGTTGTTCAAACCGGGTGGTGAGTGAGTAGAAGCGCTGAGAGAAGAAGGCATAGCAGTTGCACAATAGAATGTCTCGATAAAACACTGTTACCTATAAAAGAGAAAAGAAAAGAAAAGCTTTATTGAAAATTCAACTGTCGCCTTGTTGTAGGGCCTTGTACAAATCCGCCTGGGTAGGTACCACCCACAAATATTCTTCTGGCAAACAGCAATACTTATTGCTGTTTGCCAGTGTAACTATCATGTTTGGTTGGAATGGTTAATATTTCTGACACCACCAAAGTTTATGAGTGGTGGTGACCACTTATCATCAGGGTCCAGGCCTATTTGCCTATCCCCTTACCTATATCACAAAAAAAAATGTTAATATGGTTCTTAGTTAAATATATTAATCTAAATATTTAATTAACATTTCTGAAAAAGTAAAATTATTTAAATTTTAAAATTTTCGGTTTATATTGGTTCCTATAACAAAATATAAAATTTAAAGTAAAAGTTCATAATTTCCATTCGGCATTTAAGTATAAGACTTATAAAGTTATGCCTAACACAAAAACCATTACCAAAAGTATTCGAAACCTACAAGTTATTTAATAATTATTTTCTGACCATAAATTTTCAAGAAGCCACGAAACTATGCATAAATATAAAAGAATCCCAAACTATTGAAATAATATTTAATACAACGTACAGCACAGACAGACATCCCAATAATATCTATAAAAGTGTATAGATTTCATTTGAATTTTGAGGTAACGTTAGATAGTCCATTGGGCGGAACAGAATATGTGGATTTTAAATGAATATTACGAGTTATAAGAGCTATTTGTTCAGCCAGTGTAGTTAGCGCGGCCGAGGTACATTAGAATGGACTAAGTGTTAGTAAGCGTTAGTTATGGTTAAGAGCAGATATGGCCCAGTGGCTGAAACACGTGAATATTAAACGAAGATTAAACCCGGATAAGTATCATTTAATTTTCATGTATTGACAGTTCAACTCATATTGGTTGTATAGCAAATCATCGTGAGAAAACTTGCATAAAAAGAACTGACATAAATTGCCATGTTTGTCCACCAATCTGCATCGAAGTAGCGACTGAGCTACAAGCCGTCTCCTTACAAGAAAAGAGCTTTTTGTTTTAAAGATATTTCTTACCATTAGCTTGTCGTTCTTGCGGCTTCTGGATCTCGTAAACAGCAATATATGCCGTTGGCATCAGTCCTAGAGGATAAAATATTAAACATTTTTATTATTTTTAATTTTTCGTTAAAATTATAATCATAATGGGGAAGTTTAGAATTAACAAAATAAGATCAGATTAACGCTTATTTCATTATATAATTCTAAACAAATGCCGGCTACGGTAAGAATTGCGCTATTAATAAAAAGTTTTCCCTATCATTATGTGATTGAAGGAATTTGATTGAAGGAAGGAAGGATTGATGGCTATTCCTTCAATCTCATAGTCTGATTGGACGATCTTCTAACATGAACAGAAACATTTCTGGAGCAAGACCAACATTGACAACAATTGTTAGAATGTCGAAAGCCGAGATGGCTCTGTGGTTAGAACGCGTACACCTTAACCGATGATTGTGGTTTCAAACCCTGCTTGTTTGTCTACTGAATTTTCATATGCTTAATTTGAGTTTATAATCGTGCCCGGTGATGAATCGTCCCGGCATTTGGATAGAACCCGCTGCTTTATATTCTGCTGTCTAGACTATCAAAACACATGTGTCATGCCATAATAATCATATACTTTCATAATTTATTAAACAAACTAATCATGATTTTCAAAGTAACTATGGCTTAATACAATGCTACGTCAGAGTAGTTTAGTCATCTTGTATATTATTATTATATATGTACATATATAAGCGACATACAGCTGACTCATCGCGAGATCGAAATGGCACTTGGAATTTAGCATAGTTAATCCTTCCGCGATGTTTGAAGAGTTTGGCAATTTCAAAATCAAGTGAAATGGGTATATTTGTTTCATTTATATAATACTAATTTCTTTTTTTTTATAAAGACTAGAAAAATAAATACCTGGGTAATAAACTGTGGTTCGGTTTGCTGTATAATTCGCTGAAGGTAAGCTGAGGGTGCATGTGTACTCCTCGAAGGGTTCCGTGACGTCATCATCGTGTACGACCGCTTTTGTTATCACAGAGTAAAGTCCCCATGAATCCATTTTCATTTCCGATACAGCTTGAGTTAGGGGTCTCCTAAAATATACTCAAAAATTAGATAAAGTATAGACAATTATAACTGCACTACATCTTATGCTAAATATAGATTTTTTTTTTTTTAGATGTTTCTATACTAATAAACTTAAAACTCGCCGTTGGACAAGATCATAAAATGTCAGAAAGTGACATTGACTATAAAACACCGACCGAGTGCGATCTATAAAAACGGATAAACAATAATTACTGTTGTACGGGAGCCCCCTTAAATATTGCTTTTATTCTGTTTTTGAGTATTTGCTGCAACAGAAATACATCGTCTGTCAAAATTTCAACTGTCTAACTATCACGGTTCAAGAGATACGTCCTGGTGACAGACAGACGGACAGTGGAGTCTTAGTATTGTCCCCGTTTTACTCTTTGGGTACGAAACCCTAAAATTCCGAGGAAATTACGTCAAAAATCTTCCGAAATATATATAAAGACTACACCCACCAAGAAAATAGTGTATCAAGAAGTGTTATTGTATGACTGGTTTCCAAATTATGGCGAAGATATAAAGCGAGTTAGGAGAGAATTGCACTGCAGATTCCAATGTCGGCGTTAGTTTTTCCAAAGCAAATCGAGCATTCCTCGATAAATAAAGTAAGTTTTGAAACCGGATAACTCAAAATAAAATGTTATAACAGCAGCTGCAGTTGCGTCAGGAATATTTCATTCAAATTCGAACTTAAATTTTACTCTTGTTACATTCAAAGAATATTTCATATCATTAAGATACAACTTTTTTTAAGGATTTATATTTTATTTTTTCACATATGAATAATTAAAAATCGTGAACCGTTTTACAATGTTCAAAATAAATATATTTTATGTTTAAAGACCGGAGCACAGGAAGCACAGAGTAGCACAGAGAAGCACACGACAGCGCGGAACAACGCATTCTTGCTAACGTTCAGCTCATGACTTATCTATAATATAATTTGACAATGCAAAGTCTATCGGGCTCAGGTTTGCACAGATTCGTTGTTATGCGCTACTTAACCTATTTTATTTTAATATATTTTATTTTAATCTGTGCAATGTTGTAAATAAATCAGTGGAAATTACTATGCGCTGCTCCGATGTGCGTTATACCTAAGGTCTCTTTGACAACGTCTTCCTCGTTTTGAGACGAGTATCTTAAACAATTGTCTCTAAAACAAGCGCAGACTCGATCCTACAAACTAATGCAAATTTACACGACACAAACTACTATTCGTCATAAACTTCCGTAAGTCTTGAAAAGGGCATTAGAAGTTATTTTGATTCTAATTGATCAAACAATTCGATAATTTGACTTTTTTCGTAATACATTTCATCATTTTCAACTCTATATTAAGAAACGTACATATATCTCAATAAAGACAAAATAGATGATTTTGTATTTATATTACTAATTTATACTCATATTAGCCGAGATGGCACAGTGGTTAGAGCGCATAAATCTTAACCGATGATTGCGGGTTCAAACCGGCAAGCACCACTGAATTTTCATGAGCTAAATTTGTGTTTATAATTCAACTCGTGCTCGGCGGTGAAGGAAAACATCGGGAGAAAACCTGCATGTGTCTAATTTCAAAATGGGGTGTTGCGATTTGTGTGCGATGTTAGAAGAGTTTGGCAATTTCAAAATCAAGGGAAATGGTCAATTTTATATTAATATTACCAGTTAGATGTCTGGGCAGCTAGTTCACTTATAAAATATAAATATATATTTTTTTTAAAAAAAGATTCGAAAAATAAATACCAGGGTAACATACGGTGGTTTGGTTTGCTGTATGTATATAATTCGCTGAGGGTAAGCTGATACTGCATGGTAAAGTTTTATAAATTTGGTGCGGGTAAAGCCGCAGGTTCAGCTAGTTTTATATCAATAGCACACATAACATATAATTGGTTTGAAGAGAATAACATAATAAATAACCATAATTACTTACCCCTGTACCGATATAATTATTTCTGGCCTTGGATACAAGTCCTCGGCCACACATATAAGGGTCACCAGGAACACGTATTTCTTCTCTTGTGTGAAGTGAAAATTTTTACCTGGACCTAAAAATATACATAATCGTAATCAAATATGATACGTGAATTTTTCCAAGAAACTAAATTATACCGATAAATTTGGTTTTATTGAATAATATTCGGTGAAATTTTCCACAATATATATATTTAATTATGTACGATACATTATACGATATATTTTATTAAATTCTCACCCAAACTTTTTAAGTGTCCTTATTTAATGAAATAACTCGTAACGCTACCGGCTCCAATCATACATACGTACAGTACATATGACTCTTGACTACATAAACAAATAAAATATCTTCATTTTTTAACGTATATATAAATATACATATTTTATTACAATGATACGTTTTGACTGTTTATATTGTTTCAATAAAGAAAATAAACTAGCATTACATAAGCAGAGTTGTTAGAATATGGGCCCAGTGGTTAGAATATGTGAATCTTAATTCAATTGCAGGTTCAAACCCGGACTGGCACCACGGAATTTTTATGTGTATTTAAAACATTGCGAGAAAACCTCGCTGTAGGATGAAATTCTATTAAATATGTATCCTATAAATCTTCTTCTTACAAAGTGAGACTGCCATTGTCTAGCAGTGGCATTTTCTTTACTTTTTACCTATTTGCTATTATTCATAAAAATATATATTGAAATTTGACAGTAGTAGGTACACATACACAGATTCATCATTCCAATTCATAAAAGCACAATTCACAAATACTTAAATATAAAAAAAAAAACATTTAAATTGTGTTTTAAAATTAATTTAAATAATGGATTTGTATGTTGTATAAATGTTTGAAGGATAAGCTAAGAATTGTGACAGAAAAGGCACAAAGATAAAAGCACGTGTTTATATATAAAAGCGTTTAGATACTTTTACGTATTGTACGAGTACACTACTCGTTTATTACCTACAGGGACTCGCAGGTAACACACGAGTATTGAACTCGTATAACCTTACATTCGATAAAGCCTTACTGTAAATAAGCATTGGTCGCGTTCGGCGATCTTCCTCCATAAAAGTGGATACTACACAAGTATAGATGCCGCTGAGGTCTGTCGTGGGTTTCATTATTTTTATGGCACGGTAGGCCTGTAAGGGCTCATCTGAAACGATGGACAAAATAATTAAATATCGATTTCCGCATTTTAGACAGGTATTTTTTTTATAAGAAAATCTCTCGTTCAGCCATAAGTTTTCGGCTTAATAGCTCCTGAATATGATCTTTTTTTTTAACATTTTTTATTAACAGAGGGGTGAAGTTGAGAAGATATAATAAAATAAAATGTTTTTAATATTATTTTATTTTCGATTTACGAACATATAAAACAAACATCTCAAAGACCGCTTCTACGGACAAAGCTCTTAAAATCGAGACAATTTTTTTGTATAGATAATGCAATGTTTTCGGGCAGATAAGCTCATAATTGGAGATATAAGCTATTGCTAACAGTTGGAGAGAAAAAATATAATTTTATTATAGCTTTGCAATTCTTCCACATTCGTAGCCTTTAACGATTATTAAAGTATATGTATCAATAAAAAAGCACTATTGCCAATATTTAATTGTATTTTGAAAGTCTAACTTACCAGATATTCTAAAATTTAAGTCGACTCTTCCTTTCAGCAATCCTACGACCTGAGGATTAAGAGGTGGTATCCATTGATACACCAGACTTGCAGATCCGTTGAAGAACCACTTCATCACTAGTCCTTGAGTCGTTGTGTGAGTACTGAACTGACAGTCAAGAACAACAAACTCAGTGCCTATTTCAACGAGAGATGGAACTTCTATTCTATGAATATTAACAGCGACACATTCTGTGAAAATTTCCTGTTTTTTTATTATTTGTGCTGAGTCATAAATTAAGTTTTTTTTTCAGTTGTGTTCACTTTATTATATATTCACAAAGGTTAATTAATAGAAAAATGTTTAACGATATTAAAGAGTAATGTTTAAATATTATTAGATTTTTTATAATTTTAAATTTTGAAAAGTATTCTTTTAGAATTAAATTGAAATGTTAATCAAGAATGTTGTATCATTTCTGATCTTGTTAATGCCAATATAGATGTTATGTTTTTCTTATAAAATGAAATAAATACCTTAGTAAAAGAAAATGACATTTATATCAAATCGAATGAATTATATCTGTTCTACTTTATTCGAACTATATAAGTAAATAAAAAACTATATAACTATCCACATACATATATTCCATTATGACAAATATTGTTTTGTAAGATATACTCGAACACACGTCATGAATAATGAATCAAATGTGTACAAAATATGTACCAGCAATACAAACAAGCTTTTAGTAAAATTGGTCTCTTTTCATATTCTTTATTTATTAGGTATGAGCTTTATGAGTAACAAAAGTGCATTAGATATTGTATTTTAATATCTTGGTTGAATGAAGTTTATGTAAACGAGTCATTTAATTAAAGGCTCACGTATGAAAAACAGTTGTTGTATGATGATATGATTATCACTTATCTAGAAGATCATCGAATATCGAATTAGAATAAAGCAAATTTAACTTTGCATATCCAATTGTTTTTCTATGAACGTTAAGTATATGAGAAAAATTAACTGACAATGCTAGAATTAGCAAAATTATATAGAATTGAACCTGGCTAAATTATTTGTATATAATTAACGCAACAAATAAGAGGGAACAATAAAAACAAACGACGTTAATCAAATCACGAGTTGAAGAGAAAATTAGAAAAAGTTGACAAACTGCTAAAAGTTTGAACACGCAAACGTAATAATGTGAACACAACATATAATTTATAATGGTTTACACACGAGCACACAGCAAGAGGAACACGATCTGCGTATACTCCATCGTATAACATAGCAAGTTATTTAAGTTCGTGTATAAATAAAATCAACCCATTCGAACTATACCAGTCGTGCTGGTCGAATCGTAGCGACTGAACTTAATATAATCATGGTAGTCTCTGCGCATGCGTACCAGCCTGTTGATTTACTTCTCAAATAATGTTTATCGTTATTTTTGTATAGGATACTCGCACATTATTATCATAATTTGATAAACAAAACAATATCACGTTAGTGAATTTATAATACCGAGTTGCGTCATGATATAGCTGAGGTTACACAACACTTAAGTTATATTATATGTGGATACATAAGTTAGATTAAAAACCTTGTAATTAGCATTTATGATGATGAATTATGGAAATTATTATTTATACTGTTATTATTTTAAGAACCTTCTCAAAGATGGCTTGGAGGATATCTGTGAAAGCAATGAGACCGATTTTGCACCTAATTGCATCAGACCGTAGTTTTAATGTTTAAATTATTGTATTACATTTTTTGGCCTTTATGTTTAGCGAGAGTTTGTAACCATAGTTGTAAAGTCTTTGCTGTTTTTTTTTATGATGTATCTAGGCTGACAAGCAAATAACCCACCTGATGATAAGTGGTCATCACCGCCCATAGACAATGGCGCTGTAACAATCAGTAAGCATTCCTTACATCACAAATGCGCCCCCCAACCTTCAGAACTAAGATGTTACGTCACCTGTTCCTGTAGTTACACTAGCCCACTCACCCTTTAAACTGGATCACAACAATGAGTTGCTGTTGAGATGCTGTTTGGCAGTAGAGTATCTGATGAGTAGGTGCTACCTACCTAGACGGGATTCACTTAAAAAAGAAAATAATTTTATTTATAATTGTATAAATAAGTTATCTCTGTAAATGTAAATGTGTTTCGCTATTTACAAAACAATAAGATGTACTACTATTGCTAGTTTCATTTGCGTTTTAATATTTGACAAGGTGAGGTGGGCAGAACGTTTGCTGACCCGCGACCTCGCACTAGGGCTGCCTGCGTTTAAATTATGGAAGATTAACTTTATTGTGATAATATCAATAATATCGCGTTCATAAGACTCGCCATAATCTATACAGTAAAAAACTTAGAATGTAAAACAAAATAATTCCAGATTGTTAATAATTTAGGAAACTAACTGTCAATATCTAGAAGAGATTGAGAAATTTTAACGTATTAACAAATATACTCGTCGTTACGTACTACCGGTAACTTAGCTTTTGATTTTGTATTCGCTTTGTTGCTTCACTATAATGTTGATAGTATAAAAATGAAGATCAATCTTTCCATGGCATAAAAATTGCGCAGAAAATATTTTCCTCAGAGGACGAAATGCTATTGCTACTTGTGTTTTTACTCTTGATGAAAATCAATTTTTGGATCTCTTCACTGTTATATTCGTTATCAGCGAATCGATCTAAGTTAATTTAAGTCGATACATATTTTAGCGACATTTTACATGATTTACTTATCTCAAGAGTTAATATTATAACATTTGTTTATATTTTCTAAGCTTATAAACATTTTGATATTTAGTGTTTTAAAGTTTTATTGCATATAAAATCGAGGTTGAAACAAATTCTGTACTCGTCGCGCCTCTAATCCAATTTTCATATGTGTTCCCATAGAGCGACGGACAGCAAGCGTCCCTGCCGCATACTGAGAACTTTACTTTTTAATAATAAAGTGCTATAGCGGCTAAAGTTCAATAAAACAGCGTCGACCGATAGATATCCACTTTAGAATAAATAAGTATTCAATTCTGAATTAAAGTACTGTTTTTATTTGACGTACCTCGTTGCTGTACTTGTGTTAGTAATACGCATTGTGCAATTTGGTCTGGTTAGGTACACACTCATCAGATATTTTACCGCTGAACAACAATAGTTGGTTGTGTTGGTTTGAAGGGTAAGCCAGTGTAACAACAGGCACAAGGGACTTAACATCTTAGGTCCCAAGGTTGGTGGCGCATTGGCGATGTAGGTATGGTTAATATTTCCTACGGCGCCATTGTCTATGAGCTGTAGTGTCAACTTACCAGCATTTCGGCCGTTGTCCGTCCGACTACCTATATAATATATTTAAAAAACTATAAGGGTTGGTCTGTTTATGAAGTTTCGGTAACCGTTTGAAGTTTGAAAATGGACAGTGTCACATTCTCGTGCGTCAGAAAGGAGGTAAAGACGTTTTTCCGGCATCGGATGTCCCTCCGGTCGTGTCAGATTGCCGTTTGACAACGATAGTAAGGAAATGGACAGTACACTGTAATATAATATCTCGAAGTGCTATCTATAAGTAGGAGGCTAATGTTGGGAACAGCGATAATTAATAATTTAAGTGCCAAAACTTTAAAGTATTAAAAACGGCGTATTATATTATACAAGTAAGGTTATTAGCCATTTATGATTACTCTAAATCTATACTATTAGAATATTACTAAATTCGAAAGTAACTCTGTCTGTTACCTCTTCAAGCCTAAACCGATTTGGATGAAATTTGGTTTGAAGATAGTTTGAGTGCAGAGGAAGGACATAGGCTAATTTTTACTTCTCGAGAGGGTGAAATGGGTGATGACAGTTTGTATGCATAAGGTAAAGTTTTATAAATTTCGCACGGGTAAAGCCGCGGGTTCAACTAGAAGATTATACAATGTTATGTTGTAAATACAAAGAAAACAAATATTCATTTGTTTCTTTATTTTTAAATATATATATTTATATTTTTAAAAATTATGAATGCCATCTTGATCAAATTTGAATTTGTCGGTCCAGAGGTTTTTTTTAAAAAAAAATGCATCTTCTAAATCCTCATTAAGCATGAATCTACAGAAAGCAACTCTTCTTTTAGCATCCTCTTCGTAAATAACGTGCACAGGATTAAAATGATAAGACAGGATTAAAATGATAACACAAAATATCTTAATTGTAACTTAGCTACTGAACTGTTTATGAATCTAAATTTAATTTTAAATTTGTATTAAGTAAGTAAGTTAAGTAAATAAGTAAGTTTTTTTATTTTTATTATTTTAAATCAATTTTGTGGGAAAATTCCAAAAAGAGCTACCTTTAGTACGAATTCGGTCATGTTCGAATACGAATTTCCACCAGCGTCCTTTCTGATCATTTTATTTCGGTTGCTTTGAAATAAATTTCTAGTTTTTATACATTTTCGGAAAGCTAATTAAACGATAATGTTTTTAAAATAATCTGCAGAACAAGTTTCATAATGTTTTTTTTTGTTTTTCAGGCATATTTGAGGGAAGAAATTAAAAAAAAATATTGAAATAATATCGTTTTCCGTCTCGCATTTTTAAATTTGGACCGATAATTATTGTTTAAATATTGAAAAATCCAGTGTTTAAACGATTTTATAAATCAGAAGAAAAAAGTAGATTTTAATCGAAACTTTTTTTTTAATAAATTTTTGAAGTTGCAATTTTGACTTATTTTGAAAAAATCTAAAAAACGTGATAACTCAAAAATGGTTCACTTTTGCATCATGCATATGGGGGTTAAAATTATCGCAAATAGTCACCCCTATCACCTCCTAACGGGAATACGTCGAATTACCAATAACCCTGTATAATTCACCACTTTAACAAGCAATAAATCATATAAAACATAATAATAATAATGATTATCCTTGTAAAATAACGATTCTAAAGTGCATGTTTAAGTACTAAACACAAAATATGTACATAGGCACAAAATAGGTGCAGTTGGATTTATCCCATAATCTATACTTGACTAATAATATTGGTATGATTATTTTTATTAATTTTAAAAAGTTTCACAGTTATTAAGTAAGGTTATATTAGTTCAATAAATTATTTAATAATGTATGTCAAAGTGTATCAAAATTATGATATGAAAATATTTCGTGCTACACGCAGGCCCTATATCACGACATTTTAAAGTTACAAATTTTGAATTTTAATTGACGTCGCAATGCTACCTTTATTTATAATTTTGCAAACAACTTTGAGTCACACAAATGATATGTACTGACAGGGTTAATTATAAATTTAATATTAAAATATTATAATATATTCAATTCATTGTAAAGAAAAACCCCTTTCAGTTCGTTTTTTTTTTTTTATTTTATATGATTTGGTGAATAATTTACACACATTGTCTTTAATATTTCTTTGTTTTTTTTTAATGAGATTTTATTTAAAAACCCTAAAACATATTGTGAGTAATTATGCAGTCAGTAAACGACTCAGCCTCATATTATTGCCGAATAAGTACATTATTCTCTCGTATGTATGCATGCATTATAGAAGCTTCCGCTTACACAGGCTGTTCTATTTTTCCTATACAAATAAAAAATAAAAATTGTCTATGATCTGAATCTTAAATTATTTTTTCAATTATGAATGTTCAAGCCTTGTCCGCAACAACTGTATAGTGTCATTCCACCCTGAATTAGCTTGAATTATGAAAACGATTGCTACTCAAAGAAAACCCATGGTTCCCCCTCTATGTAATTACGGTCTACTAGCCAACAATAGCCACTCGTTTAAGATTCACTTTAATTTGAGCTTTTATATGGACAATATCGTTCGTCCGTTTATAGGTACTTTATTATGAGTGTAATGTATTCATTCATTCCATTCGTAAGTACACGAGAACTGTACTTAAAATTTGCTTAGGTATACATTTTATTTTAAAATGGCAGCCTGTCTCATCGAATCTGATGCTAATTTTCGTTTTATCGATGCCGAAGTTGAAAAAACAGAATGAACTGGCCATATTGAGCCACGTCCACATCCCCACCACAAAAAGTTTGAAGGCTTTAATTTAGCTCGCCTGTTAATTCGTACACGACTGATTCAAAGGCATTGTCGGCCATTATTGAAAGCGTAAATTGTCAAACAGATGCTGCGAACGACTTCGGTTACGTCCTGCCTGTTTTAAAACGCAATGAAAATTTTATCGACAATGTCATGGACACATGTATAACTGGAAGTGCAAACTCAAAATTTATTAATATTTACAAATATTTATTTAATAGTTTTATTATCGACTTATTATACTTATTAACATATCAACTAAATTAATAATTAAATTATAATCATAATATAAATAAATTAATAAATTCAAGAGGGCTGATTTATTCTTCGTCCAGCGTTCTTGCCGCCATTCCAAGCGAATATTGTTTGTTCAGTAGTACAAAATATAGTCACTAATATAATACGAAAATAATAGTTAAAATAAATTATATATTTCAATTATTTGAATAAATCTTGGATCCGAATAATGCTTTTAAAAATAATTTTATTATTCATACATAAACATATATATATTTTTGTACGATAGAATAATATTGTATACAGCTTATATAAAAATATATCAATAAATATTAAATAAACACAAAATAATAATTAATTAATAATTGCTGAAAAGCGACACTTTCCACACAACGGAAAGGTCTACTTTGGGATTGGACCTCATTCTACCTCGCAATTCCAATGCATGTAAATGTGGCAGAATTGATTCCAAAACACGCATGTTACCTGACAATGTTTTCCGTTGCCATAAATGAATTATAATGACTACGAATTAAGGACATGAAACTCATTGGTGCTTGAACGCAAGGACATGAATCGCTTAGGAAATAGGTTGGAAAACAAAATGGAATAAACGAAATCAAAATCTTAATATATATCATCCTTTTGTATATGTGTGTGTTTGTGTTGAAATGGTTAAGATTGGATCGGATAGACGCGGCAATTGATTTTAAGGACTTATTTTACAAAAAAAAAATATCTGTGTGTGTTTATGTAACTAAACTCTTAAGCGGTTGGATCAATTTTGATATTCTTTTTATAAATGCTTGTGTTGAAATGGTCAAGATTGGATCCGATAAACGCGGCAATTGATGTTAAGGACTTATTTTACAAAAAAAAAAAACATGTGTGTGTTTACGTAAAACTGAACTCTTAAACGGTTGGATCAATTTTGATATTCTTTTTATGAATGCTTGTGATGAAATGGTTAAGATTGGATCCGTTAGACGCGGCAATTGATTTTAAGGACATATTTTACAAAAAAAATATCTCCTGTGTGTGTTTACCTAGCTGAACTCTTAAACGGTTGGACTGATTTCGATTAAATTTTTTAAGAATATATTCTAGTGTAGACTCAATAGGTCGCACCGCGATCGGGAAGTAAATAAAATTAACTATCATTCCTATTTCACCCGGACGAAGTTATATTCACATCACTTGTTTGTTTAAGATATCCTTATATACAATTGGAATAAGTTAAAAAGCAGCTATTTAATCCTTAAGTGCTTAATGATTTCGGCTCCTCGTGAAACTCTCAATAAATGATTAATTGGTCAATTTTTCACGAGTCACTCTTGTGCGATGTTAAAAGACGTTGCTAATGTTACTTATGTACATTAAAGAGAAATGGAAATGTATTCGCCATACTACGCTGAGCTGATGAGCTATGAATAATAAAGAATTCTTGCTCTCTTTAGTTTTTCGCTTAATTGATAGTCTTTTATTAGACTATTTATTAAAACAATCAAACTTTACCAAACCTCATTGGAGCAACGTGGTGGAATTAGCTCCAAGCCTCCTCAAAGCTGTTATAATATTTATTAAGTAACATACTCTTCAAGCATTCCGAAAATAACATCAATTTTTTACTTATAAATATTCAAAATATCCTTTCTTAGTGAGGGTTCCTTTCTGACAATGATCTCGTTATACCTCGTTTTCACCACTACAAATGCGACTCATTGTGAGATCCATATATATACATAAGTATGAAATACCACCCGTGTGATCCTTGAAACTGAAGGTCGGATTGATTGATGACGTACAAGCTCACTAAGATAGAATTTTTGGAAATTACAACTTTGTATAAATTTCACCAGTAGAAATCGTGACGGACGGCTAGTAAACATATATAAATAACTTACAAGCCAAGCTTCGTGTGGCTTCGTTATACGTTGAATCATATTTTATCATAATTTTTAGGCACAAACCTTCCCTGAAACACGGTGAATATCATGGTACAAATTTCATATGAAAATATTCGCCGGATTTTGCGAGATGCGTTTACAATAAAGGCCGTAAATAATTACAATTACGAAATACAGATATATAATTTATGTATTATTAAAGTCCATCTCTTCCAAGTCCATAAGGTGATTCAGATCTTGTAACGAGATAGTAATTTCCCGGATGTCTGTAATCAATACAATATTATAAATTAATACAATTTTATTAATTATCATAAGTCCATCGAAGTAACTCTTTTAAAATTTTAACGCAATAGAGGTTTAATAGATCTTTTTTGAATGTTATAATTTTTGGTATTTGTAATCAAATGTACAATATTTTTATAACTAGTACCTATACGATATTGATTCCGTGCATGTGTGAATTCACATACGTTACGATATACGTTTGCGTGTGTACGTATGTAGGTGTGTATACGCTATGTATTTTTCATTCGCGTGAAAATGAATATTAATAATTTAGGGTAACGCTTCAGACAAAGAAACAAAAAACCGTATTTAATGTATGTAATCTAGAACTTTATAGAATGTCGCTTTCTGAAAAACTCGAATTTGTGATCGATTTTTTTGTTTAGATGAGATCCTCACATTTTTAAGTAATTTCTATTAATATCTATAAATTTAGGTAAATAATATCGCCACATTTGTCACCTACGCGCATAGATAGCACGAAATATATTTCGATAAGAAACAACGTCAGGGGGCTACCTATATTATATAAAGTCAAAGGCTACTTACAAGTTTTTATCATATTTGCCAAGATGCAAAGTGACAGCTTCCCTCTCTGCCTTAGAATAATTCTTCCACGTCCTGTAGTTCCTTGCGTAAGATCCTATTAGAGCTCCCGGATATTTAATTGCATCCACCAGAAGTTGCCAGCTCCTATTGTGACTGCATAAATCTAAAAGATATTCGAACGAAAATTGACCAAATGTATATAAGTATTATAGTTTAATGTACATAATATATATTAAAATTGATAAGTACTGACAAAACAAAAAAAAGCTATGTTCCCACCCGGTTGGAACAAAGTAGTTTTTGCTATATTATAAATTATATATTAACATAAATAACACACAATTAATATGCAATTCATTAAATTAACAATATTTGAGAATAAATAAATGTCAAAAAATAAAACTTTTATAAAAATCCCTTGTGAATTAAAACTATGTTATATATTATAATGTTATATTATACCGTATATTCTAGTGATAGAAAAAGAGAAATAACGATCGAAAGATCGCATGGAGGAGGCATATAAACCTTTTTCTGTACATGACGATTTCGCCCAGTATACTCTGCTATAAGCCACGTAAATGAACTTCGTTGCAAAAGTAAGTTGTAATAAAAACTTTAAAATAATTAAGTTTTTACTCTAAATCTGGCTTCTTCCCTTGCCTTGCTTTAGTAACATCGATTCCTTTTGTGGCATTTTATCTTTATAAAAATCGTCACTCACCGTCTCTAGAAAACATTGGAGTCGGATGATGGGGACAACCTGGTTGCTTGACAGCGGGACCCATCTTGAAGTTAGGCCAAAAGTCTACCGTGCCTGTTGACGTCCTCATTCCGTACTTACTAAAATCCGTATGAATAATGTCCACGAACGCAGCTGAAGAAGTATCAAGTTTTTGAGTACGTTTCTTCTCAAAACCTGCAGCGGCGGGATCTAACCCCGTGATTCTAAAACAAAAATTATTATAAAATAAACGTTCTTAATCTATATATATTCTTAATCTTTATACACAATAATAAACCTTATTCATTTATCTATTTATAACTAGATGTCACCACGATTTCATTCGCGTTGTAGTAGTTGTTTTTCTAATGTTAAGGATAAAAAGTACCATGTGTCCTACCTTAGGTATCAAGCTTACTTCATATCTCATTTCATCAGTTTCATCAAATTCAGTTTGGCGGTTTGCTGTATTATAGTTTTTTTTTTAACCGTGAATTAAAACTAAATTATAATAATATACAGGAAAAGTAAATTTACCGTGGTAACACTATTCCTTTTGACATCATGTTGCTGCCAGCAATGCCCCAAATATGCGCGCCGAGTGAGTGACCGATGAGGTGCGTTTCATTCAGATTTAGTCCAGCATCAGCGAGACTAATGAAGGCATCGACAAGATCAACTCCCAGCTAAAATATATTTAAAGTACAATAAAATAAAGACTAAAGAAACAGTCTAAACGTTTGAGGAGATAATACATAAAATTAATTGCTGCTTGCTTTAATAACTGGGCTATATCAGCTCAAAGACTGTTCAAACTAAAACGTGAAACAATAATTTTTGAAAGTGTTCGAAAGTGTTATAAATTATAACCAGGTCGGGAGCGCTGACCGATTTTGGTCACGATGACCATTCTTAATGAAGACTAAACAAGGCGACGCAACGTGCAGGAGATATAACGGGTACAAGTGTGATCGGTACCATACAATACAGGCGCACTCTCTATTCCCCTTTAAAAAAAATCGATGCGACGGATGGATGAACCCAACCGATACCGTGGAAATCGGAAGCCAAATACCTAGATAAATTCTAGATAGGAAATTAAACTTCAACTCACACATAACCAGAGTCCGAAACAAAGCAGCGTTCGTACTAGGAAGACTGTATATGATGCTATGCGAGCGGAGTAAAATGTCCCTTAGAAATAAGACGACAATATACAAAGCCTGCATTCGTCCTATCATGACTTATGCGAGCCCTGTCTTTCCCCATATCGAAGCGAAACACCTCAAAATACATTCCACGGCGTATTTTGAGAGAGCCATGCAACATAGTAATCCGTTGATAGCACAAGCCTGTCAATACAGGCCTCAGAAGTAATCTACCTAATAGACTCAGGCGACCTATGCACGTCCAGAACGACGAAGACGATAGCTTCACTATCGCAAAAGCGCCAATCGTAGGGAAAACCACCACACTACGCAACTCACACTCACAGCGTTGCCGCCGGCGGAAACGAGGACCCAGGCTAGCGACGTCACGGAGGCGGCCGTGATGTCAGTAAATTCTATCAGTGCTTAAATTCACACCCCACCGACTACGTTCTGAGCCGAGGTGCGATCTCATAGGAGACACCCTCAGGACGAACGTCAACCTCGAGCTCAGCGCTAAACTTTAGGGCTGAGTCTAGCACTCGCCCGAACGCCCGGTGACGCTGTAAAGGCTAGTAGGGCCAACAGCACTACTTCAAATAAGATACAAAAAAAAAGGATGGATGAATCGGACGCGACAATAGAGAGTTGGGACTTTGCTTTCCTAATCAAAGGAGTCCTACACTACCAACTTCCTAACTACAAATACATACCTTTAAATTGGCTAGACCCAAGATTTGACCCAATGATCTCGAGTAAGGCTTGTAAGCAATAGACTAGTGAGGCAGTTAATATTATTATTATATAAATAATATTATTATTTTATTTAATTTTTCTAGCTAGTGGTTAGTGGTGGTATGAAAATTTAGCAATTTCTTACATATCCAACGCGCCACCAAAATTGGGAACTGAGATGTCTCTTATAGATTCACTGGTTAACGCACCCTTCAAACCGGAATACAACAATACGAAGTTCGTTTGTTCATTTTTGTTTGGCGGTAGAATATATGACGAGCGAGTGGTACCCAGACAGTTTTGTATAAAGTGATTATTTATTATGAAAACGTAAGTAATAAATAAACAAGCGGTTGCAAGCATCAGCAATTTGTTTCTGTACTAATTGGCTACGAGTAAAACGTTTTGTGTTCCTTGATTAAGCCTCGGTTAACTCGATTTGCGAAAATATCTCTCAATACGCAAACTGCGAACAAAACACAAATACATTTTAATCATCAATTGAGAAGCACAATTATATAAAAACAGTAGGTAAATGAAATTACGTTTCCTTTAGCACGCGTTGCGGGTTGATTGCAAGTACAGTTAAAATATATTATTGTCTGTATAGTAAATAAAATTAAATGAAACACACTTTAAACTCATCTTGATATGATTATGCAATATTTAGAGGAAGTTAATTCATATCAATCCGCCGAGCGACCCGAAATGGCCCAAAGGTTAGAACGCGTGCATCTTAACCGATGATTGCGGCTTTAAACCCAGGCAAGCTTCACTGAATTTACACGCGCTTATATTTTGTTTATAAGTCAAACTGTATGTCTAATTTCAATGATATTCTGGTTATTGTGTTTCCACATGCATTGAAGCAGTGTGGTGGTTTTTTTTTTATGATATAGATAGGTGGATGATCAAATAGGCCACATGATGGTAAGTGGTTACAACCGCCTATAGACAATGGTGCTGTAAGAAATATTAACCATTCCTTACATCACCAATGCGCCACCAACCTTGGAAAGTAAGATATTATGGTCCTTGTGCCTGTAGTAACGCTGGATCACTCACCATTCGAACTGGAACTCGACAATACTGAGTACTGCTGTTTGGTTGTAGAATATCTGATGAGTGAGTGGTACCTATCCAGACGGGCTTCCACAAAGCCCTACCACCAAGTAAACCTCCAAAACCTTCGCCTCACAGGGAGAGTAGTCTTAGCCGAACAGTGGGCATATAAACGTTTTATTCGAATTCAATTTCAATTCACATCAATGAATATTAATATATTTGTACATATATTTATAAAACTATATATAATTAAAAAAGACAAGTATAGACAAGGCTTCTATAAAGTTAAGTAACAAAGTTTAAGGCGGACTTTCCGAACTAGAGAGCTCTTTCCTCACTCACGGTTGCAATAGCAGTTATAAAACGTATCACACGAAAGAGTTTTGGGTTTTTGTAAAGGCAATTCACGCGTTATTTACCTGTCTGGCGTTTGGAGCAGCCCAGTTGAAATATGAATTGACCAGACTTGACGTTGGTGCCGAAGCTAAGTAATCCCAATTGAGTAATACCACATTACTTTCTCCTTGGTCTAAATATGTTGTAATGACTTCGGTGATTGCTGGCCCAGTAGGCTTGCCTGAAATATATAATATATTACAAAGGCATATTACGTCAAACTATATTTAAACTCTTGAGTTTATCTTGTTTGCTAGACTATTCAAATTACACTTATAAAATGTACAGCTGGATTCCTCCCGTCTTGAGAAGAAGGCTTAGAGCATAATCCAACACGCTGATCTCAGAGTGTTTTATAAATATACATATGGAAGAATTTTATGCGACGCTTGATTTTTCTCACGATTTGCCTTCAAAGCCGAGCACGATATGAATTATAAACGTAAATTAAGCTCTTGAAAACTCAGTGACGCTCGTCCAGGTTTACCACTCTAAATTCATAGCGACTGAATATGTCTCGGCCACACTAACTGCCTTTAAGATAGTCTAACTTACGTGCATTGTCTGTTTAGTTTAATAGCCAGCTTATATGGATTCAAATACCGAAGTCCTAGGTACGAATCCGGGTCCAACTAATAAAGTTGTTTGAAAGTTTTTTCTAAGAATGTTTCAGCGTTAAAGCCCAAAAGAGAGTGCCTTTTATATATATCCTGCGAAATTAGATTATTGTGGACATAATATCGTTTCGGTTTGATGGACTTAAATTCGTATACGGAATTAATGGATCGTCTGGTTATTTCCCAGTGAAAAGAACCTTGTGAATAAACCAGCATGTATCAAAAAATTCTGACCTATAGCCTATTCCAAGGGAAGTCAGAGATAAAGAAACTTTAGATATGCGTATTTCATGCGATTTGCTAAAAACTAAGCCATATTGTGCAATACTAAGAGTTAATTAATACATCTTTATTTATAATACAATACTATTACGCTTAACTACTTATATCCACTTTAATTTTACCACCAAAATTCCGATAACAGTTTTATCAACGTTCAAAACGCCATTTTTTCGCAAATCCATAGTGAATATCATAGATAATTCAAGCTCTCGACCAATGATATCGCGTCAATTTGCTGTCGAATGTTGTTTATTTTCTCCTCTTATGGTTGGAATAGAGTATATGTATATTCATCAACCCATTCTTCAAAAGCGTGGTGCTGTAAGCCAATCCTTCTCAATGGAAACCATCATTTCATCTGCGGGCCATTTATACTAACGCTTTACTTATCTTGTACTGGTTTCAAGTGCTTCATTAGATTACCTAAAGATGATATGATATACCAGGGCAATTTTAGGCGTTAGCAAAAGACAGAGTACCTGTAAATCCGTGTGCAAATATCACAGTCCCGTGTTGCGGCTTGTACCATGACGTCAGAAATATTTTGTGAGCTTCGGATATCGAAAATTCAGTAAAGTTGTTGAATGAACTGAAAAAAGATGTCTTGAGGTTTATGTGAACATATTAATTTTATTACTAATTAAACTGTGTATAGAATTACACGTTATTTCACATCGCGTTATTATTACGTCAATAGTATTTGATTATGATATTGGAAAACCAAGATTTCTCTAACGTATCAAGTTCTTCTCGATAAAATCAAGTACGAAAGCGGAGTATTAAATAATTCATTATAATGTTACTAAAATTGAAACAAATTATATTACAATACTTAGATATATAAAATAAATCTTTACTCACTCGAAATAAAATCTTAACTTTGCATCTCGATCGTTCGCACCACAGAAAGCTGTTAAAATAATAGTAACTAATTGAAACAACTCAATAGTAAATCTATACTAATATTAAAAATGCAATAGTAACTCTGTTTGTCTGTCTGCCTGTTGCTCTTTTCATTCACGGCTAAACCACTAAACTGAATTTTATATAATTTGGTATGAAGTAAGCTTCAACTCTTAGGAAGGACACAGGCTACTTTTTTATGGCTAGTGCCTGAGGACTAAGCCCTAGAACACGAGCGAATCTGCGGGTGAAAACTATTTATAACTGTGTATAAAACAGTAATATGAACCCCGCCATTTAAATACATATATACGTTTAGGAATTTACCGCTTAAATTTTCATTTCGTGTCCAACCAAATACAGATAAATAAACAAGGAAGGAATCATTTGAATATTTTGTGCAAAATGTTATTTTAATATTTTTCAATTATTAAATCGATATCTTCTCTGTGTGCTTCCACGCTGAGCACTGTGTGTTGATTAGGATACATAATTATTTATGGTGGATTTGAATCTCTCAAATTCTTTAAAAGACAAGTCTACGTAATAACATATTTTCTGCCTGCGAAGATGCCCGTGCGAATTTAAATCGGGTATCTAGTTTTGTTATGAAATAAAACACTGAATCGAATTTGTAGAAAACTAAAATAATTATTCAGTTAATAAATATCACAAAATTTACAAATAAATCACTTAAAATATTTTCAAGAACAAAAATATAATCATTAATAATCCTGACCCAAAATATATAAAAAAAATATATTATATTACATTTATTTGAATTTGGAACACTGACATGTTGAAAATATAAATTGTAAAATACTATTACTTGACATAATGTTCAAAACATGATATCATAGCCCAATGTCCGAATTCGAAATACAGATTTTATTCCATAAAACATCAAAATAAAAATATTCTGAGCAATTTGTACAATATTGATATCGTACAAAATAAACATATTGTATTTACCGAATTCAGATGGCAGTGTATTTTAGATAACCTAGTTACCTAAAATACACTGAAAAAACCATCAACAACGCGTGTTTCAATGTTTGCGCAATGAGTCACTAACTAATTGAAACTTAATTATAATATTTTTTAACTATTTGCTTGTTAAAAATTTTACTTGAACAAATTATTTCGACAAAGCCTATCTCTAACGATACTTCTATACAAACGATTATTAAAGACAATTTCTCATGAATATTTAAATCAATAAATTTTCAACAAAAATAGGATGAAATAATGATTTAGGGAAAACCAAACAGATTAATCGAATTATAAAAATTACACGCCGTCCAAACGATTGTCGCGAGGCATTGTACATCTTTAAATTGCTAGGCTCAGTCTTTGAGATAAGTAAGCACTAGCTTGTTAGCGTGGACCAAGTATGGACCAGTTTTATAGTCTTAAGGTCGTTTGTTATGTTTATGGTATGTAATGACCTAGGACGTAAAGTATGAAACCCAGGAACGAGTGTTTATAAACATTACAAAAAAAATTGCATGCCGAAAATGTTTATCGTGAAATACTGTTCTTTATTTTAAAGTTGAACTTTGAATTTGTAACTGAAGTAGCAATGTTCCATAGTAAATAAATTGATTTAAACTGAATATATTTTCACGTCGATAGCCAATGTTGACAATTCTAATAGTCGTTTCTTTAAAAGAACAAAGTTGAACAAACTAAGAAATACATTTCTGAACTACATATAAGTATTTGTATATAACTATAAACGAAGTCGGACGTAAACGAGTTTCTGTAAAAGCGGCAGGATGACTTTTTAAAGAGAAATTTTGATAAACTTGCGATGTCATATAATATGTTTTTGTATAAAAAGGTGATATATTTTTGTTTCTTTTTTATGTTAGCAGCTTGTAACTTTATTACGTCATATAAAATAAAAAAATCTATCACGAGTCATCTCATTAAGTTTTATTTATAAAAAAATATACAACGAAACTTTCTACATTAATTCAGTTAATATGTTATTCGCTAGAAATGAATGTGTTATTGAAATTTATAATTATATTATTTATAGCAGTCATATTGTTTTATAAAGTAAATATATAGTAATTATCTTACTCACCAAGGATCACGAAAAAATACAACCCAAAAACACATGCGTTCATTTTGCGTTTTTTGTAACTAGTCATTCTTTTGTTTGGCTCCTTTTGTTTATATAGGGGCTGATATCTGAGTGTCCTTGCGGTAAGCCTAATCGTCACCTTGACATTACGGAGCTGATTAAAGTTATATTCAATTTACGAATAACACATTTAGGATCTAGTTTTGAAAAACAATTTCGCGATATTTTATAATTTGACCAACCGCAGCCCGCACTTAATAAAGTCATAATATCTTACAGTGTTAACGGAACCAAAAAATAAAGCTTAAACATCCTGACAATCGATATTTAGTGATTATAATTACTTATATATGTACGTACGTTTAAATATGAAGTATTTAATTATTATTATTTTTTTTTATGTGTTTGAAGTCGTAAAATTTGACAGACTTAATCGATTTGAATGAAATATTCAGAAATAATTTCTGCAACTATTAACAATCCGGACAAACAGACAGAAAGATAAAATTAAAATAAATATTTGTTAATTTTAATAACTTTCAAATAACCTTTAACTTTATAAAAGACAATTATTTTGACACACACATCAATGTATAGAAGGATTTGAATTGGCCCGTCCGGTACCACCACACATTTAGCAATTATTCTGCAACTAAACAGCAAACATTTGTAAGCCCTTGTTCCGGTTTGAAGGGTGATCGAGCTAGCTATGCACGGGTCTTAGATATAGCTTTGTAGGACAGCTGTTTGTACTTGTTACACTCAAAACAGTTTTGTCAATGTTTACAATCAGATTATCTATTTGATCGTCTGCATTTATAACGTCAATTTAATACGACAACAACACTATGGAGTATCGATGTTGATGTCGAAACCCACCTACTTTTCATTTTTTCAGTATTTCGATCAAAAATAAAATATAAATACTGTATGTAATATGATTTGTCTTTACAATAAATATATATATAATTACAATTTAATTATAATAACACTCAAAATAACTAGTGTGAATATTTGTAGTATTTCTATTTTGAAATACCCATTTAATTTCTTTACTTAAATTTAGAACGCCCATCCAAGGTTCAAATTTTTATCTTAAAAAAAAATTATTGTTGATTGTCAGTTGGCTAAAGATACTGAATCATTATAGATACCTTTTATATCTTTTCCTTGAAGATGATTGCAAGCAAACGGGAAGTATAATCTTAAGATGTTTACATACACTAGTGATGACATACAAATGAAAACATTCCATTTATTACAACGAGCACTTGTTCTATAGTATATTCTGAAGCTATGCGCAACTGTTTTTTTTTTTTAATTAATGTTTTATAATATTGACCATTGGTGCGCGCCAAATGCGGTGCCATCTAATTGATTTATCCTTATAATGGTTCATATTGCTAAGGCAACGAATAACAGCCGGTAATGGCGGATATAATTGGAATCCCAGTTAATTATTCGATTTAACAATTGAAAATTATTGTACGAACGCGTGTAAAACATTATAATTTAACGATATCAATTTTTATTTCCGGAATTAATTACAACATTCCCGCGCCCTCGTGATGAGTGCGATAAATCCTATATTAAGTGACATAGATGATAACGGCGGTCCTGCCAAAAGCCGAGTGCCTTCCTTGCCGAATAGACAAACTTATTATTATTACAACATATATAAACATTCATATATAAATATATGTTAAAAATAAATTAACAAAATAATTTAAAGAGACATCACTTGCGAGTAAAATAACATTATTTGAAGCTTTACTCTAATTTTTGTTTTATTTATACAGATTGTCAGAATTGAATAAGCGATTGCATTTGCGTTGTTGAGATATATATTTTAAAGAAACATTTACACGAATACAGTAACGATAACACATTCATGCAAAAAGAATAGTTTATTTAGATCAGATAATAATAATAATAACAATAGCCTTTTATTCAGATCTCTCAATATGTTACAGTAAATTTGAACTTAAAAAAAAACTAACACTAACTCTTAACTAAATAAAAAAAATTAAACTAATATCTGTTTCTTGGTTATCACTTGTAGATCTGTTTGCCAGTCGCCAAAGGCCTCCTCCAACCTTTTCCATTCATCCCTTTCTTGAGCCACTCTGTTCCACATGACTCCTGCCACTTGTCTGATGTCGTCATCCCACCTTTTCTGCGGTCTACCTCTCTTCCTTTTGCTTCTCGAGGGTACCACCGTGTCACTCGTTTGCTACATTTATATTAGATAAAAAAGTATTAATAGGTGAGAATTTACAATCTATACTAATAAAATAGTATTAGAAAGGTTGTTTGTTTGGACGCTCTAATCTCAGGACCTAGATAGCCAATTTATCGAAAAAATCTAGATATAATTGTATATTTACCATCTACGACTAATAGAAGCAAAATCATATATGACAAAATCTGTAATATAGCCGTGCGAAGTCAGGACGAGCGAGTAGGTAACAAATTATTTAAGATTTGGTCCTAAAATTGTTAGTTTTAAATTTTTATATAACAATAGTTTTTATGTTAATGCAATGTATGTTGACACATTGCGTATATATTATTATATATTTATTATATATTGTCGTTATTTGAAAGTAAGCGTGTTTAAAAAAAATCTTTACTCAGCTTATTCGTTCAAAGTGCGCTGCCATGAAGACATTGTACCAGTGATTAGATGGCAGCTAATATTAAAAATAATGTTAATAAAAAAAATAAAATAAAATAAAAAACCTTCGAGCGAGAACACAAAAATCCTCTCTCATATTTCTTTCGTGACGCACCAAAAGAAGTAGAACTTCAAAAATAACGCTGGTTATCGTGTTATAACGCGGTTATGTTATGTTGCTTCCGTAATATATTAGATACTAATAAAATAAAAACACAATAAAATAAATTAACAACGTTAAAAAAAATTAACAATAACGATTTTTTTTTTGTTATAAACATCCCGTGTGAATTAAATAAATAACAAAAAAGTAAGTTTAAATAATTGTATATATAAAACATAAAGAGACGGAGATAAAGAAAAGGGGAGGGAAAGATCCCCCGGAGGAGGCATAACGCTGACGATTGCTAACTGTTCAATCTACTGGAATCCGCGTAAATGAGCTCCGCTTCAAAAAAAAAAATATTGGTCTTTGCACCAACCACGATAAATCGAATTTCATAAATAAATAATTGAACATAATTACCACAGCTACGATTTCGCTCGCTCAGGTGTAGGCGTAGAAAGTAGCCTATGTCCTTAAAGTTCAAGCTGGCTTCATAGCAAAATTCATCAATCGGTTCAGTGGTCTTATCGCATAACAAACAGACAAACAGATTTACTTTCGCATTTATAATATTTGTATAGGTTATACACCTATACTAATTTATGAGTTATAACTACTGAAATGTATCAAGACAATGAATTTAAAGTACTTAATTGGGTAATGATTAATGCTGTATTGCTTAAAATCGCTACGAAAATAAGCCATTATTTCTCGTAAAAAGTAAAGGATAAAAAATGGTTATTGTTATACATCCCTAAGAGATAGACATATACCATCGCGGACTTTTTTGAAGACCTTTTTAAGGTTTACTTACAATACTGTAGTACATTATTTTGATTTATCTTGTAGCCAGCGTTTGCAAAGTAAGCGCAAAAAATGTGTTTATTTACGACATCACTTTGGAAACCTCTAAAATTATCAGTGTTTCTCTACTATATTGTGCATGTATTATACATATAAACCTCTTAAATCAATCTATCTATTAAAAAAACCGCATCAAAATCTATGATGTAATTTTAAATATCTAAGCATACATAGGGACAGACAGCGGTAAGCGACTTTGTTTTATACTATGTAATGATTATATTTTTAATGCTAACTTTGAATTGAGTTTCGAACAGCAGTGCAATTCTGAAAAAAATCACTTCATATCTCATTCGTGAAATATTGACAACCGATTTATAGTGATAAGCCATTTTGATACGAGTAACCTATAAATTTTATATTAATTATAGTCAATGTCGTATATCAAATTCTGACATTTCAAGCTCGTGTTCTGCGCCGAGTTTCGAGTTTCTTGTTATAGAATAGCCTACTGGACAAAAAATTAACCAACGCTTCTGTCACTTCTGTGGAAACAATAAGGCGGCGTGTTTATTTATTCATTTGCTAACGAAAGCTGACTAACTAGATTCCACATGTAGAAAATTTTCACGTTTCTACATAAATTATTCAAATTAAAAGTATAAGTTTCTTTTAAAAGTGAAAATATTCAATGTTAATAATGAAAAAAAAAAACAACAAAACACAACAGACATACAGACTAAGACTAATATTTAATTTACTTTTATTTTTGATTAATTTATTTCTTTATTTGAACAACCGTCGACTTCGCTTGTTTTTTTCTTCTTTTAGAAATCTTTATATAGTCTGTATGAAGTGCGAAATAAAATAAAGAAAACAATACTTTATATGATCTTACACAAATAATAAAGGGTCAAGTTAAATATTTTAGGGAAATTCTTTAAAGGGAAATTGGAGGAGTCTTCTTCTTAAAGAGTACAAGAACTATTTTATTGTAGGTATGTTGGATTATACAATTTGTCAATGAAACACGTTCAGTACAACCGACGGCTTTGAGTAATCGTGTTGTAATAGTCGAAACTGATTATCTCATTGAAGGTTTTGCAATTATTTAGTGCATATTTTATGTGACTATTTGATGATTTTCTGAATCATGTATAAACGTCGTAGAATAAGAGAGCTATTCGCAATAGGGACTAGATTCAATTACTGAAACGAATTAAAAAAAATGAACTCCATTACACAGTATTTTTTTTCATAAGTTACTGTTTATTTTTGGATTTCACGATTGATTGGGAAAAGATTTTGCATTATTTTGATGATTTTTTTAATTTTTCTATTACATTCAATCAAGTTTTGAAAAGTACGGTATTTATCTCCTTTAAATTATCTTTACAACGGTATGCAAACTATATTGCAACTACATTTTCAATCATATAGCATCAGAGGGTGCTTCGCATTCTGAGTTGTGCAATTATTAAATATTGCAAAGCTGTATTAATTGTTATAGCCACATTAAATCAACATTCCTTGACTTATAATATTACAATGGGCTTTCACAGACGTTGGCGTAAATAGACGTCAAACTTAGTAAAATGAGATATATCACAAAATAGATTTTTCCTAACCACTTCTGCGCCTTTTATTACCGAACTGAGTTTATAGTCGATAGGTAATTTTATTTTATTATTTAATTTTATTATTACTTACCTATAAACATTTTACATAAGATACGTTTTGTAATACCCAGGCGATAAGATCTCTAATGTATTTTAATTATCTCAACTTTCGGGGAGAGGACTGATTATCAGGACACAGGCTATTTAATTTTAGCCTAGCTAGGATAGCCAGTACTTGACCTGTTTTTCTTTTGATGATCATATTATATTACACATTAAGTCTTTACTCATAGTGCAATCATGTAATAAAAATATTAATTATTAGAAATCACTACAATCTTTTCCCTTATATTTCGATACAAAGAACTTAAACTTTTAGTTTTCTGATGTTGTCTGATTACATTTTATATGAAAATTATGTGATGAAAGAATAAATATAAGAATGGATCTTTGAACTGATTTTTAATATTGTTTATATGCTGTATGAAAAAAGCCTTTTTTAAAACAATAATTGTGTCAATTAGTTAGTTTAGTAAGTTTCGTTTTTTAAATATACAATTGTCACTGAACTAATTTCGTGTCGCCGTCGTAAAACTGTTTGCGATAAAACTTGCGAAACGATACAGGTATATTCTTTTATATATAATACTGCCGTCTGTAAATATACAATGTAAAAGGTGTAGACTGAAATTCAGCTTAAGCTGAGTCTACGCCCTTTTCACCAAATTGTTAAGATTAAACTTTTTCTTTCTAATTGTAATATACTATTAAGTGTAATATAAATTATTTAATATACATTTATAATTAAATGGTATTAAAAAAATATATTAAAAAAAAATATATATATATCATTTATAATCAGTTAATATTAGTAAGTAATGTTAATGTTAAAAGTTTGTAGCTTATTCAACCACGCTTTTCCAATAGTGGTCGATGTTCATCCGAAACATGCAGGATTTCCTTCCATGTCAAACATAAATATTAAGCGCATGAAAATCCTGTGTAACCGATAATTGCGGGTTCAAACCCAGGCAAGCACCACTAAATTTTCATGTGCTTAATTTGTGTTTATTATTCAACTCGTACTCTGCGTTGAAGGAAAACATCGTGAGGAAACCTGCATGTGTCTAATTTCAACGAATAATTCTGCCACATGTATATTCTCCAACCCGCATTGGATTAGCGTTAGAAATTTACGGGCTGTTACTGTGTGTTACAACGAACCCATTTAGATTAATTAATCTTATTAATAAAATTATTTTACTCTTATTAAACATCAACATTGCTTACAGAATTGAAAACCATATCAACACAATTTTGTCTGCAATTAGAATAGATGCTTCAACGTCCTAGATCAGGAGAATTCTAACTCAAAGCGCAGGACACAGCAGTTACGCCAATTAGCTCTAATTGTATGAATTATTTCAATGGGCCTTTGTTCCTCGGATGCCGCGATGATAACAATGTACTTACAACTTCGCTGTACTACTTCATACAAAGTATATTCGATTACCGAAACACACAACATTGCATAAATATTTAAACGTAGACTTTTCATTTCAATCAATCATATTTTTGAAATGTTCATTTTTAAATAAGTCTTATTATTTAAATAAGCGACTAGAAGTTTATGACATTTTAATAAAAAATATATTACCATTTTTATAATATAAAAATAATTTATTAATATACTTTCTAAACTTTTATGAGATCTATAAGCGTTCGATAACATCTAATTCTTTGAATACGTAAACATAATTAATGAAACACGAGTCTATCAGATGTAGAGACGAGGATGTGAAAGCGATGTGATAAACCCATATTGTCTTTGTGTGTGTGTGTTTTTTTTATAAAGGTTGACAGTTTCCCTCGTGAACCAGCTGACGGTATGGTTTCACCACCATGGACTGTAAAAAGTATTCAATATCCCTCATTCATATATCATAATCGCACCAATCTTGTGATGTTACTTGTTATGTCCCTTGTACCAATAATAAATAATACTTAGTATTGTTGTTATGTGGTCGGTATACATGCGAGTGGTTGGTACCTACCCTATCACCAAATGAATCCGTTAACTAAAATAAATCGGCATAAATAAAAGCACTATTGTAATATCTAGCCTAGATTGAGTGAATCTAAAAGAAAAAATTATAATTTAATCCTTTGTCTGGAAATGGTTTCAATTTATCTGAAAAAAAAATACACGTATAAGAACATACGTACTAAAGTGACGCAGGAGTAGCCGCAGCTGAAAACTTTGGGAGACATATTTATTAAATATAACATTCAAAGCAAGCTCAAACAGAAGCCTTCTATTCTCAATGCCTAGTTGATATTTGAGACATCTGTGATTATCCTGCTTGCTCTAAACCTAAATTTTGGCGACCTAACAAATAAACGAAATATGATTTCGAATACAAAAAAAATAATATAATTTATTAAAACATTATTAAAAAAATTTGTCTATTTTTAAACGATTTTCAATTTGACGTACATACGGTTTTGATAACGATCGCCCTTATGACAAGTGATAAAAGTCAGGTAAAAAAAAAAATTGTAAAAAATATAATACGAGCAGAAGGGAAACAAAATTATTTCACTATTGTATTTAGAGCCGGAAATTTTAAGCAGTATTGACTCTTCCAGAATAATGAATAGTTTTAAATTAAATAAAACGAGAACAACATAAATTATATATGATGGTAGGGCTTTGTGCACGCCCGTTTGGGTAAGTCCCCTAAGTAAATACTTAACAGATATTTTACGCCTAAACAGTTATACTTAATATTATCATAATAATATATAATAATAACAATCGGAACATATTCCGATTTGAAAGATGAGTGAGACTCTATCTGAAGACACAGGGGACATCTTAGCACCCAAGGTTGGTGGTGCATTGGCTATATAATAGTCAAAATATCTTACACCTACAATGTGTATGGGCGTTGGTGACCACTAAATATCAGATGGCTCATTTGTCCTTCCCCCAACATATATTATAAAAATAAAAAACAATATAACGTAAAAATATCAATTTTTAATATGTAATGGGTATGATTTTTTTATAATTTTACTTTTTTGATTACTTCATTGCCTATTTTTTTGTTGGGGCCGTTATTGAATGAATACAAGTCCAGCCAAATAGAACAAGTAGACCATGATCGAGGCGTCCCACAACACGTGGCGTCTGAGTTTTTTGCAATAAATGCACTCTGAATTACGACGTATGTTACTGTATTTTTTTTATTTATAAATATAAAGTTTTAGTGAACTCGTTTATTAGTTACCATGGAAACGACAAAGAAATAAATATGAATATTATAATTATTAGTTACGTCAGCTGAATCAGCAGTTTCGCAAATTGACATCGGTCATAAGTTCATAATATAATTAAAAAAGGTATTATGGAAATGAAAGATTTAAATATTTTCAGATAGTTTATTTTTTTTATTAATAGATATTCTCCTAATCATGTAGTATTTATTTTCGCTTACAATTCTTAATTTGGAATGGTATTATTCATATTGTTTAGCTTAAAAAATAATTAAAATATAAGTCGCCTGAATTATCTGACGCATGCAAAGTTACAGGCTCACTAAAATCATAAGGAACATAACAAAGAGTTAAGATGAATGAGACTCTTTGGTTTGAATATCGCTTTTCTAAGTTTAATTAGTACATAATCTATTATAGATTAAATGTATCGTATTATATAAATCTGAATGAAGACAACATCTCTTCAAAAGCATCTATCAATATAAAAAAGTAGCGCAAAACTTAACCGCCGCTTGTAATGTCAACAGACATTGATGATCTTAAAACTAGGTTAATTTTTCATTGTTATTTGTACATAAAAAATAAAAACATTGCCAACAACCATGATAAACTATTATAATAATTAAGTTATAAATGTAATAATAAACACAAAACAATACAATGATTTACTTACAAAACTTACAATATCAGCCGACGAATCTCTACAACTGACAAATCACCGAATCATCTAACTGTTACATATAATGTTAACGACTCGGTTATTCTGAATGAAGCTATTCGAAATAATTGCACCAATAAATATTATAGAGAATAAGACGAAACGTAGACGACAGAAATTGAAGGAGATCTCGAAGTGAACGAAGACATCGAAGAAAATAATAGAATATAACGATGATCATCAGCGACGAAATGAGTTCTAAGTTAAGGTCTAAGAAATAGTAAGTATGACATATTCATTGGCGCAACACACAGGTACTTATAGGTTTTACTTCAAAACATAGCCGATACGATAAAATATATTTTGAGGCCAGATTTCGAAAAGAAGCAGACTTAATATGTTAAAATGAGTCTAAACTTATCCCCCTATTTTATTTGACATTCCCATTCACTTTAGTGACAATACGTTGTGTACAAAGTGACCGAAAGCGCAAATAATGTAAGGACTAAATCCAATATTAAATATCTATTACATATCTACGTAATCCGTTGTAATATCAATGGCGAACAAAAACATATTCATATCACCACAAGCTAATTCCTTCGAGAAAGAGCAAACACGTGTATATATACTAAAACTACATAAAATAATAATAAGCTCATAAATAATCCGTTTCATAAATAGATAACCTTCCGATACAGTGAGAATTCAAATACGTACGTGATCATCATTACACACTAGGGGTCGAGAGCGAACACTCATCCATTTGTAATCGAACAATCATATTTGCGTTCCTCGTACTTTACTCCTATCTTAAAGCCCTAGCACGATCCAGTCCGGTCCCGAAGTTCCACTAAGACTATTTGACACTGTCCATTCATAGAAAGTCCGGCAAGAATATCGAATCCGTTCCCTCCGTGTCCGCGTCGTCACGAGCACAAGACTAGTATTCTTTCATATAAATAAGCACTTCAATACTGACGGTCGTCGTAAATGTAGATGGCCTCCCCCGCGGATTCCTTGAGGGGGGGCGGGGCCGGTGGGAAGTCGAGGTCTCCCGGTCGGAAGAGCTTGGAGGCGTTGGGCGCGGGGGAGGCGGGCGCGGGGGAGCTGCCCGGGGAGCCCCCGCCGCGCCGCTTCACGCCGCCCGGCGATGCCGCCGCGCGGAACGACGAGCGCCGCGCCAGCCTGTGCACAGGACGTCGTTAGCACTCGCTTCCAGAGACAACAATATGTGGCAGAAAATCTTATATAAATAATAATGTTCATTACCTCGAAGCCATTTCTTCTGGCGTTTCTTCGATTTCGAGTACCCAGCTGACCGAGTCGTGTTTCTCCACGACTCCCTTGACAGCCGGCAGCGGGGGCGTGTCCGGCGCGGGGGACGACGCAGGGGATGGAGGCGAGTCCGGTGGGGGAGACGACGACCGCACAGATTCACCAGAGGATGTGCGTGTTCGCATAGGGGTTCGTTCAATGTATCCTCCGCCCGCCAAGAGGGATACCACCTGAAGACAATCAAAATTATTTTAATGACAATGCTCTGGTTTAAAAACATTTTCTTATAAGTATTGTTTATTATTAATATTTTTCTGGTGAAAAAATCTCTCGCGTAACAAAAATTCATGAAATATGAAAACTGCAATAACATAAAAGCACGTATGGAGCCAATAGCACAACGTACTTGAGACTTCTGCCGAAGTTTATATCGCAGCTCCTCGTTGAGCGCTGCGATCCTCGTGGCGTGGTCGCGGTCGCGCGCGGCCACCTCCCGCAGGCGGCGGTTGTCGTCGCGCAGGCGGTCGGCCTCCCGCTGGCGCGCGGCGGCCCGCTCGCGCAGCTCCTCGGCCGCGTGCCGCGCCGCGCACGCGTCCCGCTCGGCGCCCGCCCGCCGCTCGCGCTCCGCCGCCAGCTCCGAGCGCGCGTCGCGCAGGGAGGCCATCTCGGCCTGCTTCAGCTCGATCACTGCTCTCAAGGATCGCACCTAAAACGACACGCACAATTATTTAGAGAGTCGATCGTAAAGTTGCCGAAAAAGTTGTCCTATCCATCCATTCATTCATCATCATCCCATTGGGATATACAGCGTCTTGTACACTAACGAAAAGGATTTGCCAGGCTTTTACGACTGCTCACGGCCAATCCTGCTTCGGAAGCTGCTGACTTGGTTATATGAATAATACGAATCGTTAAGGCGTTTGGGCTGATGTCATATATTAATGCGCTTACATGCACATTTTTTCTTTAAGTGGCACGCGAAAACCGTGCGGTTATTATTTCAGTTTTAATCTCACGTACCTCCGCTGCTAATTCCGTGGCGTCGGAACTCAATTCTTCTTTCGTGTTCAATTGCAATTCGTACGCTTCCACTTCACAATAAACGGGATCACAAGCTGCGTCACACATGTTGCACAACGCGTCGCGCGACGGCTCGGTCGACGAGTTGCGCAACTTAGCGCTTCGCTCGATTTCAGCCCGTGCAGCTTCGAGCTGCGCGCGCAGGGTCCGTTCGATTTCACTGTGTGCGTGCAAGCGTGCTCTGCTTTCGGCAACCTCCTGTTTCAGGGTCTCTATTGTACCCTAAAAAAATAAAATTTGTATGAATTAATTTTAATTTTACCTTTGAATTACATTTTTTTTTAATTCCTATATTTTCTAACAAAACTAAATAATTTTATTATAGTACCTTCAACCCCTTCACTTCACTCGCCAAGGCTGATACCTCTTCAATGTGTGCGGCTTGTAAGCGCGCATTGGCTTCCTCCTTGGACGATACCTCCATCTCTAGCTCTGAGATCTTGCTCAGGCATTCTGCGACTGCAAACATCATTCGTCATTAAGATTATTCCACTAAAATACGTCTAATAAATTAGTGAGAAAAACTTGGCTTTTATTTATATTTAACTGGAGCGTATTTTAAAGAAACTAGACATGGGTAAGATACGCCTAGAGAAACAGGTACGTAACAAGCACCTAGTTTTTAGTGAAACTGACCCTGAAAATGAACTCACTATATTTTATCATGCATTCATAAAACTTTTAAAGTATTCTATATTAAGTAAACTGCTGTTTTTCTTACGTACTATAAAGTAAGTATTCAAATTGTGATGTCGAAATTTTTATTTTTGAAATGTAAATTTGCATGATTGCATAAATATTAAGACGGTAAAGAATGCTAGTAACGGTAAATAAGATTTTATAGTATGATATTAAAAATCGTAATGACTTAGGAATCGTAATAACTTAAATATATAGTTAATTTATATAGTTTATATTCAATTTCAACAAAGAGTTTCAACAAGCAAGTTTGTTTTTGTTTATTACCTACTTATTTCAAATATTTTTATCGTTTAATCTAATTATAAAGTATTTTTTATATATTTTTTTGCAATCTTTCGATCAAGAGAAGACGAATACATAATTAAGAATTGTAATTTAACATACTGGTATCGAGATCCTTTTGCGCGCGCTGCTGCCGATCGCGGTCGGCGCGCGCAGCGCTGTTGCGCTCCGTCGCCGCCACGCCCCGCCACCTCTCCGCTTCTTGCCGCCATGACCCGCTGTTCAGAGCGTCCAACTGGAATAATTAAGATAAATTTAATAGTTGATATTGCCCACTCCACTTAAATAATTACCATGGTTGTATTAGTAGCGGAAGTAACTTTAGTTAGAGAAAAATACTAATAAATCAGTTTAATATATCAAATTCCATTAAAAAGTTGAGTTGACATCATCGAATTAAATTATTACAGTTACATATATTATAAACAAATATTTTTAGTGGTGGTAGGGCTTTGTCTTTGTCTTTGGCAAGCCCGCTCACAGGTAGTTACTCACATCACATATTATACCGCCAAACAGCAATACTCAGGATTGTTGTATTCCAGTTTAAGAGTGAGTGAGCCAGTGTAACTACAGACACAAGGGTCATAACATCTTAGTTCTGAAGGTTTGAGGTGTATCAGCGATGTTGATTAATAATTCTTACAGCGACAACGTCTATGGGCGGTGGGCGGCGGTGATCATTTACCATCAGGATGTCCATTTGTACGCCTACCCATATCATAAAATATGTTTAATTTTTTATTCTTTCTCATAAGTTTAGATATAAAATAACAGTAACAATGACAAAATATTTTAAACTTACTCGAAACACTAGGTACTGCACGAGAACCCCTAATGCTTCAACGCCTTTAGTAGCATGTGCGAGAGCAACTGAATGTTCGCGCGGCTGAGCGGGCGGCGGGGCGGTGAGCGTTGCAGGCGGTGACCGCACGGGCTGCGGCGTCTGCACTCGTTTGCTTCGCGGCCCCACAGCAGCCGACACGCGCGGAGGCTCTATAACGAGACAAAATGCTTTTTATTGACGACCATAAACACCATACAAAATTAATTCTAGTTTATTATATAAAGAACTTTAAGTATGCCATTACATTAAGTTACAGAAATAAATGTTATTTGAGCCACTAGTTATTTTGAAACAATTGTTAATACTTGGCCACGATGTTCAATGTGTTTGTATTTATGTATTATATAATAAAATGTAAATACAGTGCATTCTTTATTTATTTATTTGTTAAATATCAACTATTTCAATTTATGAAGCGTCTTCTTCGCTATACCTAAAAGCGAATTGAATTGAACCGAGTTCAAAATCTTAATATTTCGTTATATATTTAATTACAATTAATTATAATAGAATCGAATACTTTGCCTTAGTAAGAAAACATAGATATTCGTCGTCACTTGCATAGTTACAAGTCACTGTTTCATGACATATGTAGTCACTGTTCTACGATTTCGTAATATAAACAGTCAAAAATGATTTACATTCCAAAAACTTGAATCCGACATCAAAATAAAATCATTCATCAAAAAAAATAATTGTCCATCTTTGTTTTTTAGTTACAATCACTTTTCTCACGGCGCTGAGGAAACAATAAGCCGAACTGTAGGTACGTACACAATACAATACAATACGGTAAACAGATACTGAGTTTCTCAGTGTCGATGCTATCGAACCACATAAAGAGCTTTGTGTAGCTGAATCTTTATACAAAAGGTTATTATCACTAGGAAAATCTACCCTCGTAATGGACTAAACTCGAGGTTAAAACAAACAGTTTACACTTTCACGTTTTGTATTCTAACTTCGAACAATACTCTCTAGTATCATGTATAATACTCAAAATAGAATCACTTAAGACAATTTGTAAGTCTGTGAAGTATTCGTCTATTAGATTTGTTTATACTGCAAATGATATACAAAAATTTAAAAGTCTGTTTACCTTTAAATTGTATATTTAGATTTAGTTCAATTGATAATTCTAAATATTCAAAACAGATCTGTTATAAATAGTTTGTATAGTTTTCAAATTTGTATCATTTTTATACTAATATAATCAACTATGCCAAATTAAAATAAATTAAATTTTCTTTATTTAAGCAAGCATTCCACTTGCATCGGTATTGATTGTTAAAAACGACCAATCTGGAAATAAATAACCGGTGAAGAAACACTAAAATGAAACTCAACTGATAAAAGACAACACTCAACACTCTTGTTTATAGCAACAATTTGTTATTTGAAATAGCCTGAAGGCGATTCATTTCCAAGGTGTGCTATCATTAAACTTGTTGGTTTTATAATAACCTTTAGATACACACGTTCCGTAACAAAAAGTATTAAATTTGTCATTGAAACATTTTGTAGCAATAGCATCCCGTTGTAAAAGCGCATATAGTGTCCTACAAAATAAATAACCGCGTATGTTCGAGGAAGATTTTCTAGAATAATCCTACATGTTTTCATGAACATACATCCCAATGTAATACGTCAATATTCTAGCTCAGAACCAGGTTATGAATAATTCTTCTATTTTAGCACAAAGTAAAATACCGTAAAACATTATGCTGTGCATTTGCGTGTTAAAATATACATAGTTGGAGAGTCGTATTAACATCAATTAATAGTCTTATTTTTAACCGAGAACGCTGCTGAACTGAATCATGTTGTATTTCACTATCTAAGACTAGATAGAGAAGAGTTGTCTTATGTCAAATAGTCTAGTGCTTTCCATTTAAAAATTACATCAGCTTATAAACTATCTCATAAATACATATTGTCTAATGCAAAACTAAAATTAGCGCGTTCAACGATAGAAACCCTCTAGCTTTATAACATAGATTAGTACGGTCTCCAACCATGAAATCAACCGCTGATTTTACGAATACTCAAGGACGAAATTAGATAATGAGGCCCTTCGTACCATCACGTGACGTCACGAGGAGAAATCGTCGAGAGCCATTTTATAACATTCACGAATATTAATCACATTACGTACTTTCAAACGTGCGATGCTAACATGTAACTCTGGACCTGATACGACTTTAATGAGAACTTAGTTTATACTTTAAAAGGGCATTAGAATGCATCTCGTATTCCTTAATAATCCGACTAACACTTTTCTTTTTAATTTGCATAAGCTTATGGTGTATTGAAAGTGATATGAAAAACTGAGATTTTACGATCGATCGACAATTCGATCGAATTTTAGATAAGAATATGATATTCCTTGATACGTAAATAAATCAAATAACATCGCCCGTATACATTGACAGTGTTAGACATATTACATCAACAATGCGCCAACCTTGGGAGCTAAGATGTTATGTCCCTCGTGCATATAATTACACTGGCTCACTCACCATTTAAACTGGAATACAGTAAATTAAGTATTGCTGTTTGGCGGTAGAATATTTGATGAACACAACGCCTTACCACCAAGTAAAGATATATAAATTAATAAAGAAATATGCATCCTAGAATTCTGGGATTAATAGCTTTCATTGCATTTATAATTATAGTATAAAAAAAAAATAGCCAAAATAGATGAATGGCCAAAGAGTCAACTGGCTACGTCAAAGTCGCACCCTGTCAGCTTTAAACTTATAACTAAAATTCAAATTTGATATGCAAACATCAGACGAAAATTTGCATTGTCACCTTTGAAACATTGTATATTAATATGGGCACGATTACAGCTCGGTTTTTCATTGTAATGCAACGATTGTAAATTTTTTTACAACGATGAATGAATTCCAAATTTAAATTATTTAATATTTCCCGCCGCTTTCAATCACTCTCTCCCTTCCAATTCAATTATAAACCAAATATAAAAAGGTTATTTAAACGTTTCCCACGCGCTTCATTGACGGTTCCTGTTGAAGTTCACGCGTCACTAACCGTAAGATCCAATGGCGCCCATTTCCGCTTTTAAATAATAGATTAAAAAATATATCGAAACATTTTATGTCATGGTGTATATTTTTTATCCAAAATTTACATCTGGTCGTTTAATTAATGGGAACCAATGTGAAATATTAAGAACGAATATATTTTTTTAAATAAGGTTTCACTTGATATTAATAATTAAAAAGTATATTTCAATTAAAGGCCAACTTAACATGACGTAATTATAGTAGTTATTGCGGACTACAATTATAGAATTAACAATATATATGTATATATTCAAAAAAAAATGAATATTTTTTAAATAATCTTAAGTACATTTATAAAACGAATTACATATATATATATATATATATATATATATATATAATTAGTTTGAAAGAAAACGAAAATAATTATACAGAAAGAAGTAAGTCAATATAATATATTACTAATTAATATACTTTGCACAATTAACTTATACAATTACTAGCGACCCGCCCCGACTTCGCACGGATGCAGTTAATTTATAAAAAAATGATATTATATAAATATGATTTATAATCTATAGCACTCAGAAGTAACTTAGTTTTCTAAAGGGTAATATTTTTGGAATTAGATAATTAGTTCCGGGGATTCCCACTGCATACAAACAAACAAATTTTACTTCTTTATAATATTAGCTTAGACATAGTATAGGAGTTTTGTTCTGGATGCTTATAAGTGAATAATAATAATTAATGATTTTTCTTGCTTTTAATTTTGGTACTCTTTCCAAATCATATTTATATAGAATTGCTTTGTATACTTATTACAATTGACTCAGCGTTATCTGTTTAATAAAACCAAAAAATAATAATTACTAAAGATGTGTTATGCGAATGGCCGTCGAGGGTCGGCCACTGAGCAACGCACCGCGTGGGCTCCAATTGAGAACGGTGAAACGTCAAATTAACAAACAGTCAGGGATGCCATTCCTATAACGGGGACAATACCCATTCATAAGACGTATTCGTATAACTTGATACATTTCTTGGGATCACCAGATTAAACATGGAAAAATACATTCGAAATACAAAATATTTTTGATGTTGGAAAACTATGTTCTTTTAAGATATATAATTTATTATTCAGTTTTTTTGACAACCCTACACGATTAGGGAATCAACAAAATGCGCCTACGCCGGAATTTACTTCATACGATATCTGTCATGTTGAAAAATGACATTAAATTATTCAAATTCAACTAACTAAGTACTAGTAAGTACTCAACATAGCGCGAGATGGGTATATTTTTTATATTGCTGTTCCTATAGAAATTCTGAAGAGGGAAAGAGATAGACATAAAAATCAAGTACTTATACAGTTTTTCCTTAATAATATCAATACTATATTACTAGACCGGCGAAGGTTGTCCGTTCAAGTTCAGCGAACCGTCTCACTATCCTACATAAAGACTGGGGTAACGGGTTCCCGTAAGCGCGAAGTGAATACGAAATTAATGCAAAATAAAAATAGGACAACGTATCGTCATTCGGAGTAATCTTAAAAACATCGAGGATTGAGTTCAGCTTTCACTCTAAGGTTTGAATAGATTGAAGGAAGATTTACGAGTATCTGTGAGAAGCCAGGACTTGTCGCTAGTTTAAAATATGATGTCGTCCGGCCCGATTTCGGCTACAGCAGCTAATCTTAAGGGAGACCAGCCAATCGGGCGGGACGTGTTATAGTACACAAATGTGTGCGCAAATACAGGTGCATCCTTTATTAATTTACTCTCATAGGCAAACTAACACGATCGAGGGGCCAGGACCAAAGGCTTTACGCGCTTTTCGGCACGGAAGTGTACACATTCAAAATGCCCGACTCCGTTACTGAGATTTTTTTGCCAGAAACACCCAATAACTTTTTATCGACCCGACCTGGATTTGAACCCAATCTGTCGATATCTTCTGCCATATATTTCGGTCTACTGGCTAGGCGACAAAAATATACATACTAATGACATTGAGCACCTGCTAATAATATATACATAGATCTAACAGACTTGATGTTAATATGCGTTTAACTACGTATCTATATAAGTACAGCATCAGAGGAGTTTTTCTGTTTATGTAAGAACTCGAAACTATACAACACAACACGACCATGAAGTCTATAATCTATAATTGATATGCGACATTGTACATAGTTATTATTATTAATAACATTTAAGGGATTCCCATCAAAATAGCAGTATCACTGTCAGTCTTTTTTTAGAATTTTCTATAATTTAATTTCCACGTCAACTCACCTAAAAATATTAAAATATTTAAAGGACCTGTTTGTAAACAAATTAATTTATTGACACAAAAAGATGATCACTTCTTGAACAGTTTTTACGAAACGAAATATGAATGTCCTATCACCGATTTTATAATCAAATTTGCATGTTATACAACGCTCTATCCGGGTTTAAGAGAAATTCAATGATTGCATTATTTTTAATAAATTAAAGGCTATTTATTAAGATGATGAATTAAAAATAAAAACTAAAACAAAAGTTTCTCTTTATGGTAATTTATAATATTATTTAATTATCTATATATTTATATAATATTAAAAAATTGTCATATACATATTTTTCGAAATCAAAAATAAAAACGTTTTAACAGTAGATTTCCGCTGGTATTTTTAACACGTACCTGAGCTATTAATACTATAAACCAATAGTTGCGTCTAGCATGTAGTGAGAATCACAATTCTAAAATTAGTTTGTTTGTATGTATGTCAGGGGGCCGAGCGTGAACAGCCGCCCGCCCTAAAAGGGTCACCGTGACTGGACAACTGTCACAGATAGACAAACACACGAAACGTCAAATAACAAACAATAAATATCTACTTGATCTCTCTTTTAGCACTTGAAGTCATTTAACCAAAACTAGTTATAAAATACTTAGTTTATTGTTGTATATTCAATTACACCAATTGATATTTTGAGTCTAATGTGTTAATGGAATCAAATTAAATTAAGAGTTTTTTTCTGAGTAACTGTGTTTTTTATTGTATTAATTAAGCAGACTGGCAAGTGGGCCACCTGATGGTAAGTATTCCCCACCAGTGGTAGACAATCACATGGTAAAAATATAAAGCAACCATAACATTGCCAACGCTCCACCAACCTTGGCAACTAAGATGTTATGTCCCTTACACACAATTATGTTTCCACAACGCTTAAATATCACATGTGAGTGAAATCAGGATTCACGTCACACAATTATCAAGGGTTATATGATTCACTTAGCAAATTTTAACGTCTGCAATAAAGCTGTCATCACGCTCACGACACAAAAGCACATTATTCCGTCCCCGGTTTCTTGGAATCACATAAAGGATGAGTATCTCTTACAAAGGTAAATAATTTAATAAGCTCTTATTACCTTCTACTTCCTGATATATGCTTGAAGATTAAACATCGCGACCGATATTTACAAAATAAATACTTTGTAAATAAACGTTCTGAAATATTGTAAACATGTAAAAACGAAAACATACTTGATTGTTTTCTTTGCTCAATTCGTAATATTTTTTTATAATACTGGCAGCCCGTTTTCTACGCTTATTTTTTTTTATTATAAATAATATCTTATGTGACAGTTTACTATAAATAAGCGATATGTAATTATGCAAAAGTTTTTTTTTTTTTAAATCTATAAATTCACGAAAGAATTTATATATTTTGATTTTTTCATCACGTTGTATGAGACGTTTTTTAATCAAGTTTATTTAGAGATTAAGATTTTATTACGACTAGGTCTCCGGACTGGGTCTAGGGATCCAGGTAAACATAAAAACCTATTGAATACTTCTACTAATAATTTAGCTGCGTTGCAGTTGCGTGCCTCGGATAGCACGTCGGCTACTCCTTGCGCCTTAATTATCTTCGATGGTCTCAAAATGCAGTCATTTCAGACTATGATGCAGGAATTCAAAGTGCAACTATGTTTACGAACATACGCCAACACTGTTTCATTACGCAGTTGGCTAATCTCCGTTAAAAACAGCCGCCGTCGACGAATTCAGTACATCATTACTCGATCTGAAGAATAATATTCTATCAACTATACTGATATATTAAATAGTATGATTTCAAATCGACTTAGTAATCGTACTATTTTTACTTTTATTGTAAATAAATAACATAATAAAAGCTTATAAATGAAATGAGCTCTTAAATCCTTTTTACGATTGTGCGGTGAACGTTTCCGGTTAACGATTCTAAAGAAATAATTCTAATTCGAATATAAAAGAAAATAAAACCAAAATCCCAGCTTATAAAATTGATCCGGAATGAACTTAAGATGGACCTATTTATTCACGATTAGAGTTAGAGAAAAGTTTAACACGAATACAAGTGGAAAGTTATTTTAAAATTTGTCTATCATCACAAGAATGTATTAGTATTTTTAATGTATTAGTATTTATTGAATTGCTTTGCACATTTACAAACAATCTTTTCTGTGCTTCGTTTGGTCGTTGGAATACTTCTTTGATTAAGACCTAGATAATGTGGTGGTTGTGTTAAAATATAGATGTTTCACATGATACGAGATCAACTTACTCGCATAACTTGTCAATAGTGGCCAGAGACAAATTTTGGAAAATGAATACTGTTCACCTCTGGCCTTGACAGTGTCACAAGGCGTCGTATAGACTCCAGCAGTACGGAACTCACTAGTAAATTTTTGACAACCGACTTGCGTTGTCACGGCATTATAATGCAGGTATTCTATAATTATTATATTCAATGTCACATAATATGACATTTCACATTCTTGTTCTGCGATGAGTTTCGAGGTTCTTTTTCCAGAATAATTCTATAGAAACTAAATAATATATAGTCGTCAGTATTCATCATCTGATTCGTAATTTGTTCCATCACATAGAATGTTTATGTAAATAATTTCAGTTATCCATGTGACAAATCTTATAAATGTGTTTGGAAAATTGTAAATAAATTAAATTTTAATGCAGATAACGAATGAATAATAACGATTTTTTTTTTATAAATTTAAACGCAAAGGTCATTAAAACAATAACAATACCTGTGTGAAACTGTTTTTTTTTTCTCACACACGAAATTAAATAACTCTTTGTTCTCATACACGAATTCGCAATATTAGGAAAACTAATCATTGCATTAAGCTAATAAAATTTATTACATATAATATCAATTAGTTGCTGTACTAAAAACCTAAATATCGCCTAGTAGAAAACAGATTAAAAAAACCAATCCCGCGTAAAAAAAAAACTACTCATACAATAACTTGGCGCAATTAAGTACCATGTATTTAAAACTTTGTAATTATAATATATCTTTGTAATCATTATTGCATGAGGTTTCTCATCTTGACTAAGCAAATCTGAAATAAATATATTATTAGTATATAATAAGTATAGTAGATATTGAGTTACTTGTAACTGAAATAGCGATACTACATATTAAGTAGAGACACTTTCATGCGTGTGAAAAGATTGAATGTGGATATATACTTAAAAGGACAAGTTGAACAATGCGGAAACTCGACGGCAAGTTTGTCGAACCTAATGTTAGAAAAGCGAGAGAAAAGTTGTATAACAACATCATACATAAATATTTATATACGGATACTTTATCTAACATTACCTAATGGGTATCGCTGTGCAATGACTTATCAATTTTTTAAAAGCGATTATTACCCTTATTTTCGTGGTGGTACGGCTTTGTGCAAACTCGCCTGGGTAGGTTGAGTACCTACTCAGTATTGTTACGTTCCGGTTGAAGGGTGAATGAGCTAGTGTAACTACAGGTATAAGGGATATAACATCCCAAGGTTGGTAGCGCATTGGCGATGTTAGCAATGGTCAATATTTCTTTCAGCGCCATTGTCTGGTCGGTAGTGACCATTTACCATCAGATGGCCACTTATATTTATGACTTTTGCTCGTCCGCCTATATTATAAAATATCCCTTTCGTACATTGATGGTACTATGACTGAAACCTTTACGATCATGCTAACAATAACTATACAAAGTTTCAACTCAATCGCATGAATGACAGCAGACATATCATACGTCTCTTTGCTTTAGTAATTTTCATTGTAATATCATTCAAACAGCCTGTTTATTGAAAACGAAGTTTAAATATTTTCCTAACGTGTTAATAACAATATTAGTTTTAAACCTGCAATTACAATAAAACTGTCATTATTAACTATCTCTACTAATATTATAAATGCGAAAATACCTCTGTCTGTCTGTTACTCTTATCCAAATATCTGATTCGAATTTGATGAAATTAGATATGAAGCAAGCTTGAACTTCAAGGAAGGGCATAGGCTACTCTTTGATACTTAAAACTGATGTAGCGAGCGAAGCCGCAGGCGATAACTTATTGTTTATAGTCCTATGAACTGACATCGTATCTCATTCGTGAAACGTTGAAAGCGGTGACTTACAGTGATATGCTATTTTGGTACGTGTATCCTTTAAAAGTTATAATATTTATGTCAATGTTACGTATCACTTTTCTGACATCACTATCGTACTCTGTTACGAACTTCGAGTTTATCCATGCAGAAAAGCACTATGATTCGTATTCATTTTTTTTTATTAATTAACGTAGAATCAGTTAACGATCGACGCATCCGTTTCCTATTGATAGAATCTTTAATAAAAAACATTGAACATCCGGATTACTAAGTGAATTAATGGGATAATAAGAATTAAAGAAAATTCTGTCCAACTTAAATTTATCTTAAACTTAAATTTATATTAAAAAAAAAAATCTTTTAATATTGATCATCAGTTTTTAAATGTCGAAATAACAATAATATTATCAAAGTGGCCTCGATAACGAATGGGCAGGTATTGTTTGCCCTCGTGCCTTGGCAGACGTCCAAAGTTAATAAAATTCAGCGACGACAAACCAGCCAAAATTAATTTAAACATACAGTCAGTTTTCGACAATTCAATTCCTTATTAAATCAAATCTCATTGAAATACCGATAATTTATTAAGACTATTATATAAATTAAAATATTCAATTGTTTTCAAAATTATCTATCTGTTATCTGGAACAATGTGATTTATAAAATCGACTATATACAGGAAACTGATTGCTTATTAAAATTTATAACATAATGATGTCCTGACCAATTTCCGTTACGGCGGCCGTTTTTGAGGGAGACTAAGCAATTGCGCAGGTTATGTTGTAGTGGTCAACAATTGTAGAGTTCACAAATGTAGAGCCTACTTGTTTATGTCCACACTCTTGTCACTCATGGGACGGCAAATCCGACAAGACCGAATGAGTTCAGGCATAGGACCAATACCTTTGATTTTCATGATCAGAGGCTACAACCATCCGAATCAAATAATCCAGCCAGTACACCAACGAGACAGTGCATAAACTTTCTGTACATTTACATATTTTAATCAAACGAAAGTTTTAATACCAAGGTGAACTCATACAGACACTAACAATGGATTTATGCGACTATAATTATCCAAGACAAGGCTAAAACATTTCACGATACATAAAACACGCTATGTAAAACAAATTGATTTGGCGTATAAGTTCATATTACGGAAGTTATCAAAATCATGTGTATTATAACATCATACTTGCAGATATTCCAATATCTATACTAATATTTTTGTTCACGTTAATATCTGGAACTACAAGTCATATTTGAAAAATCTTTTTGTATCTGATAGCCCGATTCGGCTATTTAACGTTCCCGTGACTCACGGAACAGAAGGAGAAATGTTTAAGGCGACTGAGCCCCAGCGGCGCAACTAGTATAAATTATTATTAGTAGTTTATATTTCAGCCCGACTGGGTAGGCACCACCCACTCATTAGGTAATTACCACCAATCAGAAATTCGCATCGTTTTGCATTTATCATCTATTTGTCCATCCACTAAACTGTATCATAAAAAAAAAGTTTAATGAAAATGAAAATCTTTGATGATATTTTCGGACGGTTTATCGAAAGGCAGTGATTACAATCACACAGCCTTGGCAAGGTCAAGGCTGACTGAAAGTTTATAAAACAAAGTACTACCATGGTAATAAATTATTGTACAGCATATAAGGTCAAATAACAAAGGAAGTTTAAACCGTATATAATATATGTATGTAAGGCAACGTCCAGATTGGTTTTTCAATGCATCTTACTTTTTATAAGGTACACTTAAGATTTTTCGAAAATAAATCATATTAATATTAAAAATACGTAAGTTGTGTTTGTTTTTCCTGTAGTCGAAGAGAAAAATGTCGGACCGAGCGCTGTCAAGCGAACGCTGTCCAAACTACGACGAATAAATACGAAAACTTTGTATTAGTTTTGTATGTCTTCAAAATTACTACAGAACACAACAGTAGTATAGTATACGTTTAGTATAGTATGAATATACGCTTTACTTATCTTTTATAGATAAATCCCAGTTAATAATGTTTATTATTAAATATTGGGTAGTACATAGTACTATAACTTTAGTTAAATAAATTTGTAACACAGCATTAATCACAAAATGAATAGCATATTAACTTTAAGATTTGAATCGTTTCTTTAAAGATATTAAATGTTTTTTTTAATAAACGAAAAATGTATAAACACAGTATTAACGGAGAAATTATTTCGCTTAGTACTTAATGTATTATATTATTAATTGTTTATGAGAACATAGTATATCTAATATATATTGGACAACATTGGACAACATCACATACATTACTCTGATCCCAATGTAAGTAGCTAAAGCATTTGTGTTATGGAATATCAGAAGTAACGACGGTACCACAAACACCCAGACCCAAGACAACATAGAAAACTAATGAACTTTTTCTACATCGACTCGGCCGGTAATCGAACCCGGAGTGACGCGTGAAAACCGGTGTACACACTACTCGACCACGGAGGTCGTCGAATTATAAGAATATAGCAAAACATGCTTAACTATGTCGTAGGATCAAAGCTTTTTCATTTAAGTCATGTATATACTTCGTAATACAAGAGCAAGTTGTTGAAGATGAATGTTAAAAACTCAAAGTTACGTTGAATGAATAGTCAGTTTACAGGTAAAGTTACAAATGAACAGAGATCGTTTGACATGTTTTATAGACCGAAAACGAAAGGAAACAATCGTGACTTATATATCTAGGCTACGCTTGTGTCTATAGAAAGACAGACGAAACTATTAATTCATCGGATATTATTGACATTGTCTTACATAAAAGTTCCGAAAAATATTCCGAAACGAATATATTGTATCTATCTATCCACATATCAAACAGAACAACAAAGCGCATTTTAATTAACTTTGGAACAATGAGATCATCAATATAAAAACTTTATATTACGGAAAATATATAAAAACTCAAGAATACGTCGTAAAACTATCGCAATAAGGACCCGCTTTAAAAAACCGAAGCCGTAAAATACATATTAATTGTCAAAAATTTATAAGAGCCATAAAATCGGTGGGTCTTCCATTGATATTAAATGGGGTCGCCTTAATCGAAAATGAAACAAAATATCGAGAATGATTACGCAACTAAAGTATAGCAACAGAAGGTTTGGAATTCATTCAAATACACTGTTCCAATGTTAGTGGATACAAATGTGGCAAATTTTCATCCGACAAATGTAGGTTTCCTCACGATATTTTCCACCGGCTCGAACGAGACGAATTATAAACACAAATTAACCACTTGAAAATTCAGCGGCGTTTGCACCCGCAAAACCCGGTAAAGTTTCAAATGTTAAATGATTATATATTTTGTAATATAAAAACAAATTCAATTAATTCACATTATAGCGGTACAGAATTGTAATAATTACAACTTGCAATTCATTTGTTTTCTTACGAAAGTTAATTGAATACGCATGAAATGTAAAAATAATGGATGCAACATAATTAACATGCCGGCTAGTGCGATATTTGTAAATCAAATTATACACTCGTCAGCAAAACTTCTCTTGTAGTTTTCGTATCTTATATTAATTAGAATATTTCTTATTCATTTCTGATAATTTAGTTATTATTATTATTATTATTATCGTTCAAGATTAGCTGAACAACGATTTGTTGAAATGAGTATTCATCAATACCAAGTACTTACAAGGCTCATTATATATTTAACACTTTTGATATAAGCGATGTAGACTATAAAATATATTCGATTAAGATCACTTTCACACTAATGATTATTTTGTGCGTCGAATCGTCGTTCGATTTACGTCCGATACAATTTTATTAATTGCAAAACACAATATATAAACAATTGTATTATGGTTTGAATAGTTCAGATTCTATAGATTTAATATTTATATATTTTTTAAATGATAATAACATAAATATGCCAAAAGTGCAGTCGTGACAAGAGACATTAGAGACTGTGAAATTATTAATGTTGTCAAATAATAAAATTGCACTTAGAATGCCTTCTGTATTTTATAGATTACCTTATAATGATTCGATGATTGACTTTGATTTACTTTCTGTCAACGTAATACAATGACAAAATCACCGGAATAATTAACAACACGATAACATATATATCTTAAGTCGACTAGTTTAAATAAACTTTATACGATTTGATCTAAACGTAACCAATGAAATTATTTAATAAATCAATGAATTTGTTTAAAAAAAAACTGACCTCGTCCGTCCACAAACATTTGCGAAAAGTTGCGCTAACTCATATCATACAGCGGGGTCAATCCAATCACAAACATCACTACACGAAATATGAACCACATTCTGCCAACATTGGCTCACACTTGTGTCCAACAAGTACAACGCAAATAAACGTATCAGGGGCGTTCGGTGCGTGTGTCCAGAAGCGCGCTATATGTTAGACTGGCGTACTCAGTATATTCCGAACGTCGTTTCGTTGATTACCAAGCAGCAAAAACCAGATCGCTATAGGATTTATTTAAAAAAAAATCATATTTATTAAATGACGAATTATAAACAATATTTATAGAAAACGAAAATACTTATTTATTAAAATATAAAAAAAAAATTAAAACTCTACGTGCGTAATGAAAAAGAAAATTCGAATTTGGATATCGAATTTATAAATCCAATGATTATTTAATTTCCACAAATATAAATGTCCAGGAAGCCATTACAATATTAAAATCATAAGACATCGATTATATATTTTATTGAATCTCGCGTAAAAATTACGAGGAAATAAATGTTATTGCTAATTAATTGTTATTATTGTTTAAAAAATAAATAAAATAAAATTTGTTTAAACAAGTACGTCGTATTGACCATACGAGCAGGACCTTCACGCCATAGAATTAAAGTAAATAATTGAACAAGTCATAAAAAAATTAGTATAAAGTAATACATAGTATGTTTAATAGTGAATGCTTGTAGTGATGCCGCATTTTCCTATTCGAAGTTCAACGAACCATTGTGGAAAGTCAACTGAAGATAAGAAAACTGACAACTAATGCGTTTTTTTTCTATTGATGTGACAGTCTTTGTTGTTTAGTTCCTATTTCTTACGATGGTTTATTAATTACATCATTTTTATCTTAAAACTGAATTACCTTTAAATTATATTTTATTATGTATGAAAAACTTAACAGATATTAAATTTCAATTTATTTGTTTTACGTTTTGGTAAGATTAAACCGTACCAACGTAATCTCGAAAGTACTGCCACGGTCTTTAAATATTAAACGCGCATATTCATTTAGCTTTAATGTTCCCCCTATGATTAACATGACTATCATTCGTAATGAAATGACCTACAAAATAAAAGAGGTTTTATTTAATCTTAAATTACTTTTTTATCTACACACACACACACATACGTAATTCGGTGATATAATAATAAACAAGTTTTTATTTTGTCGCATACAGAAAAACAAGAGCAGACAGGCTTATATGCCCTCAGTAGAACTATCCTCTAAAAAAAACCTCGAAAGTCACAGCTAAAGGCGATCGTTAAAAATAATAAAGTAATATTCGTCAATGACAATAACAATTATAACATATAAAGGATACACGTATCAAAACAGCATATCACCGTAACTGACAGCTTTAAACATTTCAAGAATGAGATATGAATTAAGTTCTTACAGAATGAATAGCTTAGCAGAACACGATCGTGAAATCTAAGAAGGTGATATTCTGAAAGTGACATGCGACATTGAGTATAATAATTATAGCATACATACACGCAGCAAAACAGCGTAAGTCGATTTTCAACATTTCACGAATGAGAAACGAAGAGATCTCAGATATCGGTGGTGACAATAATTGGTAATTCCTGACAATTTAAATAGTAAGAAGTATAATCAAGCATGACCATTTCTTAGATTTTCAATGCAAGAACTATTCAATTTAAACTACTTCTATTGGAATAAGGCACATTCTCCCATTGAGGAGAATTTTAAGAGCTAAATCTATCACGCGGATTTATTACGGATTGTGTGTGTGGAAGATTTCATTAAATAAATACAAGTGTTCTCACGATGTTTTCCTTAATAACCGAGCACGAAATATATTAACACAAATTAAGCTCTGATACGTCCAATGGTGCTTGCCCGGGTTTGAATCCATATTCTTCGGTTAAATTTTTGATATTCTATCGTCTCTGCAACTTCGGCTCTCGTTTTTAACCAGCCTTTTATAACACCAGTGTACTGTACTACGCATTGAACCGTAACACAACACAAAATATAAATTTTGTTGTTCAGCGGTGACTATTTGAATGTAATATAGTATTTTGATCATGTATTATCATAAAATGCACGCGCACGTGCCCCTAATTGCGATGCACGTCGAAACCGAGACCGGATACAATCTGAACAACAACCCATAAAGGTCGAACGTGTACAATCGACGACAGCAGTGATAAAAAAAATGCACGTAAATAATTCAATATCAAATTTATATTCAAGTTGTTACTTATAAGCGCGTTATTTAATTTATCGTAAACTATAACTCATTGCATCATCATCAATCGTTTGGGGGTCAATGTATTGTATCTGTATCAAAAAATATTGGCAAACGATTACGACCTGCCTAGTTGGCTCTAAGGTTCCGTGGAAGTTAAGTGCTGATAGTGTTTAATTCTGATATTCTTACGATCTCCTCGGATTAAGACATATTGGCTCTATATTACTATGATGCAAGTCAAACATTATAAATACGAACAAACAAATCTATCAAAACTAACTAGAGTTTTGTTAACGAAGAACATTCACATAGACATACCTACGTATAGCTCAATGTCGCGCTTAATCTGCGATGTAGAACGATTTTTTACACTTTCTTACAAAACTGTCAGTAATTCTTGAATATATATTTATAACCATAAAATGTATTGTCGCCTTAATTTATGGCGAACAATAAATACATCGCGCTATTCAAACAAAAACAATCCAACCGGAAGATATTAATGACGTTTAAAGAATGTATGCAAGTACTTTGACTAGTGTATCCGTTAGTTCCGTACGGATACGCATATTTAACACTAGGTCACTTTATTTTAATCTTTATTCCCTAGCCAATAAAGTATAAATTAAGAAAGCTATTTCTAATTCTGTTTAAGTGACAGTAACTAATTCATACTGCAACGGAGGCATTGAGTTCGTAATGTCAATATATGCAAAAACTTAATTACTCCATATAAAAGACACAAAAACTATTACGTATCCACGTACCACATACTAAAATTCTCAACATACACGCAACTATAATAACTATTCCTTTATAGATATTTTGAAAGTGTGTAAATTACATTTCGCTTTCTCTATCGAAACGGCAAGTCACAAACCACAAAACTAGAATTTTTAACGCAAAACCAATTTCTAGATAAACTTATTGCATAAATTTATTTAAGAGCGTAATGAAAGAAAGTTTATTAACGAAAATTCGAATCTTTTTTTTTATTATTCAATGAATTTAAATAACGAAGTCACGTATTATTAGTTGTGCGCAATTAATTAACAAACAATTCTTCGAATCGAGATGAAGTTAAAACAACAGTGTTACGAGCGGTTTCGGTCCGCTGCTCTCGTCTAGCGAACAGCATACATATGCATGGCATGGAAACCTGACTTTCTTTGCACTTAGAATGTCTATTAGAATTTCGCAGATCGAATCTTTTTGTCCGCACGCACCCATGCGTATTAACGTTCAATTGTTCTTCACTATTCGAGACACGTGCTTCGTATTTCAAATACGCATCTAATCACGCACGTCATAGTTTTTGTTACGTAGGTTAATAAACTTATTACAATCGGACCCTAGAAGAAATACGTGACAAGTTACAAGTAAATCACTCGCCTTATCCTGACACACGGAATTAATAACGTATTGTTATTTATTCGATGGAAAACGCGAACAATTATCATTAAATACGTTTTATTTATTTATTTTAATTAATTAGTTAATTTTATTTAGTAACATACTTGGAATCGTGGTTGATATGTTTAACAGTGTAATAGTTTCAAGGCTTTTAATTGACAACTAGGTAATGTCACGAGTACAGCGGTAACATTATACTATAGACATACTCATTTATTTTGTGGGTCATGTATTATTAGTCATATATATATTATTTTTTTATCTAAATACATTTCAAGATTAACTTTCTATTCATAAGCAAAAACAATTACGCGTCCAGTACGCGTAAAAAAAGCACGCCTACAAGTTAAGTTACGTACGCTATAACAATTAGAAAATGGCAAGTATTAAAAAAAACCTTTTAAAAATAGAACTATCTGGTTAATTTAAAAACAAGATTTTTTAAAATTTATTTTAGACTGTCAGCAAGCTAATAGTTCTGATGGTTAGTGAGTAACTACGACCACAGACATTAGCACAAGAAATAAATTTAAACCAATCATTCTAACAGCATCAAACATTGAAATAATATATTTATGTCTCTTAGGCCTGTATGCATTGGCTCACTTGCCATTTAAACCGGAACAGAAATGCTGACATTGAAAAAAAAAATTAAAATAATAAATAAACATTGCAGTATCTTATGTTGCCGTATCGTGCCGTGTTGCCATACACACGTATCCAAGATATTTGTAGTACATATGTGTGATTTGTTCTAATCATCTCATATATAGACATGTAGAGCTATTCTGTAAGAACAAACTCGATTTCCAACGCACAACACGATCGTGTAATATCAGTAAGTGCAACACTGACTAAAACAGTTATAACGCTTCAAATATACCCTCATTAAAATAGCGTTTCAACGTAAGTTTTCAACATTTCACAAGTGAGTTCTTACAGAATAGCGCTTCTGTTTTTATAGCACCAACCGAATATCACCTCGAACTATCGTAACGACCTTTTAGATCGATGACTGACCAGCGAATACATAACAGAAGTAACTATTAATATCTGTGATTCGAGCAGAAGGAACATTTTATTATGTGGGCGGTATTGGTTAAAATAACTCATCTCTATGCGTACAAATAAAAGTTCCACTTACCTAAATCTACGTGCACTTTTTGAATTATCATTAAAATTAAATTAGTTTATGAAATTACTTTGTTTTCTGCGTTTTTACTTTTGTCTTGTACATCTTCTATACGCGAAGATGCGATGATTCGAAGTTCAAACCCTGGACAAGCACCATTGATCGCATTTATGTGCTTAATTTTGTGTATATAATTCATCATATTTTTCTTCATCATCTTTCAAGGAAAATCAACATGAAAGCATGCGTCGAATGAAAATCTGTTAATTGTGTATGCGTATTAAAGCAGCGACTAAATAAATTTGGAGCCAAAGCGACGCTACTAAATATGATAGATTAATTACAAACACAAATTAAGCATATGAAGATAACTCAGGATTGCATTTAGCAATGTTCGTTTAAGATTCGGGTTTTCCAACCACTTTGCCATCTTGGTTCTTCATTGTATAGTTACATCATATAACAATAATAATCGTAAGTTAATAGTTCTAGAATTGTGTAATTACTAGCTAGGTATATAATGTAATCAAAGGTACATACACAATAGTAAACAATAGATCCTTATAGAATTGCATGGACGTAGCGTGTCGGTGGGGCGCTGGACGATAGAACAATCAGTCAATTTAAAACTATAATATCATTCGAATTACAATAATTACGGTTAATACGGTTCTTCGTGTTAGTTATAAACCGTTACAATAATCATAATTTATGGATTTATGCATTTTTATAAAATAACTACAATATATATTGTCGAAGGCGGCTTCGCTCGCGTTTCTCGTCTGGTTTTATGTATAAAAAAAATTGCCTCAGTCCTTCCGTGGGAATCCAGCTTGCTTCATATCAAATTTCATCAAAATCGGTTCTATTTGTCTGTCGGTCTGTCTCCCTATATATCTAACTGTTGCTCTTTCAGGGCCAAGCCACTGAATTGAATTTGATGAAATTTGTATGATGTTAGCTTAAATCCCAAGGAAGTACATATGCTGCTTTTTATGCCTATAACCTGACGACTCATAAAACGCGAGCGAACCAGCTGGCGACAATGAGCTTTTAATAACTAAGTAATAATACGCAAGATCACGTAGTTACGTTTCTCCGTAGTTGCATGAAAGACAAATCAACAAACACACTTTCGCAATAATAAAAGTAGGGATAAGTAATTGTATTTATTACTAAACAAAATCTGACACGAGGCGTGAGGAATTTAAATAAGTTTTAATTACTATGTAGTTACTTAGAAATAAACGTTTAAACACATTTATTTTGTTTATAAAAAAACGACTATCAAATACCACATTTTATGGTAAGTGGTAACGCCATCGCCCAAAGACATTATTGGCACAGTAAGAAATATAAATCATTCCTTACATCGCCAATGCGCTGCCAACTTTAGGAACTTAGACGTTATGTCGCTTGTACTTGTAGTTATACTGGTTGTCCTATCTGTGTATAGTCTATCTATCTGTCCTATACCAATGTTCATGGCGATAGTTGAATAGTGTATAATTTAATGTGCGGTAACGCCATCTAGCGACGAGTTGCAATAAAATGGATATTATAATAAACTACATATTTATAGTAATTTTCATGGAGATCGGGTCCACGTCGTCGAAATATTCCTATTCCTCTTAAACAGTTATACTAGCATCACATGTGTGTATATAAGATAACATTGTTAATAAAACAAACAGCTTAAGTAACAAGTAACAATGAACAACTAGATAAAATAGTCTTATTATGATAAAGTACTAAATCGTGTGAAAATATTCATTCATTCAATCGTTTTAGTCCAGTACAATACTTGCCTAATATCATTTAAAAAAATCGCTCGCCTTATTTACAGTCCATATTAAAACATTTTCACTTCTTTACGCTTAGTAGAACATTAGATTTTATCTTTTTTTATCGCTATTTGACGCTCTACATTAATCTTGTTTTATCCCATAAATTAGCGGATCCACCAAATAGACGTAAGGTGAATTTAATTTATATTTAATTTTATATTTTCATAAGCCGAGATGGTTCATTTGTTAGTACGCGTACTTATTGACCGATGATTGCGGTTCAGCCATTAACGTATTTATTTTTGAAGTTATACTTCTGTTCGCACGTTACGAAAATTAAAAAAATTATGAGTGCATTTTTCTAATGTACGAGCTCAGGTTGACGAGAACACTACATGAAGCTGTTCGATAAACCGCTAGATAATTATTTGTCAAGTCGCTCCAATAGACACCTTATCTTGTTTTACAGTGCAGTCAACATTGTAAAATATGTATGTGACATTAAGACAACTTAAAACTGTGAATATTTAAATTGGCGTGTGAGTTAGTGGGGAAAAGAGAAGAAATATTATTATTGTTTGTTTATTATTAATGAGTAGATAATTAATATTTCATTGTTATCAATTACAGTATTTTTGAACTAAATACGCCGATCACGTCGATTTCTCAAGCGTATCCATAAGTACCCTTTATTTATTTAATCCAGCAGCTTATAATAATGTAATTGTTTTTTAATAATTTAATTGAAATAATCCTGTAAAATGTATCCGTAGCCGGACTTGCTTGGATTTTGTTTATTATGGAATCCAATATATCTATCTATCGGGAATTTTAGTGGTGATTTTATAGTTACATCTCCGGCAACGATGACGGCATCGGAGTGAGATAAAATAGATATTACTTTATACACATTTTAAACACGAACTTTCAAACCTAATCCAAACGATTTCGGCCCAAGAATACACATTCATTATTCGGCTTTAAATAACGATATTTATTTATCATGTTAAAATTAATTAACATCTAAATGTAATTGGAATTATTTACTATAAGACTTATACTACTATACAATACTATAAGTCTATAAACATCAAAAATCGCGACCGCGTGGAACGTTGATATATATGGAAACAATATTTCTCCGTTGAATAGCAGTTTTGGTTCACTTAGCGAAAAATTAACCAGCCCTCCCGACGACAGTGGAGGCAATAACGTGGTCTTATGTTTTAAATATGTTTTTGCGTCGAACTCCTGTTGATGTTGCAGTTCATATAAGTTATAATAAATAATTATAATCCATATTAATCAAGAACTGTCATTAGTATAAACATAACAAATCAAATCTAGCTATTATCAAATCGCATGGAATACGTAAATCTAAGGTTTGTTTATGTTCATTCGTTCGTTCGTTCATAGACTTTATATGTATATATTTACGTTATACACGTGAAAACTACTAAACGTATCGTAATGGAACCATAGTCTAACCATAGTTGGTCATAACCAATTGACGCGGGATCGTCCGTTTATTTGGGCTCTATGTTTCCGTTAGTCCTTCTCTTTCTTTTGATGTAATGGTCTGTGAACTAGTAACTATATAATATTGAAAAACAACACTTACAGGCCCAATAAACTTAATCAAAATAAACAAAAGCACGGACTTCATCTATGGAAATTTGACAGTTTTAATAAATAAGTAAATTTGATTACTCAAAAGTGATAAACTTCGTTTTTATTCCCTAGTATTTATGAATTGCATATTTTGTGTTTATTCACGCCGTATAAACACACATTATTTTAGAACCGACGCACGCTCTCGGACGGATGTGTACGAATACCTATCAGAAATGCTCTTACTTACTCCATAACTCAATGTAATTTCAATTAAGGTTCAGATAACTCAAAACAGTGAAGTGCACGGATATACTTACGTATGTTCAGACCTTTATGTGCGCACTAGTACTAGTCGTCACGGCTTCGGCCGCGGAAAGTTAATAAACATATACGATTTCACCGCGACACTCTGGTCTAAACACAAATCGCACATATACGAATATATATAGGAATTATTATTTAAAAAAAAAACAGTTGTGCTTTGAAATGGAAAATCCGATGAAGTAAAAGTGCAATTTAAATTTATATTTCGAAATATACTTTCTCTATCTGTCTCTTCCATTATATATCTCTATCTCCCTCTTTCCATCATATTAGTACGATGGATAGACAGTTTATTTCACATAAATCAACCTAGTATTACTCGTATCTCTTTTGCTTCGTGTTTAAACATGACATTGAGTAAACAAATCTAGGGTGTCGATTATTAACTTACTTATAATGGTCGTATTATTCTGACAAGACAATAATTTAAGACTATCGAGGTGATCTAATGATGGAACCAGGAGGTGGGTGTGGGGATTTTGGACAATTATAATTTGTTTTAACGATTCCCATATTTTAAATGTACTGACAAAAGTGAAAATTATAATTTTTCGCTATAGTCACGTTGAATAGTAAAATTCAAAAACAAAACAACAACAACCATACCGTTTACTGAGAAGACAAGGGACAAAAAGGGAACAAATAAGAGTTTCCGATACAAAAACTTAAGCACTTCATCGCGGGTTTGCTTCTCAGAACTAATGAAAGGTACGTAAATAGTTACCGGGGTGGACGGAACCACGCGTCGCCGCCAAAACACCGTGACGAACCAATGATTGATTGAAGTGACATTGAACCAACTCACTGCTTGCTTATGTACATCCGAATGAACTTGTATTTTAACATTCATAATTACAAGAGCACTCACGCAACAAAAATACATATATTTCAAGAGTAACTTATTCATCTTAATCGTGTAAGGTTAGATGTCCATAGAGTTATAAATGTATAGCAATATATTAAGATAAACACCGTGCAACATTTTTATACTTTTTTATTATTTAGAAAGACAAAACAATAAGGCCAAGATCACGGATAAGACAGACAGTTAGAGTGGAAAAAAATAAAGGCCGTTTTCACACTATTAATTTAATTAAATGGCAATGTATTGTAACAGTAACACTATAGAGTACGTATATTTTTACAATTTATTTTGCTGTGAGAAAAAAATACGATTTCGTATAAACGCATGATTTAAAAAACAAATTATTAGCAACATACTGTATATAGGTAAGCGAGTTATTTTCTGTCAGGGTTCACAATCGCTCGTCTATATTAACAATGGAAGTAATTTTAACTTTTCCTTCTACCGTTAATGCACCACTCACCATAGAATATTCGATGTTATATCTCGTGTTTATTACACTGGCTCACTTAGCCTTCCAATCGAAAAGGGAAGGAAAATATCATGAGGAAACCTGCATGTGTTTCAACGAAATTCTACCACATGTGTATCTACCAACCCGCATTGGTGCAGCGGGGTGTAATATGCTCCAAACCTTCTCCTCAATAGGAGAGACGGCCTTAGGCCAGCAGTGGGAGATTTAAAGGTTGTTAATGTTGTAATCAACAACTCATTGTAGTGCAATATAGCTGAGCTATTAGCAAATTGCATGGAATACGAAAATCCAAGGTTTGTTTATCCTTAATCCTTCTTCGATTGGAATAGACTATACGTGTACGTACATACATAAATAAAAATGAAAACAAACAAAACAGTTTATTGCACCTATTACTCATTTAATAAAACACCTAATGGTAGCACTTTATATCCCAAAACGGTAGCTGAAGAAATAAACGATTGTACAGTTGCCCGTAACTCTATTCTTGACCGATTTGTCATATAGCGGGGTGCGCCGTGAAACCGTTGCATTCCTTGAACTTGTTTAGGTAATTACTTTAATTTATTTGTCCTTTACACTCATGGAGCGGAGTTCGAATCGAAACCAAATGCAATTTGATAGGCAATAAAACGAATATGTAGAACTATGTGTTTCCTGTGGCTCCGCGTTCAATTTTTTCCGTACATCCGATATATTGTTCGGTCCTAATTAGTCTAGTAGATTGTAAGATTTAATTACAATCGGTGGTTTAGTAGCTATAAAGTAACAGGACGACAAACTCATGCATTCATAATATTCCTAAAGATTGATAAGTAAAAAATAATCTGTCTCTTATATCATATTTCATTTTATTCAATAATTAGTTTTAATATACTTATATTTCTTAACATAAGAATTGATAACATTAAGGGCTTAAATATATATACAAATATGAATTAAGAATAGTTACTGTATAAATCTTGACCGCTATTTCTTATATTATATTAAGAGCTACCTAACATTATAAAGGATTAAAATCGTTTATGGATTCAAAAGACTTCGAAGCTTATAAATAGTATTTTCATCGGGTTTACATTACAATACACAGGCATGATCGTTTATGACCCAATTTTCAAAACTTTTACATTACGAAACGAAAGAGTTTCATGTAACTCGTATCATTCGTGTTACGCAATCCTTTGTGTGCACTTACTACTGGCAGGTGCGTGCGTGCAATCATATGATTTTCATTATACAGAAAACCGATGTCTATTTCTCATTTATATTCTATTGTATACATACACACTCATCATCATATGTGTGTGCGTGTGTGTGTATATTACATATGTAAGTAAAAACAATCGAATTATAATAATATCGTACATCGATTCGATCTTTGAATTTATCTCAGCTTTGAATTGAAACCACTGGATACATTTCAATAATGTTATTCTGTCCGTCTGAACCCAGGTTGCAGGTGATGAAAAAAAAACCTGGGCGCCAACCATGTGAGGCTTGGGGACCATCGGAGTTCGACCATTGAAATTATTTTTGGGGAGAACGGACAACTAAGAGACCTTAGAGGAATTAATAACCAATTTAACTCTCCTATCCAGCATAAAAGTGGATGGAGTTACAACCAAGACTAATCATTCATTAAAATACGTACTAACATTCAATTTAGCCAAGCAAAGTGACAGCTCGTTATAATAAAACCTTTTATAAATATTAAATTGTACGTGTCTTGGTTCGTGTAATACGGTAGTTATGTAATCTCAATTCCACCCAGATCGTATCCGATTATAGTGCCGGTATTAATTTATTTATTAGAATAAATTAATAATTATGAAATTAGAACGCTAATTCTTTAACTAAGATCAAAAGTCATTACTATATATGTTTACAGACTTGCGTGTAATAAATGTGTTAATATACCCAACATGACGTTACATAATGTACGAGTAGATGTTTAGCATGTGTTTATGATTTTATATAACATTAGTAGTTTTAAACTTGTCTATCGTTACTCGATTACGAATGCAACTTAATTTGCATTTATTTTATTGCAACGTATATAAATAACAATTACATTTCGTTCGTTTTTCAAAAGTATATAAGGGGGAAAATATGGATATTATTCGGGCAACACAGTCGGTAACAGATAATAAAAACAGATGTTCACTTCATAAATATCGCCCCACCGACTACGTTCTGAGCCGAGGTGCGATCTCATAGGAGACACCCTCAGGACGAACGTCACTATCGAGCCCAAAAGGGTTCACCTTAAGGCAGAGTCTTAGCACTCGCCCCAACGTTCGGTGACGCTGTAAAGGCCAGTAGGGCCAACAGCAATACACAAATACAGATAAAAAAAAATCATAAATATCGTTGCTGGAATATATCGATAGCACTGCGATCGATAAAATATATGTACGAAATAAACCAGCCCACTATACTCTTAGCTAGATCATTAAATTTAAAAATAAAAAACAGATTTAAAATACTGATAATATAAAATCAAAACATCTGTATTTGATAACGTGACTTGTCCGAGCGCCATACAGACCGAAAAAAGTAATACTAAATGATTTAATTTTACTATATGCATCTAACTTGTTTTTATGAGAAAATTAATTTTGATGACAAGAATTGTGACAAAAATATTATATATTAGATTTGATTGAATGTCACCGTAAAACAGTAAATATTTTTAGATAATAATGTATCTCGCGAGTTTGTAAACCGTCGATAGAGTTTAAACGGTGACTTACAATAGAACGTATGAAAGTTCGATAGTTTACAGTCTTTAGATTCGATTAAGTTTGAATTTTTATAAATAAACTTCGACAGATTATAATCTTCCAAAGATATTGCATTTAATTGTTACGGTTCACAATCAATATGATATTTAAACTTTTACGGTAACATGTATGCAAAATGTAGGAGTCGGGATACGTGCAAATATATCCTTATCTGGGAGTTATACACATCGTATAATACACCACTAATGGGTTTTCGGCACTTGAAAACTAGCCAGAAAAGATAAAACGCGCATCTGGTTACTCACGAGCGTCCAACTTGATGTATTACTACACTTTAGTGCTTTTAGTGCTAAAAATTGGCGGCACGGTTATACCCTCTCGTCTCACCGGCTCAACCTGTGCGTCTGGTACTTGATTGATCTGTTATGGGATATGAATTAAAAGTATTCAAATTATATGTATTACAATTCAAGTTTATTATATTTTTAATATAATTAATTCTAAAAACTAATTAATGTAAATTAATACGTCTATGGCCGACCGCGGTTACTCTAAGACTAACTTATTATTAACATTGACTTTGACTAATTGCGCTTATAAAATTTAACATAAATCCGTATCTATTTGAAATTTTAATATAATCATGATAATATCATATTGTGAGAAGGAATGTTGTAGTACATGATAAGACTACAGGATTCATCGGTCCCGGGTTCGATCAAAAGTTGTCGAAAATAGATAGTTGTTAATCACTCGTGTGCCCCGCAAAGCACGTAAAGCCAATCTACGCCTGTCTCTCAAGTCGGTATTTAATCTAATAACGTTTAATAAATAACTATGTGAGTATATTAAGGCATAATCTGTATTCGCCACACACGCACACACACATACAAACATACATCAATGGCCGAAATACGGTCAAGAGGACAGTACTGTTTTGTTTATTTACTGCAAACATACAGATACATTTCAAACTAACACATAAACATCACTATTAATTTAAATAAAAAGCCTTTCCATGTAAAACATTTCAACATGCACGAACACGAGTGATTACTAATTTAATAGCTGCAAAACAATTGACAGACGCATGTGCAAATTGCGTAAGCGACTTAACTATTAGTATCTTCAGGCTTTAAATCTAGGTGCTGTTGACCTCTCTTACCTAACACGGCCACACCTCGTGGGTCTATGTTGCAATACTTGACATTTACGTATTCATGCAGAATAAACAGTTCCTGTACTGTGTGATTAAGGAGCACTTATAAAGTAATACGTGAGATGTGAGATCTCAACCAACATTAAGTTTTTAGCTAACTTAAGTAAGTTACGTTATATACTTACGGAAATCCGTAAAAACCATAAGAACGTTCACATATCAATTATTTATTAATTTAATACTAGCTACCCGTCCCGGCTTTGAACGGGTAGTATACGGGTATATATAAAACGTTCATATTGAAGGACAAACATGTCTGTCTATATGTCTATTTGTTCCGGCTAATCTCTGGAATATCTGAACCAATTTTGACGGGTCTTTTACTGGCAGATAGCTGATGTAATAAGGAATAACTTAGACAATAATTTTTTTTTTAATTCAAACGCGCTCGAAGTAACGGGCACAGCTACTATATTATATTTTTTTTATTTATACACACATGGCGGCATTTCATTTAAATTAGATACCGCCGATCAAGAGATCAATTACAAATATAGATCTGGTTTTGAACCCGTAGTCATCAGTTAAGATGCACGAGTTTAAACCGCTGGGCCATCTCGGCTGAACATTAACAGAAGCAATAAAATAAATATAATTTTAATCCTAGATTCTAAGTTTTGTCTTTGTTACAAGTGTTAAACACATTAAAAATATTAACCTTATTGTGAGGTCGTTAGCCTTATAAATAAACTCAAAAAAAATTACTAAACATCACACCGCATATTATTTAATCACTGTTAGAATCTTATTATATTAATTGGGTTTTGTATAGGAGTTTTAAACAATACATTTTTACTTGTAAGCTTGTAAAACAAATTTTATGCTTTATAAGAACATTAACAGTCAAAGAAAACAATTTTATCAAAGCCAGTTTACGTATCTGCCTAAATACTAATCGTTTATTGGTCGAATATGACGTCATAGACTGCCATTAACCAATTGCAATTAAATATTAAAGTAAGAATTGTTCATTTGACTTTCTTTAGTGTCTCAGAAACTAACCTACATTTTTTTTAAATAGATACGGCTTACAATTTTATGTATAGTGAAAAAATGATATATAATTGCTTACAAAGAACAGTAAGTAACTAGAGTATACAAAAAAAGAAAGGAGAGAAATTTTTGATGACGATACAACTTTGATACGACTTTACACTAAACAATGATTAAAAAAAAATCGTATTTATTTATTCGAATGATGACGTATGTCATCAATATAATTATTAGTCTTATCGTGTATTCCCTTTTTAAATATTTAAATACAGATTAAATTCGAAAATTTGATGTTGACAAGAGCTTGACTGTAAGTCAACCGCCTACACTACACTATTACCCAACAAATCTTTACGGAATTTCCACAAATACACAAAGTTCAACTCCCATAGAGTTACGTATAAAACGAATAGAATACGAACAATCATTAATTTATAGATAAAAGATTTTACACACTTTGGAATTCGTTTCATTTGCTATGTTAATCTTAAAATATGTAAAAAAAAACAACCCGTTTCTACTTAATTGCTGGTCTTAAAGTCGATACGAATTGTACTTATATTATTTAGGGAAGCTTTGAAGACGAAAAAAGACCGTAAGACGAGACAAAAAATGCATTAATTGATGTGGCGAGAGTGGGAGACACCGAATATAACCATACGTAGTCTAATGAAGTACACGTGTTATTTAAAACAAAACCTTATTTCTATTCAGTTAAAGACTATATTAACATGACTCGTATTGCTATTACTTATATCAAGTAATATATATCATTTAATGTATTATGGCATATATGGTATTATTATGGCATTACTTAAGAAATTCATGTAATTATTTTTTAATTGTCTATACGAACATATTTTAAGAACATAATATCGTCTAAACACAATGTCATATATGAACAATATAGTATATACTGTTATTCAATTTAATTTCACGTGATACTTTTTGATTTCAAAATATAAAGAAACACGTAATATTATGTAATGATAAATAATTACGTCAAATAAAGTTGAAACCAATTCAAAGATAAAAAAATATATTATAAAACATTCTAAGACAAAAATAAATCTTTATATGTTTATAAAAGTTACAATTATAGACTTTTTTCACGTTCTTGGAACAATTATAAGATGAGGAAGCAATAAATAAGGCGTGGGAGTGCCTGACGATTGGGTTCCTGGAGGTGGGCTTTGGACGTTAATGGAGGAAGAGATCTGACGACGCGATGACATCGGATGGAACTACGCAATTATAATTGAGTTACTATCGCTAACTGTCTGTTGAATATAAAAACAATTTAAATGAAATTAATGATAGTGTAAAAATATATTATTTATTTATTTTAACATATAGGAATCGGCTAAACAAATAGATCCCAAGAGAGAGATATTATTTATAATCGGATCAAAATTAGTAACAAAATATTTTAATGTTAGCCGAATCAAATATATCTGTAAAATTTTAAATTCATAGCCTTTTGAAAGTCAGTTAAAACGAAATCCTCATTTGGTTCATATACTTTGTTAGTCACATATTGATGAAAATGAATAAAAGTGTAAAGTAATGTTATTAATGTTAATAAACTATATTTATCGAACAACGAACTAATCTCTACATTTCGTTGCACGAGACCAGTAAGCGGCTTTTAATAGTTATTTAATGAAATGGGTAAATTAAACAGATCTAGAAACATTCAGAAATTACCTACATAAAAATATTATCTAATAAATATTTATTCGAATGCATTGAATTATACTATTCTAAAAACCACATTTTTTAAATCGGCTTCCTGTTACATTGAATGTCTTGGTCTAATTTTTATCCTCAATGACGAAACACTTGAAAGACTTCGTCGCACGTTTCTTATGTCTTACGACGGATACCGATAATCATTTACAATACAAGTACGTACCTCATTCAACTTGTACAACATTTTTTTATCATATAGGTAGACGGACCACCGGTCCACAAGAGTCTAGAGTCAAGGAAGATATTTTAATCATTCCTTACATCTCCAATGCGTAGTTACACCGCATTCGCCCTTCGAACCGGTATACAACAATACAAGGTATTATTACTTGGTAGCATATATGATGAGTGGCTGAAACCTATCCAGACGGGCAGACAAACTCCTATCACCAAGTAGAATATTAATGTTAATTTTATCACTTTTAGTTAAATAATTCAACACTTTATACTCAAGAGAAAAAAACACATTTCAAAACAATTTTTCTCTACATTACAAACGTGTACCGCTTAAATATAAGTGAACGTAAACATTAATAATAAAAAACCTGTACTCGATGTCGTAAGTATGTCTTAAAATAATTATATCTTATTAAAAACTAGATAAAATAATCATAGATGAATTAAATCTAATTAAATTTGCTTACGCTATTACAAATATAGTCGAAATTTGGTGGTCACACCTCACCCAATCAGAGCCACCAAGTGGTCTCACTTGAATCTTACCCAAAGTGTACTTTCTCATGTGCTTAATTTTTCGAAAGAAGTTATTTTACGCGACTATATATAATGTACGGTATACGGTATAGTGAACTGGCAGAAATCTTCACTTAAGAAATAAGTATTAAGACTCCTTCAGGCATTTACCTTTCTTAGTATCATTGTGTATACAGTTTTAAATAAAATAATTAATTTATTTTTATTCACGCGGAATTTTTAATAATAATTGTATTTTTTGTCATTGACATTTTACTTCTTGCCGGACGTCACACAGTTAGGACACTTTTTTTTTTTTATTTATCTAGTACTCGGCGATGAAGGAAAACTTCGTGTGAGAAACTGCACGTGTCGGATGTAAGTGCATCCGCATTGGAGCAGCTTGATGGCAAAATTTTCTATCCTTCGTAGTTTCGTAAGCCCAGCGGTGGGATATTTACTAAGTTCTAAGAACGAAATTGAAATGAGTCGCATCATTTATTAGGAAATATTGTTGCACAGTTTGCAAAATGTTTTTACAACCCACACATAACACACTTTCTTCTATTGAAAGAAACATCCACCCACGAGTGTATTGACACGGTTCGTGCCGGTTTCAAAATCTCATGATTTCCGAGTTTTGATAAGTTACGTAACTGTTTCAGATAGATTGTCCGTTATGCTTCGCGCATCACACATCTATTTATAACACGTGAACATGATAATGCTAACTGTTTCAATGTATGTCCGTCGATATTTAAAAAAGATATATTAAATTATTATTGAGACAAAATAAGAACCATATAGTCAGAAGAATCTAAATTCGGCACCGGTGGTTACTTCAAATTAAATAAATATATATATAAAAATATAAACATTGGACGACATCACATACATTACTCTGATCCCAATGTAAGTAGCTAAAGCACTTGTGTTATGGAATATCAGAAGTAACGACGGTACCACAAACGCCCAGACCCAAGACAACATATTTGATGGAAATTTAAAAGCCTTGTTGGCACACATACACAAGTGACATAATTCTATTTGCACACATGCAGATTTGCCCATAATATTATCCTTTACCGATAAACATGAAATGCACAAAATTAAGAACATAAAAATCAGTGACGCTGGATTTGAAGCCAATCTCGGCTTATATCGAATTATGATTAGTTAATAAGATAAGTTTATTATTTGTATGAAAATAAAACAATATCGCGTAGGATGTGTGATCATAACACGGTGTACCTAACTAGCAGTTTATATAGAGACAAATTAATTATTCAATTCGTACCAATATTTTCTGAGGTAAGGTAATACGATAACGATACAAACTCTCCTCGTCTTAATATATGAAAATATTATGACAAATTACGCTATAATTTTTTTAACATTTTATGAATGTATTTTTAAACTTTCACGACGTTGTCAAATTTTATCGTTAAACTGAAAGTCATAATTGATTGGACTATTAAAAGGAAATCGAATCGTGAAACGAGGAATCATGAATGCGTTGCGTTGGTAATACGGAAACGTTTAAGATGTACTCGCATGTCGGAATTATTGTTAGATACATATAGAACGATTTAATTTTTAGTTACAATACTTTCGTTATATTTATGTTAAATTTATTGTGACTGCCATTTCTAATCTGATAATAAATTATTGTATTGTGATGAGGAAAATATTATCAAATTTGATTTGTATATAAAATATTTATTTAAATGAGAAATTGTAATCCTTAATAAAAATATAAGTAGGATTAACTATTATAGAACATCTTGTTACAATAAAAAGTATTTATCATTTTTTCAATTATTTTAAAATATATTCTTAAATATTTCAAATTTATATTTTAAATTTTATTTTATATTTCAAATTTATTATTTATTAAAGTTTTGAATAATTTCATGATTTATAAGCAATTATTTTATTTTTCAAGTTAAATATTTTTGGCAAAAAGCCGTAAGTGTCACAATTTAATCATACCTATATAGAGATTAGATAACCCACTGTATTTAAAAACAGGTTAATCTTAGCTAACGCTAGCTAGTTTCCGAGCCAATTAAAAATAAATGGTAAATTAAAGAAAAACATTATACATCAACAGTCGAATAAACATCATAATATACAGGAGAGCTCTCTCTAGCATTTAAACATTTACGTACTTTTAGGCAAAATTTCGTTACATTATTTTGATTAATTCAATTGTGATTATACAAAAGGGCATTTATTATTTCAAACTAGTTGTCGCCCGCGTATTAATTTACTCGTCACTTGTTAGTTATAAAAAAAGTATCCTATTTCAGCAGTTCAAGCTTGTTCATACCAAATTTAATTTAGTTCAGTTTAACCGTAAATGAGCAACAGACAGACAAAGTTACTTTCGCATTTATAATATTAAAATAGATCACATTATAGCTTAAAGTAAAACATAGAGCAACTTATAAAAAACATGGACAATAACAGAATTAATCGATTCGAATGATCGATTAAAGTTGATGCCACACACATTGTTTAGTGGCGTTTATAAAACAGCAATCCGTTTCCGCTGTGTGACTGACACTTTGATGCATTAACGTCGAATGTAAGCTATATTAGCAAATGTGATAACGTTTAAAGTTACTCACGGATTTCTAAACTTATCCCTCTCCGATTCGCATTTATATCATTAATATTCACCACATCAACCCTGTTCCTTATTATATTAATAATTGTGTATTATTAATAATTATATTTAGATTTAGGTACCCGTCCCGACTTTATACGGGTACAACAATCTATATACGATTTATATGGAATAACATACATAAAAATAATAAGTTATTGTTTTTTTTTCGGCTAGGTTAAGTTGGGAAAGTTGAAATTCTAACATTTTTCTACTACATATAAAACTTCCTCTTGAATCACTCTTTTTATTGATAAAAACCGCATTAAAATCCGTTTGCCTAGTTTTAAAGATCTAAGCCTTCAGACAGCGGGAAGCGACTTTGTTTTAGTCTATTGTGTTTTCTGAGATTCTAGCGGTTGTTAATCACTTTTTATAATTATATTACGAAATTGAGAAATAAACCCTTATAATATTTTGTGCATATATATAGATTTACATTCTTCTCGAAGTTGCAGTCGTCTAAGTCAGGGATTATTTACCAAAAATCGATTATTAATACTCAGCTACGTTATATAAGTACTTCCTGTGTAAAATTTTATGTTTCTAGACAAGCAACAATCCAATGTGGAGTAACTTGCGTTGTATGACAGTGTTAAGAGTTTTATAAAGCAAATTCAATTGTATTTTAAGTATGAGAGATGATCTGTTTTTTATTTCACACACTAGCCTGTTAAACGTCGAAACAATAGCATGTTGCGAATGTTTTAATGGCGCAAATTGCAACATTGTTTGTCCGTTAATGTACGTACTGAGAAAAGAGTTGCTATTTTAGCGACATCGATAAGAATACCTGGCAACATTTTTTACTCGTCGCTCCTATTGTATTTTATATTTTGGAGTCAATAATAACGTTAATAAGTAAAACCTGAGTTTCGCTGTAATAATTCAAATAAAAACCAATTTTTTTTTATATTTAGGAAAAACGATCAAAATACGTAATATATTTTTTTTATATATTATACAAAAATACCTTATTTAATACTATAAGATAAAATAATTATTCATCTAATAAATGATAATATTTAATGAAATATATAATTTCGATTTAAAAATATTTCTGGATATTAATTTGTAATTATTAAGCTGATGTTCTTGAAGCGAATTATTTTATAATCTACCCCACGCGTTTATCATTTCTAGAAACTTTGTTTAACAATTACTTTACTATAAAATTACTTTCTAGTATTTTACTTGACTATTTTACAGTTATGTTATTGTTACTTATATGTGTTTTCAATTAATAACATGTATCCGACATACCTTTCACTCGATATCCAATTAAAGTACCCCATTGATTTTTCAAATCTTCAATTTCGGTTCGAATATTGAGTTCACTGGAAAATATTTTCTGCTGACCGAGCAAATTCTTGCGGTTACTTTTGTCAGGTTGAAAAAACGAAACGAATTTATGGAGCGGGCTCATTTTACTAAATCTTCGCGACCGTTCTAAAAACTTTTTTGCACAGTTTTACCGGCGAATCGAGCGTCTAACGGTGATCAGATACGAGCATGTCACAGTTGGTTTAATTTAAAGCCTTAAAGTTGAATAACCAGACGCTTTGATTAATCGTTATTTCAATCTCATACGTCTTTACATTTTTTTGACGTCACTTAAAAACAAATCACTACAATTGTTAGAGGCAAGATTTTTTGTGTTCGCTGCCCGAACGCTCGCGCAACAGTGTCGCTTGCCCTCGTCTATCGCGCACTTTCTTCAGGCTGTCAAGAGACTTTCAATGAGTAACGCTCACCCTCTTCATTTCAAACAAAACCGTGGGATTCTTAAATCGAAACATCAATTTATTTAAATTTAAGTAACTCAACTAATAAAGATAAAATTATATTCGAACGAACCTAAAAAACTACAAACGACCGTATCTCTACTTTTACTTGACCGTACTACGTGTTATTATTAGTAGTATTAATTATTACAGTATTATTATTCTTATCGCGTTCATGGAAATGCGTTTTAAGCAATTAATTTGGCCTGATTATGAAATACATGAATCGTTGGTTTATTCAAAAAATGCACATGAACGGAATGTCACAGAAGTATACTTATTATGTAAACTTCGTACACGTAACTTAGCAGACAATTAAAATTTATAAGCGAACATTATCTGAGTAATTATACGTAATAAAATGAGTGCCAGTGTATTAGTAATGAAGGTACATCTTCGACTTAACTGCACTTTCTTTTTAACGATTAAAATTAAAATATCGTAAACTTAATCTATAAAAACAAATTGAATAAATTATAAATTGAATTGAACGTTTTTATAGAATACAAGCCAATATTATATATTCTAATTTGTCAGTTCGAATTACTTAAACGTAAAAATAAAATATGAATTACATAAATATAACAATACGAAGAATAAAAAATTAAACTGGATCATTTAAGAAATTAATTCAACGGTGAAATAAGGTTATTTTTATAAATTAATTAAAGTTGCTCCAGATTACAAAATACGCAAAATAACCGTTCGTAAGTTGATTTAACGACCTTAAAAGGAAGTAAGCAATTTTGTCTTTAATTAAATATCGAAAACCATTAATATCTGTATAGGATAGTGTTACATTTGTCAAGGTTAATGAAATGTATAATTAATTAATTCTATATTATAGAGGTATATTTAAATATTGAAATATATGTGTAGATTAACGAAATTTATAGTTTCTAAATTCTATACTATAAATATTTAAATACTGAAATATATAAAGAATTAGCATTGATAACAAATACACAAGTATTTATATTTGTTACGTAATTTATTAGTATATTTTAGATGTCGTGATGAAATGATGTCATCGTGAAAGTTTAAAAACATGAAACATACACAAGATGGCGATTTTGCTAAGACTCGTTCGTTTTACCAACTATCTATCTATAGGTACTTGTATATCACAAGTACCTATAGATAGATAGATATAAGCCGAAGAGATTTTCTTTTGTTTGTTTTAACGCGTTAATCTTGGGATCAACCAGCCCTGTTTTTACGTTACATAGCTCATTTATTGAGAAGGGTTATAGATTATAATATAACATTATATGACACACAAAGCGGAGTAGTAACGCTAAGGTAATACTTATTTTATATTTATAATGTTTAAATACAAAACAAAACGATCTAAGAAAAAAAAAAGGTATTTAAAAACATTAAGAAACAAGAATATTACTAATATAAATTAATAATATATGTTATTGTTATATTTAAAATAAATAACATTTTTATTGAATACATTTAAAACGCAGAATATATTAATTACGGTCTGTTTTCTGACCCTCATGGTCCAAAGAAATGGAAGCCCATCAAGGTTATTAAACAGGACCAAAGATTTTGCGTGCTTCCCGAGGCAGCAAAGTGTATTAACCTGTGCCTATACGAGTTGATATTGAGAATTATAAACAAATAACTATTTATATAATAATCTTTACTGGACCAACCGCTGCTAGAAATGTATCAGCCGTACTAGATTATAATATAATAATTTGAGTCTCCATAATTCAAATGTACAAGTCGCAGGGTCGAATCAGAATTTCTCTATGCAGGAATAATACTTTAGGGTGATACAATCTGAGAAAAAAATGTTGTAATTGTATCATTATGAGTGTTGTTTTCATGTACTTATTATTATTACAGAGTCACCCACCTTACTCTAATGACGCCTTATGACGTACTGTCAAATATTAAATAAGTACTCAAAGACAATGATATTTAGACATAGACAAAATTACTACTTATCACTTTGATGACATAACAGTAATTGCTATATAACTGATTAATTTTTTTAAGTGTTTTATATGTTATAGATATCAGGTAGCGAGCATGGTGAATTTATTTCTTAATTCAGTAAAACCCTGCAGTCGAATATACAGATGTTTAATTTATGGTAAGACAAGTTTGGGTGACGCCCGTTAACACTTTGTCAACCTAATTATTTTAATTATCTTCTCGTTTCATTTCGTTTAAGAGTTTCGTACATTCAAAGAATTACGGGTCTCTTTTAGGATGACATTGTTGAAATATTGAAATGTTTTATCAAACTTATCACCAACTTCAAAAACGGAGGTTATTATACTTCGCTATAATGCTAATTTTAAGTCAGTCAATCCGATTATCTTGAAAATCTTTGACGAAAACAATCAAAACCATTCATAATTTGGCAGTTCACAGAAAACATAAAATTAAATTTTTACATGCATAATTAACTATGTAATATTAAATAAAATATACCGATTTAAATTGACAATTCCTCCCTTCCACTTATCAGGCTTAAGAAACTTTATTGTTATCATAAGAACAATTTACACTTACATGACATAAACAAACAGATTAACCTAAAATGTTATATCTTATCTGTGAAATGACATCAAAACATTAAAAAAAAAATACTGAACCCTATTCTTTATAAGAGTCACTCTATAAGATAACCTAAACAAAAATCAAAATATATCTTTACATTCCAGTACGGAATAGCACGGAACCCCTACTTGCGCATAGTTTTTCTTAAAATAATTAAGAACGTTAATTAAATTAGCCTCTTGATAGTGAGTGAACACAAAGACACGAACACATTAGTGTGGCGTTACTCTAGACACATTAGTGACTAGAGTAAAGCCAAATTGACAATTAAAGATGTAAAACGTAGTCTTTCTTCCGTATATTATATTTCAATAATTTACAAATAATGTTATAAACAAGAAATTTAGTTTGTTTATATTATTAGTACACATTAAGTACTTAACCGATAATTGTGAAATTGTTCATAGGTAGCTACAGGTTGTCAAGGGAACAAAAAAGAACATAGGGTATCTAATTATTATATATCTAATCTATATCTATATATTATAAGTAAAAAATTAATTAATCCATTACATAACATAACATAACCAGACTGTAAATTTCCCACTGCTGGGGTAAGGCCTCCTCTCCCTTTTGAGGAGAAGGTTTGGAGCACATTCCACCACGCTGCTCCAAAGCGGATTGGTGGAATACACATGTGGCAGAATTTCGTTGAAATTAGACACATGTAGGTTTCCTTACGATATTTTCCTTCACCGCCGAGCACGAGATGAATTATAAACACAAATTAAGCACATGAAAATTCAGTGGTGCTTGCCTGGGTTTGAACCCGAAATCATCGGTTAAGATGCACGCGTTCTAACCACTGGGCCATCTCGGCTCGCCAATTCACCCATTGAGGCTATCTATTTATCTATACTAATAATAAATGTGAAATTAACTGTCTGCTCTTTCAAGGCCAAGCCGAACAGAATTTCATGAAATTTGGTATGAAGCAAGTTTGAACTCCAAGATGACTATAGAAAGAAGGGGACTAGTTTTTTATGCCTATCGACCAACTCCTAAGACGCGAACGAAGCCGCAAGCTAAAGCTAGTATTATATTCATAAAATATTCACTAATGATAAACCTAAACAGGTTAATCTTTAGTGAATATTTTGTACAAATAAGCTGATGTTATGATGATAATTGTCTAATTCGAATAAATCAATATAAATAATTAAACACAAAATAAACCTTGATAAAACAAAATAAAAAAAATTAACAACAGCAACACAATTTACGAAAACTTTTTTGAAATTCTGTTTAATCGTTATCATTCATCATCATAATGTACTCATATTATTAATTCTTCATTGTCATCAATTTGTTTCTTTTTGTATTGACTACAAATTAAAAAGTTTCAAATAGCGACATCTAGTGTTCCATACCCGAATTTCTTCGCTACAGCCACAAGTGTAACCAAACTAGCATTTTTGGAACATCACCGAGAGATGGCATTACTATCGCGAACATTTTTACTTTTCAGTTTCTATATACTTAACAAATAATGAAAGTAAATACACAGTCACGCAGTATGGCATTCGTAGGTAATAATAATATAATTAACGCTGTTGTTTTTGTAATAAATATGTCCTTCTCATATATATAACTAACAGTTTGTGGTTAAAACACAATGATAGGATTACAGAGCAAGGTTAGATTATCGTATCAGCTTACCTTTGCTAGTCGAGAGTGTATTAGGTCTTTGCGCAGGTGCTCTGTGTGGAACGGGTTTCCGCGGCGAGGGGGGTGGAGCGAGGGAGGTGCGCGCGCGCATCGCCACGGGCGACGACGACAACTTTTGAACCACTCCATTTTTCTTCGCTGAAAATTTTACGTAATATTTAATTAACTTGCATTTGTCACAGAAATGTCTTTATTGAAATGTCATTGATCGGTCTAGATTGATATTTTAATTTAAGTTTTTTATTTGCTGTCTTTACATTTGAATTGAAGTTATGTAAAATCCGGAGACATACAATATTTAAAACGACTAATAGGCTTTTCAGATAAGTAAAATGTTTAATTAAAATTAACCGTCTGCATAATACGAGAAACTAGAAAGCGAGTCACTTTGACAGCACACTGTGTTACGTTTCTACCTAAACCTAACAAAGGATTTGTTTTCGAATCCATAACTTCCGAGTTAAATGCTTTACATTACAACTAAAAAGAAAAAATGCTGAACTGACAAAATTACTATTTTCAGGAATCCAACCCAGGTAACTTCAAATCAACCCAAAACAAGAATTTTGTTTAGTAGGTTTATTTTATAGCGAAAATTGATAAGTGTGTCCAACTCTAAGTAGAATAGTTCAACCTATAAATATCCGAACCCCGTTTCTATAATTCAAAGTAAATTCTGCGTTTAACTAGTTTATACAAATCAGGAAGATTTGTTACCTGTTATAAGAGATTACAAATCAACTATATCAATCTGACGTTAATCTGTCATTTATCTTCATTTTAATTTGAAATTGGAACACATAGATAACAAATAATATTCGTTTTTAAAATGGAACATATTCCTATTTATTTGCTGTTTCGTTCGACTCAAAGACTTAAAGACCTGGATTCCGATTTGTCCCTTGGCCTACTGACTTACGTCCTAAAAAAAAAAGGATCCCTAATACAGGGTCGTTACATTGACAATTAGCTTAGAATTAAACAGCCTGGTAATTTTAAAATTATCATTTAATTTTAATGGTTGGTAATTCAAATTGATCTAATAAATAATAATTCAATTAAAAATTAAATAATAATTATAATTAATCTACAAGAAAACGCATTGTTACAATATATTTTTCTAAGAAAACACGCCTTTCATTGAATTTATTTCAACACTTTCTAGGAAATAAGGTCAACCAACTCGTATATCCTCATAAACTTTTACGACTTTTTAATAATCTACTTCATAATTCATAGAAGCTACAATGAAAAACTAAAGACGTTAATCTTCCTTGGTTACAATACTTTTATTATTATAAATAGGCACATTCTAAACGAAGGCGTAAAGAAAAACATACGCTACATATGTATTCCATACCATTTCGCAAATAAGTCTGCTGCATTATCCACTGCAAAGAGTTCTTAATCAATATAGATTTATTTATAATACATCACTATACCACTTAACTACCTTTTTATGTAATAGGTAGGCCATTCCTTATATTGCCAATGCGCCATCAACCTTAGAAAGTAAGATGTTATGTTCCTCGTGCCTGTGGTTTCACTGGCACACTCACCCTTCAAACAAAATATCTGATGAGTGGGTGTTACCTACCCAGACAGGCGTACACAAAGTAAAACCTAACAAAAAGTTACGATAACAATATCGCTTTTTTCACAAACTCATAATTATCACAGATTATATTTTCCGATCGTGACCAATGTTATATGTATATAATGATATATAGGTAACCTTCATAGTAGGTATAATTGAATACTATAGATTCTTCCTTCGTTACAATGAACATTTTTATTATTGCATGTAAAAAAATTTAACCAATCGAACTAGTTGCTATTTGACATACATTTTTAAAGGACAACCTCAGAGCTGGCTATTGTTTAAAGTGAACAGAATAATGGCGCAATGTATTACGAAACACGTATCGCTAGGGTTACCAGATCTCGGATATTCATCGGGACACTTCCGTTTTTTTTTAATTCATATGTGAACATAAAAAAACCGAGCTATGAGGCATGAGCAAGGACGGACAAGAATTTCTAATTGAGTTATAATATATATGTATATAGATTCAGGAACTTGAAAGCTACTTACATTTTATATTTCTTAAAAAATAAACAAATTAAAATGTAAAAGAATATTTTGTTATCCTTCTCTTTCCGATTTTTTATATTACATTTGGCAACCCTGATCGTGAACATTCGTCTATCTTTGCACTTTTCGTGTAGAATTAAATTAAGATAAAGTTCAAAACAATCAAAACATATGCTCATTACGCTACTGTGCTAAAACATAATTAATTGTTTGTGATTCGTACAAAGTAATGGCTTCTTTGTTTTGTATATTACACTTATTGCATATAATTCAAAATGTTTTATTTTATGTTCACAACTGTTTAACGACTTTTTAATGTAAATTTTAATAACATATATGAATAGAGAGAAGACGTACATATATAAATGTACTTTAATTATTACTTTTTAATTTTACAAAATAGTTCTTTCACGCAAATTAAAATTTGTAACTAGTTTGTGTTATCCCTGTTTTCCCAATTTGGTGGAGAAGAATTGTTTGAATTTGGCTTTTGAAGTTTATACTGCATAGACATTTTTAGGTAGACAAATTTGAGCTCACATAAAATCATATTTTACGTAACACAGGTGAATAAGACAATCATACGGTATACTGTACATAAAATTCCTAATTTCAGCTACTATCTTAGTTTTAAGTTACCAGTACAAAAATACATATTATGTAGAGGTTAAATTTGTTTGTTTGTATGTTTAGGTTAATCTCCGGAACTAATAATACAATAAAAAATAATATGTTCACTGTTATAAAGCTACTTTATTCCTGATATACATTTTTCGTTATTATTAAATTGCAGGCGTTCGAAGCCGAGGCGGTTCGCTAGTATGTACGGTACAGATTGTTTACGAATGGCTGTATAGTATTTACTACAATGATTTGCGACAAACGCGCTCTCGATGGTCACAAAAATATATTCTAGATATAGTATGCAACTAAAATAGATCGTACGCTAACTAAGGCTTGTAACACACAATACATTAAACGTGATATATATTTTTATGACAACTATAGTTTGCAATCGTAAATCATAACTAATAAGATCAATATCTAAAACTAAATAGTTGATTGTAAACCCACTTACTGGGAACCTCTGCTTTATGTCTGTACTAATATTATAAAAGCGAAATTATCCCTATCCGCCTGTCTCTTGAGCTCTTTCACGGCCAAACTACTGAATCGAATTTGATGAATTTTGCTATACAGCAAGCTTGAACTCCAAGGACATACATTTTTATGTATAACACCTAACAGCTATACCCTAAATCGAGACTGAAACCGAGGACGACAACTAGTATTAAATATACTACTAGTAAAATCCGACAAAAGTTATATATAATGATATTAGAAATTTATTTACTGCAGCGCCATCTGTAGCAAAGGATATTATAGAAACCCTCAATAAATTGTACAAATTTGTGCCGGTTGGTTTCGAAGTCTATTAAACTCTACCCTCTATGGTCTACTAAACAGCTGTACCAACGATATTTTTGGATATATACATTACCTAGTCAATAGATTCACAGATACTATACAAAATATGATAGAAATTTAGAACACAACTGTTCTATTCATAAATTTATTTTTACTAGCGAGTCGCCCCAATCGCGTGCAATTTATTAATACATATATAACACTCAGGAATAATGAAGTTTTCTAAAGTGTATTTTTTTAATTGAATCATTAATTCCAGAGTTTACCCCGTACGTGCAAACACACAAATTTTAATTCTATAAAATATGAATATAGATAACAATTACAATGTATACGATGTTCCGTCATGCATGAAGCCTAGTCGTTAGATTGACCTATCGCGATGTGTATAGTTTAAGGGGGTAGTGAGATGACTCACCCGTCGCAGCTGGTGGTTGGGGGACAGGCGGGGGACGGCTAGGCGTCGACGGCGTCGGTGCGCTTTCCCTCTTTTTCCCATTTCCTGGAATAGATGGATTTGAACGTTAAATGACATTTTAAAAAATAAACTAGTTCGTCATAGACTTTCATATATATTTTATACATATTTAGTATTAATATTTTTATACTAATCAATTTGTTAACATCTTTTTTTAATCTATAAAATAGACAAATCAATCAAACAGCAATGTTTATGACAATGTTACAATTACCTTAATTGTTTTTAACAATTAAGCATCAAAAACACGTCTTCGTATTTATTTTAAATATAAATATATGTAATCAAAACGAAATTACTTCAAAAAACATCATGCTGCTAAATTGTCTATGGTTAGTGCAAATCGTGTATCACGACCACAATAAATTTTAAAAAAAATACAATGGCTGAACATTCACATTTTCACTAAAGTTTATCATACAAGAACGTTATATTCTTCAATTTGACATTAAAATAGTATTAAATTATATTTCACTTTAAAATAACATGACGAGGCAATAAGCATTAAACATACCATATATGTACATATAGTACTTAACACTTAACCATAGACTATATTATTATTTAAAGTATACACATATTACTAATATGTTTATGTCACTATGACATATGCAATAATAGTAATAAAAAGAATTCGATCACAAAACCTATTAATAATTTAACTACGATTCACTGAATATTTTTTGCAAGCATTATTATTTTTCTTACGTGAATGTAAACGAACAAAAAATTGTGAACGGGGCGTTCAGTTTAACAAAAAAACCGCCACAATACACACGAACGCAATTTAAAAAATTTATAAGTATTTGGATAGGTTAGTTACGATTTAACTGTAATGTAATTTGTCCGTGATATTGTTAATTGAATGTTCCGTTCTAAATATTTCGTCACCAAAATAATTAGTTTTATAAACTATTGGGTTATACGAATAAACGAAACGACGACATACACGCAGTTTTTATTACACTTTTTATTGAAAATTTGTTAACGTTGAGCCACATTAAAAAATAATCAAGCTTAAAATAGACGTTATTTTAATTTATAAAATTGCTAAAATACAAATGAGTTACACGAATTAAAAAAAATACAATCTAATTGAAAGTTACACCCGTGCACTAGATTTATGTAACTTCCTATGATAAATACTTTCAAAAATAATTTGAACGCGTCTGTTAATACGAATTTGAAAATTATAATTTTGAATTTCGAACACATTATTTAAACGTTATAAAAAGTTCCGTAGCCGAAAAAAAACGTGAACGCGTCCTCAAATGTAATACTATATGTAAGACAAATTTGCACGCAACGTTATGTTCGTGGGAAGGCGATTGCACAATGTCTTTATAATTGACGGTAAAAAACATGAAAATGTATATTTTTCATTGGCATCGTGCAATGATTACTATCATAGTCCCACCAGTGCATTCAACATGAATACTGCATTGGAAAGTTAGAAATGTGTTGGATGTATCATTAAACAGGTACATAATTTAGTACTTATTCAGAATATCCATATTATTAAAACGTAGCAAACATGTCAACTCGGTATTTATAATTTCTTATAAGACACGCTTATTTAATATATGTACCTTTTTAATTATCATTTGTGACGTTTCTAGTTTATTGCATATTATAATATCGTGGAGATCAATTACTGCGATACTAAAGTGGATGAAGGTGAAATTGCATAAAATAATGGTACTTACAGGTTATTGTATAGTGGTATTTTAACCGGCTACAAGAACGAGTTTTTCAATTCCACCTTACTTATTTTTATTCGTCCGTTTGGGACCGTCCGAATTTAATTTAAAAAACAACCCATAACTGTTGTAAAACAGTCTATTTGTCAATTGTTATCCCTTTAATACTCGATGTTTTCGCTAATTGTAGTTTCTCTTTATGATTGTAGGTTTTAATCATTATAATTTAAAGAAATAACCTACCTCTTGCGGAGACATAATAGTGGTTGTCGTATTTAAAAAAAACTACACTACTAAATTTCATTCTTGACCTTTTTTCTCTAATTCGTCTTCATTTATACAACGTGTTTAATAAGGTCTACAGACTACCCGTATTTATAAAATTAATCTTAACATAATAAAAAAGAACAAGAATATAACCATTTTTGTTGTAATATCGACATTAAAACATTGCCCTTATCAAACAAGTAGACTAGAGAAAGTTTTAAGTATCGTTGACCGTGGTAAGTCAATATGAGACAATTGTTTAAAAATGAAATCGATTACATTACGTTGAGTTATGAAAAAAAAACTCGTCATGGTGAAAAAAATAATAATACGAAACAACGTAACCCGTTTACATGATTTACTTTATCCATAAAAGGTAGATTGCAAATTTGTATTTATAATCCGAATTATTGCTTAATAAAGCAATCCTTAAGCTAAAATTACAGTTAGTGTTTTTACGTGTGTGTTCGCGCGCGCGCGTTTATGTATGTCTGGATGTGTGTGCACGCGTATGTGTGTAATATAGTGTGTGTGGATAGACAACAATAAATATAATTCGAAAAATAATTTAGAATCAACGGTTAAACGTATACTCACCTCTGGCACCAAAAGATCCGAACCTCTCTCGATTCACGGCTAATTTATATTTTTTCTCGGCTTTGTCACTAGGAACGGGCAGTTTGGACGGATATTTTTCAGAAGTGCTCCTATAGAGCTTTTCCTTAGACCCGTGTGCCCCCATTTTCAATATTTTCAAGAACTTCATTAAATCGAAGACATATTTATTACGTTAATAAATAATTATCATTATCTAGTTTCCAGGAACTGGTGTATCAATTATATCACATCACTAAGTTCTCTCTTAATTTGCTTTGGTTCGTTTATGATATTTCTTATCATCTGCACGTACACATGCTCATCACTAATAATATTCAATTTGCAAATAAACTCTATATAATTAAAATAAAAAAAATATTGGTCGGTGTCATGATTTTAATAAAAATATTTTAATGAGACAATCACTTAATGTTTTCGGTCTGTGGTTCGGAACAAAGTTATATACGCTGAAATGATTATTACAGCGCTTTTGTCTATTTCGGTAGTCGACTCACGGCGACGACCACTATAGGAAGACACATCCACGGACAAAGTTACTATTCATGAACAACAAATATTATCGTAATAGGTAGGGACTGAGAGACCAAGATTAAATGGCATCTTGATGCATACAGAGGCAAGCTAAAGATGATCATTTTCTCAGAACCGATCCGTGCTTGTTATTTGTGCAAGATATATTATTTAATTAGACTATAAACTCGCAATACTTAAATTTATCAATACATTTAATAGCCTTATAAAATAACATTTATGATTTGCACTAACAATTTTAGACAAGAAATAAAATGTCTGTGACAAGTTTAATAGGCGGAGTGTAACTGTTATAATATACGTAATAGAGAAACTGACATAAAACGGGATACCAACTGTTATATTACATAGTCAGTCAGAGAAACTCAGTAAGCGTCAACTCAATTTCCGATTACGAATGGCTCGCTCGTTATCTAGTCGTTGGTAAGGCTTATCAACTTTTGTGTCAAACGAAATTATAATAATCTGCTATGGAATAATTAAATAACGCATTTTTCTTAGTACAATATTTTTAAGTGACCTTTAAGTAGTATATAACAAAGTAGTTTTTAGTGATTTTGCGATTTTTCGCTGGTTCGCTTATCCAAATAACCCTACTAGATGTTGGATATGATTTTTACTTATATTCACAAATTCTCCTGGAATAGTAACTTAGGATATACTAATACAAAAAAATCGAAACTAACTCTGTCTATCTGTTGCTCTTACACGACCAAACCACAGAGACGAATTTGATGGAATTTTGATATGAAACAGGCTTGAAATGTACAGAATATGCTACTTTTTTTATTATCACCTGACGATCAACCCCTAAAATGAGTGCAGCCGCGGGCGACAACTAGTAGTAAATAAAATTTATGTTTTGATATACATTTTTTAAAAGAGAGTTTTAGTAAGTACTACTACAAGCTAAGCTGTATATATAAATCTGAGCTATAAGAGATACGTCAATTATGCATAATTTATCTATTTTTCATAGATAACATAAAGTTACCGGTTTTGGGTTAAAAAAAATAGGAAAACTACACACTAATTCAACATGGCGGATATGACTTACGTAATTAGCGAACACAGCAAAAAATATTAAATTATTTTAAGTTCATAATGATCTCATAATTCGGTATTCATTATCTTTGATTACAAACAGTTTGACTTCGAAATAAAAACAAATAATATGTACTGCAATTCAAACAAATAGTTCTCGAAAACAAAAAGAGACAAAACAAAAGGCACTGCACTATGTTATCCCGTAATAATCTGTATTAGTCACTGATATATAAGCAAGTGTTACCAGTTCCCTGAGATTTGCGTCTATTTTGGAACCATCGGTTTCAGGGTTAAATAACTTAAAGACGCTGCGTGTCCTTTCAAACGATATTTTAAACAGTGTTCTAGTGTTGCGATATATTTAGTGCTTGGAGATAAATGGCCCCAATATAAGTGCGGTGTTTCTATAATGTTCTCGCGTGGTATTTTAAAACTTTAATGGTTTTTTTATTAGTCTAAAATGTATCTTCAACTGATTTATGGAAATAAACTTTCGTTTTGTATGAGTACATTTGACACTTATTTTAATGTTGTAGAGAGTAAATTACTCTAAGTTTGTGTCGATCGTGTGTCCATTAAGCTATAAGTCATTATTCACTGATACTAAATTACTAACGTAACGAGCACTCAAAATAACCATTTATATTAATCTTTGTGTTATTATCTATAAATAATTAATAAATATGTATTTTTAATAATTTGCAATATCTTAGTGTAGTTATATCTTTGTATTTTGGTATAAGTATAAAAATTTCTATAGAGACAAAAAAACTATGAATTTGTTCTCCTTTAGAGGTACCTAACTACTAAAACCATATACAAAATTATTTTGGATATTCGTGTATTAATATCTACAATAAAACATAACACAAACAGTTGCATTATCATAACAGTTTATTTGCGAAGAAAATTCAAGTGATAGTGGTTTATATCGTAGTAAACGTACTTGCAACAGGCGGCGACGCGGCGTGACGCGAGCGCAGTTGCGCTTCGCAATAAGTCGTAATAACCATTTATTCATACGCTTTGAGAAGCATGCGGGCGTGAAATATGGGATACGATTTTGTAACACATTTTAGCTTTTAAGCAATATCTCACTTTTAAGTAACTATCTGCTTAAGTTTTATGATTTTTTATTCAAATAACACAATCTTAATATAAATACTTAAACGTAACAGGCTATTAACGTCTTGAATTTTTAGTCTAATTAATATTTAATTTGTAAATAAATGCTATACAATAAAAGTTCCGCATTAATAATGATTACTTTAGCGATGTTATTGCCGTGTATACAAACTCATCCATAGGTATACGTTTACACCATTTGATTGCTAAAATTATAAACCTGTGATAAAGTAAACAAAAACTACCAATCGTTCGAAAAAGAAGAAACTTTGACCTTAGAAGAACTTTCTAACAAATTTTGTAATTATTTACTATTATAAATAAACACCTAGACAGGAGACGATTCGACATTCCGGAGGTATGCTATTATATAATTGTGTAATAACCTTTTGTAAACAAACGTTCCTTTAAGTTTTTGTTTTTTACAATTTATAAGCGAATCCAGTTTCTGGAATTCTGTTGTTAAACTGTATACATTGCCCCACAAGTAATGGAACTACAAAATATATTTAATAAAAAAAAAAAACATGTACACGTAAAATATTTCAAATCAATTAACTTCAAAATATCACAAACACTACATCACTATTTAATAAAACAAAACACAGCAAAACTTTTCCAGACACAAGTATTTAGCGTTTAATTAACATAAACACGGTCCATAAATGACAGGTGACTTTGAGTACTATAGTCTACGATATGAAAGAAATCATACTCGCATGTGTTATCCCCACCAACCAATATTGTGTAACAGAACTAAAATATTTGAGAACAGAGTTACAGAATTAATAAAAACGACGCAAATGTAACTATTGCAAATACGAAGACGAAAATATACAATAAAATGAAAAACGATGATGGTTCGAAAAAAAATATCCGACTACATACTGTAATTTATTAACTTAATATTAATTTTATTTACGTAAAAAAACATTGAATACAAATAAAAATCAAAAATAGAATTACAACGTTTTTTTGTGCGCCCTATGTGTATAAGCGTCGTATTATTATGAATAAGGAATAACTAAATCAGTGTAACTACTGGTACGAGGGACTTAACATCTTATTTCTCTATTAGTCTAGTAGTCTCTCTATTAGTTGCGCATTGTCGATGGATGAGGAATTGTTAATATTTCTAATAGCGCCAATGTTTATCTGCGGTGGTAATCGCTTCCCATCAGATTGTCTTATTTACATATTATAAATTTAAAAAAAAACTAACCGAGTATACCGTTACAGTGATCGGTAACAGTTTTTTATATATGGTATAATTTTAGAATATGTTAATATGTTTTAAGAAATTTCCTTTTAGACAAATAAATTATATATGTATTATGTATGGCCGCATTTTTGACTAATGCTAATAAAACAACAATTAATAATCAAATGTATACCTAATAATAATTTATTATTTACCGATAAGTATATTTGATTAAAATAACATTCTATCAACGTTAAATATCGTAGAATAACGTTATATTTACCGTTTTTTTTTATACTTACCAATTCGGTTTTTTAATCTTTTTCGAAATAAATAACACATAAATTGATATTTTGAACAAAAATCTTAAATAAAACTTCGTTTATAAAAAGCGTGTGACAATTAAAGTTATTTTAAACAATGGTAGGATGTCGGCGTTTAAGCAAGGAAGATTATAAGTATTTAAAAATATCTCAAGATTAAATCATAATTGTAAATGTGCAAATATTGAATGTTTATATACGTAAGTTAGTGTTAAATATAATCGCGTTATATTTTTGGTTATTTACGAACTTCAACCAGTGTTGCAAGCATAGCTTATTTAATTATCTTTTAAAATTAAAATATTATACTCTTGAAATGGATGGATATACGGTATAATAAAACTTTACGACAAAATGCGCTCATCTGTGATCTACTTAAAATGTGCAGGTGGTTATAATTGTCATCAACTCATAATGTTTATAAATAATACAGAATGCGAAACACGGCATCGCGACTAAAATATAATCTCGTTCAAACATAGGTATGGATTTATTTAAAACCTCCTTGATGACTTTAAATTGACATCGTATAATAATATTCAACACCCAATATACACATAAATGACCAGAACTATTTTGGCAACGATTTTAATTTTTTTTTCGCTTATAATACTGTCCACTAAAGATCTTACCCTAGAGTAATACTCATTTATAGTTTTTATTTGTGTTTTTTAATGGGGCATGAACGACCCCATTGCCAAATATGGGTTAATTGTTAGTCATTAAGTTAAGCATAAAAATTTAGTCGGCATAACAATTAATATTTTTGAGTACCAACACGTTTTTTTACAAACTTACCCATAAAACGCAAACCAAATATGTAACGCGAGTATTCAACGCACCGACTTCCACGGAATTGTTAGATAGACTATCGGAATATTAGAAGAATATATAAATTTCATGAACAGTTTATAGTAGACATGATTCCTGGCTGATAAGTTCGTTGGTTAATAGGACAGAAAATTCGCTCAAGCGAATCTTATGATCCAATTCACTAAGACAAGATTCATTCTTCACTTTAGATATTATGGATAGATGAAGAGGTTTTAAAACGATCCAACCATGACAATGTGTGTATAAAAATAAAGTAAATTTTTAATTAAAGAAAATTCTATAATAGTCTATTCAATATAATTATAAACATTTGTTGAAATATTAACTACGTTAGACAAGAACCAATAATAAACATCTACGTAATTTATAATACGTAAATATCATATCAATAATAATAAATTGTAAGCAAACATAAATAAATTACGTACACGAGTAAGAGATAACTTTCTGTAATTAAGTTGTCAATAAAATAATTAATTGTTGTGTAATTTTTGATGACTTTCAGAAATTCATACATCTGCTAAGATATTAATTGACAACTATTACCAGCTGGCTTAATGTGTCATATCTCTCTATCGCACATTGACGAAAAAATCTGTACCCTAACGGCACAAATAAAAGCGACAAAAAAAGGTGTCATAGAACTTTGGTTGAATTTACCGGTTACTTCAGTGAAAACGCACCTTAAGGATTAACTTTGATCACATAATATATTGATACATTACTTCTATTTCAATCATAATGCTACTGGCTCATATAAACATGGTGGCTTAAATTGAGGTCGGTCTATTGCAACAGATTTGGCGGAATTTCGTAATAACAAAACATAACCGAGACCGTCTTGGCTATATTCCAAAATGCAGTCTCGGGAAGGAAATAGTCGCCTGCGCCGACGGTGAAATAATTACCAAAATCTCATCAACGTTTTATTTACGTCGTTTGTCGTAAATTATAATAATTCATTCGTAAGACATTTATTCCTACACCACTTAACTAATACATCATCTAAGTTAAGTCGAAGAATATATTCAATATTATAGTGTGTCTGTGTGTATCCACAGACTAAAAATAAAACTTGAGATGTCACTGAAATGTTTATCTGTAGCCCACACACGATTTGATCGTCGTAGTTTTTAATTAACGGTAGATTTAAATTTTATAATGAAGCAACAATAAAATACTAATCAATTACGAATATATGAGGATAAATTAATTTTGACACAAAAATATGGATGTAAAATTTGAATTTGTATTTATACAAAATGATGTGTTATTCTTTGGTGTCACATTAACAAACGATATTGTATGTAATAAAGAACACTTTTGCTAAATTACATTAAGCCTGCTTCATTGTATTGCATAAAGGTAAAATTGAAAGTAATTTTTTTTTTTTACAAAATCAATATCAGAAACTTACCTGCGTGTAAAATTGACTCAGACTTTTTTTATTACATACAAAATAAAAACAGTAATGTTAGATACTGTCCTAAATTCTTAAAAAATAAATTTACGTTAAACTAAGAAATAAGTTTTTGTTTTTTTTTTTTTTATTTAAAAGTTTTTGACTATGACTTCAATAATCGATAACGTACTTTTTTAAAGTTATTTAAAAACAAAATCTCTGCAGTTATGTAGAGTAAGTAATATATGCGTGTAAAATCATGAGTATCAGGTAGAGTATTGGTTATAAAGTACTCAGGTATCAGTTTTAAATAATCTCAAAAAAAAAATTGAATATAATAAGAATTTTCTTAATATTATAATAGTATATAACAACGAATTATGTAGCATACGTGCCACACAAGAGTACAAAACAGCGGCGGAGAGGGTGCACGACGGCATAAGAGCGCCTCACATCACGACCACGAGTAGGTTTATCTCCAAGGCGCGCCTATATGTGTCACTTGAACGATCTACATTATTTATACCTACCTATACATTGGTTCAATAAACACCATCGTTTTACAAACAACAATATAAGAGGATGCGCAAATTAACATCCGGCTTGTTCGACATCACTGTGGGCTGAGCCACGTATTTATCTTTATATTTTTAAAGAACGGACATGTTTTAAAAGAAGATTTCAATTTATCGTATTTTTAAAGTATAATATTATAGCGCGCTACCTTCATAGCTGGCGATTTACAACATTGTATTACACTCTTCTTCACCTTAACACAAAATATTACTAACGTACTAAATTGTTTTTTTTTTATATTGGTAGGCGGTCTGGCGAAGGACCTCCTCCCCCTCCTGATAGTTAGTTTTCTTCGCCGAAAATTGTCTCTGTAAGACATATTAACCATTCCTTACATCGCCAATGCACCACCAACTTTGGAAACTAAAATGTTAAGTAAAATAAAATATAAAGTATTGCTGTTTTGCGGTACATTATCTGATGTGAGGGTGCAACCTAACCAGACGGGTTAGCACATAGATAAATCTACCACCAAGAAAAGTATGAACTATATTAGTTATAAGTTGTCGATCCTAGTGATCGTATGATAAAGAAAATATAAAAATTTAAAAAAATATTAACGAAATTATTTTTTTTAACATTGAAATTCAACCGAGTAAAACCAAAGATACCGTCATTTTTGTATTGCAAACAAAAACGACGGACAAACGCGGGCAAAGGCGCAGACGGAAACTAGTAATAAATAATAAAATTGATTTGGACACAATTCTTTATACAAATACGAAAATCAGTAATTCCATACGTGCTGCATGCAAGTATGAATACATACATATAATAGAAAATATCACAATGTTCTGTAATAATAATTATTTTTATTACGCGGTCCCATACGCGTACGCATACTTACGTTGCCGAACTTCACATGGTTATCGAATAAGACGATCGAAAGTGGTATAATTATTGAAGTCACGTAACATTAAATTACAAAGTCGAAACGCGTTACCATTAGTTACGCGAACGTGCTGTCTCCGAGCATAAACAGCATAGCCCATAAAATTACAGCCATGAAACAAAATACTTAGGTTTTAGTAGCAACGTACAATATTGTATGGGTCTCACGACATTAACAACATATTAATCACTGATAATATGGAATTGAAAAACTTCTCACTTTTGAAAACGCGAATCTTAAAGAATGCGAGTGCCAGCCAATAAGGATGCTTAAGCATAAGCACCTCTACTTAATTTTTGTTTATAAATCAACTTGTTTTCAAAGATGTTGTATTTTCCAACACAGTAAGAAATGTTCCATGTGTTGGATGAACAACAAGTTATTAGCTTTTTTATTTATGATTGCAATTCAAGTCTCAATCCAATTTAATGTATATGCTACTGTAAAAGCTAGAACTACGGTAAATCTTAAGATTTTCCAGTAAAACCTTAGATTTACCGATTATGAATGGTAAATGTCCATAAAACTTTGGGATTCGAACTTTTACACATCATTCACTTGGTAAATCTTAGGATTTACATGTTAAGTTAGGTTAGGTTGGAATGATAAACTCCTGGTACTTCTCCGACCAGTGGAGTGGACTGTGTGAGCGGCTTCGTTGGCAAAAAGGGGGGGGGGGGCTCGTTATGAGCGTCGGAGGTGTGGTGTGTGTACACCGGTGGTTAGTTCGAGCTTTTACAGTAACATATACACTAGTTTAATAACGTTTTTTTTATATTTATTTAAGACTAGTCGCCCTTACTTTTGGGGATTGGTCAAAAGGTATTGGCATTAAAAGTAGTCAGCCATGTTCTTCCTCAGAGATCAAGCTTACTTCAAACTAAATTTCATCAAATTCGGTCCAGAGGTTCGGCCGTGAAAAAGCAACAGACAGACAGAGTTACTTTCGCATTTGTAATATTAGTATGGATTACAATTTAATAACCTTTACCGTAAAGATTAATGAAATATTTAAAAGGAAAGTAGTTCGCTCGCCTTGGTTACCACTTCGTTCTGGAAGCTGTTTATTTTGTAAGTTATAAAATTACTTCGAAACTTGAAAATAAAAAACTATGTTACACATAAAACCTCGGTTTATTGGTGACAGAGGGGCTGGTTCATTTCAGCATTCCACGCGGTCATGATTTGTACAATTGCTACTTTCAATATCTATTTGTAAACACGCGTTAATTTCATCAATGTAAATTTTACATATTCTATATGTAAGAAATCATAACATTATATCCACCGGTGACATATGAATGGTTCATTTTTTGTACAAAGGATCGGAATTGCAATTTAACGGGATAATGCTGATAGCAATTGCGTCACATTTCACGCGGTCATGATTGATAGGTACAGAAAATATTTTTTAATTTTTATTTGGATCCAATTATGGGCTTTATGTAAATAATTGGTAAGTCATTAATATATTAAAAGAACGAATAAAACACTAGATAATATTAATGAGTATTAATATTATCTAGTGCTTTATTATATTAATATTCAACAAACAATGCAAAACTCTTGCATCTATGAATTATAATTATTATAATTCATAAATGCAAAAACAAAACCAGTTATCAGCCTGCGTTACACGTTAGAACATTAATTATTAGCGCAGTTAATCGATCATCTACTTTCTAGTTCAACAAACACTAACGTTAAAATTATTCAATGAGATATCTTGAAGTGAGAATCAGAAACATAACAAGAAGAAAACAAGTACGAACAGCGATATCGTTTAGCTTTCGAAGTTCATACCAATTATACTGTTTGTAATTTAATTCTAAATAGTAATTTTGGGTTGGAGATTAGAACGTTCTTTTTTTAAAAGAGATTGGGCTCAAAGAATCATTTTTAATTATTATTACGTCGTTTAATAAAAAAATAATTTCATTTAATTAAAAATATGTCGATAAAATATTTGTTTTATTTGACCTGTATAATTAAACCCATAATGAAAATAAAACTATTAGATATAATAATGTTCATAATATATATTTAGTGGAGTGCCTAGAACGTCAAAATCATACAAACCTCGGACTTTTGTTACAGTGGATTAAAAAATAAATAAAAAAATTGAATGTTTAGCTAATAGCATAAATAAAAAAGTTAACCTATTGAAAATTTGTGCTTTTGATTTTTTTTTTTTTAAATAGATGATTCAAATAGTATGAGGCATTTTAGGCTGTAAAATGTTTTTTTATATCCAAAATAAAGTTGGTTTATATTTTTCTAAAAGCATAATAAGTGGAAAATAGAGTAATTCAATGATAATCGAAAAAAAGTAACATTTAAAACAAAATTTTGGTTTATTTTGCTATTTTAAGTCATTGACCTGCAATAATTTTTTTGACGAATTTCACGATAATAGTCATTATTCTGTACGGCTATAAAATTCATAATGGAGTCACATTTTGCTTCTTTTGCTTTATCAGCTTTTTTTCCTAATCAAAGTTTAATACATCAGTGCTACTTCAAAGTTTTTTTTCTGAGGTGAACATGAAGTTTCATTTTGCTTCTTCTTATAAATTTCAATATATTTTTGTTGACAACTTGCATGGCCATAAACGAATTTAGTTTGCAGGTGAGGTAATAATCCATCCTGTCCTTTGCTCGAAGCAACTCCACTCATTCACAGTCCACAGTCCACAAAACTCTGCTTATTTTTATAATTTCACCCAAATATGAGTTCGTTTTGGATGCTGAACCTAATTTTTCACATAGTACGTAACTATGCTTATCAGCCACGATAATGGTACATGGTTTACCCAATTTTTGAAACCTTTAATAAATAAAAATTAACAATATTTAGTGCATTTTATTAATTATTATAATTTTTTATTTTACTTGAATTGACCTTCAATCATCTACCAATTATTCAATTCTTTAATATTAATTGCAGTTTTTAATCAAATTACACGAAGAAATAAAAAATCTTGAGGAGAAGTTACTTTTCTTTTAAATAGTTTTTTTTTATCTTTTTTCAATTAAAATTTAAAAAAGCACAAAAAATTTTTTGGTAAACTTTGAAAGTTATAGTATAAAGAACAAAATTCCACCTCAACCAAAAAAAAAACATTCACTGTAACCATTTTCCGAGGTTAAAACCCTTGGGCGCTCCACTAATTATCTTTTATAAATATTTTATGAATATCTTAGCTTTTTTTTATTTTATATGAATAATCAAAGTATTTTCTGTATGTGTTATTTATAATCACAGATAAAAGTTAAGGAGCAATTAACCCAATTATTTCCATTGATATATCCTCCAAGTAAAAGTAGACTTGATATGGTTAAGCAACATCGGTTTGTTTACCGCTTATCTACATGGTATTTTTAAATAATTTGGAACCAGTTCCAAAGCAACCACCTGTATAATATATTGTAACCGGTTTCTTGCGGTCACAAAACCACGAATAGGTACTCCTCATACAATTGTCTGGATGCAAAACTATCCTGCATTGTATTGTTGTGTATCTTACAGTGAGCAACTTAATTAGTAGTAGGTTTACTATTCGTTTGCTCGAATGTCTATTCGAGCCAGCGTTAGCTCAAATGATCCTTTATAGCTTAACGTAAATAATTATATCTCGTAAAAATGATTTAATGTCTTGCGTTTCCCTGTAATTGCGAGTACATTTAAATGAGCATGTTATAAACATGCTTTGAAGATAAAAGTATTAATATGCATCTTTGTAAGATTTATTTTTATAGATGTAAAACGTCGAAGACAATTTTTACTTTTTTTTTTAATTGTACGTCAAAGATGATGAAACGAAGAGAGAGGAGAAGACACTAAAACAGTTCGTGTATTATAATTCACGAATGTTTTTGCGAATTATCGTTTTCAAAGTTTTATTTATAATAATTCGTTTTGGATTTAAGATGGTGAATTTCAATAGTTTTAAAGTAATAGCTGTAACAAATCATGACCTCGCTAAATCCGAACACCTTATCAGAAGTTATCGTTGACTTTTACGGATTTCTAAGCTGGTAGTTATAGTCATTTCATCATTATCGACAAGGTATAGTCGTCCACAGCTAGACCGTTCTTAAGGTACGCCACTGAACCAACAATGCTCAGCTTGGACATTGTAGACTTATGCAAAGCACATCCTATGTAATCTATATATATAAATATACATATATATAGTAATTTTCTGACAACCACGTGAAAACTACCGAACGTATCGGTATAAGACTATGACCAATCAACGCGGAATTGTCCATAGATGTTTAAATGCTTTTAATTTTTGAATTCCCTTAATCCTTCACACCTTTTTCAGGTTTATTTAAATAGAGAAGCGGACGGGTAACAGAAGGCAAATTTACATTCGAAAGTGAATTTGCTTTTGCTTTCACGTCTCCACAACTCAACCGATCATCATTACATTTGGAAACAAGTTGTCAGTGTTACAGAAATGGACCGTTATCTACCATAGGTACCTAAGACCTGGCTCCAGCCGCTCACATGAGCGTGAGACCACGGGCACAAACTAGTCGACATACATATATTGCAGACATACGTAAACTTTACCAATAAAATGGATTTAAAATTTCAGAGGTTCAAACAATAGTTCTATTGACATATTATGCAATGACATTTAACTTTGATTTCAAAATATATTGTTTCATTTATTATTAAGTTACATATTCCGAGAGATCCGGTATTAAATCCTATACCGACGATGCTGTTTCTTGGAAACTATTAAATATCTTTTGTAGGTACATAAATAGTTACGTCATTAAATACATTTGCGATGTTTGATTAATGACATATTATTTTTATCTCAGCCGATAAATACGAAATAAAGATGACAATTTCACACTTAACTATGTTGTAAATGGTATATTCTATAAATTACTAAAATAAGCTTCTATAGGAAATCTAAGTGCGCTATTTGTTGTGGATGTTTTTTTCTTTCAATATTGATTATTAAAGTCGAAGATAGTAATAACGTAAAAAATGGCGTATTACGAATTTTAAAACAAAATTAAATTTGTAAAACTCGCTTTCTTTAAATATATTTCTAATTGAACAATGATTGATGATTTGTTAATTAAATATGATAAACAGAAGAAGAATTAAATAATGAAAGAACAGAACTATATAGTCATTTAGATATTATTTAGAGATTACTTAACTGATAAATATATATTTTATACGTATCTAACGAACGGAATATCATTATGTTCTCCACATTGTATTATGTCAAAGTTAACTGTCATAGTGTTAAATAAATAAGCAAATAATAATGACCGTGACACAAACACGCGCAGTAAATAAGACATGAAGCAATCTATTTGCAAAAGCTCTGATAGGACTGTTTGAGAGGCCATATTCGCAAAACTTTATTACGACTGTTTAATAAATGGGTCCAAAGGGGTGAAAGAAACACGAAAATCTCTATAAAATCACAAGTATTTAACAAATAAAATAAGAGACGTGTGTATAAATATAAGAATTCCGTTGAAATATTATTACAATCAACTTTGTGTTGTTGGAGTCGAAGTAGAATAGTGTGTGTATAAGGTCTAACTAAAGCACTGTTTTATTTTTATCATCAATTCTATTAGCACCCCGTATGGTTGTCGAAAACCAACACACAAAACATCCCTTTTCTTGCAGTTGCATAATTTATAATACCAAATCCCAATAAATGTGCTATTAACATCTCAATGATAATATCAATTTACTAACTAAAATAACCTTTATAAAAAATGCGAGGTTTTAACATTCAGTGATCTACGAGTAAACAAAACAAATATGTTTAAAGTAAACGAAACTGTTAGTATTTGTCAATGTCACTCGTGTTCGTAAACTGCAGTGGGCGAAATGACGGGTGTCGTGTCATGTAGGTAGAATGATTCTCGTTAATCCATTATACTATTCGGTTGTAAGGTCGTATGGAATTTGGTCTCACAGACAAAAAGCAGTAATGTTGTATCGTTACTGTTCGTGCAGTCATGTGTCGAGTGCTTCTCATTGCCTCGCTCGTCTACTGGCTTACAAGTTTGCCGACCTCGAGGTCTACTATTGAGTGTTGTAGCTTTGAAAAGTATGAAACGCCGTTGGTCTGCACCTGAATTTTGTTCGGTCGTGCCAGATAGTTTAACGATAGGATTATGAGAGTACCCCATGTTTGCGCACGCACGTCAGGAGCAATCATATACAAAATGTACTTTGCAGGAAAAAGCTAAATAATTATTATCTTATGTTATGTTTATTTGTATTTTCCCTTTCAACGGTGCTTTTCAAACGTTCAAACCACAGATTAAAAAAATATTGACGCGACATTTTGCAATTATTAAAATTGGCACTTAATTTATACACACCACAAGCCAAACCAATAAAATATATATATACATACAACCTTTTCCATTGGAAGTAGCAATATGTAAAAGTAAGGTATTAAACTTTCATTGTTCGATAAACTAAACACTAAAAACAAAACCGACGCCTTATTTTTGTAAATCAAAATTTGTTAATGAACATGAAAAACTATTAGGGAATTATTATTTTGGAACATATTTCGATTCGCAGTTCAGAAACAGATTATGTCTTATACTTTGCCCATAGATTGCCCAACTATTCGTCGTGAGCAATAAATACAAATAATGACATCTAAATGTAATACGGGTCAAAATAGTAGATACTATATATAACAGTAGAGTGCTATGTCACGTAGGCTTTACCCCATTAAACTATTATGCAATTGTATCAATTTGTAATTGTATGTCAACAAAATTGAATTTATACATTGAATGAAGCGATTGTGTTGTTCAAATATTTATATTTTTCTTTCGTAACCATAATCGACTTGATATTGTTAACATTTTAAGCTCGATTCTGTTGATGGTGGTAGTTGATGTTCGCTAGAACATTATCCAATTAGTAGTTGGATATATTGGCAAGTAGCTGGGACAAATTATATTGGTTCGATATTTAAAATATTGGTATAAAAACTTTTAGTGTTTTTTATTGCATAGTGCTTAAAACATCAGCAACTATGTTGTGACTATTTTTCATATTAAAGTTTTATTGTTAGCTCTTCAATAAAATCCAATCAGTGATAAAGGTGTATAAATATACCGAGACATATATTGTATGGTCTAATAATATTTACTATCAATCTACAATTGACTGGTAATTCTGATCCCGAGATTACCGCATGAAACATCTCATAACTCTAACGATAACACCACAGATAGCAAATCGTTATCAAAAAGTTTGACACCTGATAAAGGAACTAAACCTTTGCCAGCAGTTTGATAGTTCACAGTGTATTTGGTTTCGCCTTTCCGACGGGGTCAACGTTTCTCGGCTCGTCAACAAATCCATCGACGAGAATAACCCGTTACACTGCATCGCCTTCCAGCGGATTTCACTCGCGAACATTGCTTGCTAGACCATTAGACCATTTTATACCAACGCCGCGGGGTTTATGGCTAATCAACGCTGCAGTTCCAGTTTCTACACAAGTAGCAGTAATAGTCGATCACCAGACCTTAAAATACTTGCCGATACTAATTAATAATACAAGGAACTATCGTATTTACATATAAAGTATATGTACCCTCGAGAATTGAATTAAATACGAGTGTATTCAAGTATACATTACATTGTTATACCTACTATATAGTGTCGCTTTGAAAGGTCGACAGAAGATAAATGTACAACATCTATCACGCTTATGTTATAACTACAGATGATTGGACGTCAGGCGTCGATCTTTTATATCTCAATGATCGATACCTTTCGTGATAAAGACGACGGGTATCAGTGGGTTAAAAATCTTGTAGCGTTTATGCTCTAATATTAATCTTATTTTTATTTGAACATTTTAGCAAAAGTTGCCATTTTTTTTTCGAGATTTTTTTTTTGTTATAGTGCAATATTAACTTAGTACGCGCTATGGAGAAATTATGTTCCATAAAAATTACAGTTACTTTTTGCCTGTTGATTGATACACGGCCAGTCATATAGTGAAAGGTTTATAGGATAGAAGTTTTGATTATTGTATGATTGGAACGCGACGAGAAACATTAATCGTTAAATGAATATTTCGAGTAGTTTGCATTCTATAGACATACTTTTAATAAACTTTCTGATGATGATTTTCGAATAAGAAACAAAATAATAAATATTTACTCCGGGTATCTATTACGATGAAATGCAATCCGAACTTTCACATCGTTTTTTTTTTTTAATTGTTTTTGTATTCCTTTGAAACAAAGCGTAAATACACAGTGCCTTCACTTTTATGACGTTTTTTGCTATTTTTTTTAACCTATGCAATATTTTTAATGTTGATAATTAAAGTGAAGCTACTTAACAAATAACAAACGGAATTAACCGTAGACTTGGAATTCTACTGCATAATAGAATTCTAAGGTCGACTTGAAATGTTTTCTGTTTAGCGTATAGCTATTGTTTATTCAATTGTTTCTTGACTTGAAAAAATTAAATTAAAAGTATGACGGATTTAAAACTGAGTTAATACTGTACTGTCAATATGATTACGTGGTCTAGAAGCATATTTCTCGGAACACACTAATTTAATTTAAATACGACGTTGTCGAACTTTACGTAACATTTAACCGTCTATTTTTATGATAGCTGGTAAATGTGTATATTTTACGTACTATTTTGACCGTTAATTAACATTTCGTTTCGGAATTATTATTTTTTTGACGTTTTTTTTTTTGTAAATATTTAAATAATTATTTTATTTTAATATTTTCTATGAATTAAAATTATGACACCACACAAAAACAGGTACATTAAAGAAAAACGTTCACATGAGGAACTGCTTTACGTTATCTGCTCATTTGACATTGAACTGTAGTTTTTAACACTTCACTGGCATAGGTCACATTTTCCTTTGATAAAAATGCGGTATGCGGTTAACCTTAGGGACGGAGGGGAACCATTGATTTTTCGTGTAGTACGATGACGTCACGACCGCGACAGTGTGGCGCAGACGGCGCGCGCCGGCTCGCGTCTCACCGGCGACTGCCGAGCCAACTCAACTACAGTAACTTCGCTAGACGGGCAAGAGGAAATGCCAGTTGCCATGCGGTCCTCCTCGTGTCACTTCTCTAGCGACCTTTTGCATTGATTTGTGCAGGCCCAGCTGATTAAAGGAAACAAACAGCAGCGCCTCTAATTTACTGATATTATTTATATAAAGATAATCGGCTTATTATTTCATTATAAATAACAGAATCATTATATCCTAATATTATTTTGAAAATAATCATGTTTTTCCTTTTATAAAGCAACGATATCTATACTGCGGCATATAGCGATAGAATTGACACAATTGTTTATGTCTCGAGATATAAACAATTCAATACGTTCAAAAAGAAAAGTCTCACTCAAACACGTGATTATCATAACTAAATTCATGACATTGCAAAACCAGTTTTTTTACCATTGTGACTTTTTTGATAAGTTAATTTCCTTTTTTTGCTTTTACTATGAAAATTTATGGAATCCTCAATAAATCAAAATAAGCTTAAAAATGCAAACAATTCGTGAGAAATAGAATTGGTAGTCTGTGTCTGTGTGTTGGTGGTGTTATCACTTTGTGTATAAATGTCAATAAACTCATTATAATTTACGTTAGGTCCTATTCAGCTGCTATGCAATGTTTTAATTGTCTTGCAATAGTTATCCACTATAAGTATTCATTGTAGCTTATTTACTTTTTGCTTATTTTTATATTAAAAATATTAGTCTGTATTATTATAATGCTAAATAAACTACTCTTCCGTTAACACAAAACTTTTGTTTTCATTTATCGCCGAGATTGAAACCTTACCTTTATATTATTAAGTTAATTTCTTCTTATAAAGTTGCCATTCTATATTAATCCATGTTTATGCCTTATGGCAATAAAATATCTTGTTTTATATTTAATTACAGCTTTTAATATTCAAGTTTTAAACCAAATTTTAATTAATATGAATTTGCTGTTTATCGAACTGTCGATTCGGATAAATAATGCTGCGTTATATTGGCTAGAACTAATAAATGTACATAAAATTCATATACTTGGGCGATGATGGAACGTGGATTGCGAATATTAAGCAGTAACTATAACTTTTTGTGACACCTAAAATATAACTGTTCATAAAAAAGAAGAAATTTCTTCTTATTAAGATATTGCTCTTTAAAAAAAACAGGCACTCCAAACGTCACAAAAACAACCACATAAACTAGAAAAAATATTTGTTATTTACTAATTGTATTTTGTCCAATTTTATAGGTAACACGTGTAATTAAATAAGATTTATTTTAAATATAAACTTACGTAGCAAAGGGAAGCGGCTGTTGGAGTGTTTTCCTAAAGGAGTGCTGGTCGCGCTGATGTCACTTTGAGAACTGTGCAAGCTGCTTTTTCCGCTGCCATTGGCTGATCCTAGTTCCATTCGCATTCGTATATGGCGACTGAAAGGAATATACATATTTGGTACTATTAAGCGTTTTAATGAGTTCCATTTAAAATTATTGTCAAATATTTGCGAAATATAAGTGCAATCTTTTTCCTTGCTCTATCCATTACGACACAGGACGGGACAGGGCAAATTGAGTATCTGGAAGTGTTTTCCTACTTCTAGACTCCGGAACCATAACAACTCAATAATAAATAACTTTTTATCGGCCTAATTTGGGGTTTGAACCCAGGACCTCGGAATAAAAAAAATATAAATTGAAAATATAACATAATTACCTTTTAGGCTTCGTATTGTTATTTGATGATTTTGAGCTTAGCATTCTGGTTACACTACATGAAGTTTGCGACCGTTGTAATGTAAACGAACAATCTACCTTTGATTTAATATCTTTAAACGATTTCGTCTTGTAATCAATTTTAGTATCAATAGAATTTTTCTTCGAGAAATTGTCGCGTCTCTCTGGCTTTTTCACGGATTTTGGACTATTCTGTACACTATTAGTTACCTCAGTCTTTCGACTGGCCAACATAGTTTTTAATTTACTGGGTACGTCCCGCTTAGGCATTTTATACTTCTTTAATGTGAAACTTCTTTTCTCTTCTTTGCCTTTTTCAATACATCTAACATCTTTAACGCTATTAAGAGAATTTCTTTTGCTTGTATTTTTTGGAGTTTCATCGTCATCAACAACATGAGATATAACAGAGTTTTGTTTTTCTAATACGTCCTCTACAGGCGTGAAGCATGTCTTAATCTTGCCACATCCAGAACTTTTTTGGCTGCATTCTGAATGTGTAGATGTCGTTGAATCAGGTGACATGTCGTTTATAACATTTAAGAAAACAGGTGAGGCACGCTGATTCTCAAAGTCTGTGTAAACTCCACTTGATTCCATACAAGAATCTTCACTTCTATTTACTATTAAAGGAGCATTTCCATTCTTATTTTTTCCACCGTAAAGAGCTCCATCAATAACTTGTGCTCTCCGATCGCCACGTTGCATATGTTCATCTAAACCATCCGCGTCGCTTTCCGTAAAGAAATCGGAATCTGTCATTGGATCGACTCTTCTCGGTACAGGCACATTTTGCCAGTCCATTTCAATAGCGTCTTCCCTTGGTCCAATATTATGTTCAGCACTTCTACTTACTGGTCGTGACATTTCCCCATCTCCTTGATAACCATCCAAACTAGTAATACTAGTTATGCTTGTTATAAAACTATTAGACACTTTCGAAGTTTCCATAGATTTATCGTTTTTACTGTCTGAATAGGTTTGTGAATCGTGTAGAGTTGAAGCAGAAAACTGTGAATACGTGCTGATTTCGCCATTCAAGTCAGAACTATCGAGTGGTAAATCTTCGGGCGAAGGAGTTTGATCTATTCGATTCGATGCCAAAATATTCCCGTGTTTACAATCCAAAGGAATATCTAAGTTAACAGTTGTATCAGCAATGGAACTAGCTGGCTCCAAAATGCTTCCGTGAATGGATGGTAAAAATTCTTCTTCAACTAGATTAGATACACAATCTTCTTTACATACATTAATGTCATCTTTAACAGAATTATTATCTTGCTCGGATGATTCTTCAACGGAATAACAAAATGCTTTGAAATTACCGTCTTCACTCATAATGGGGTCCATAGCATCCAAAGTTGCTAGCGGCGCAAAAGATTCTCTTAATTTGTTGCATTTGTTACTTATATTTTCAAAACCATCATTTTGTATGGTAGATGCTGCCGAGTTACTGTCGGTTCGATCAGTGGAAGGAGTATCTCCATTGTCTGGAGATGCCTTGTACTCATTATTATCACAAAATATCGGTAAACCTTCAACTGTTGGAGAAAATGCGTTTTCTAAATAACATATATCGTCCATTTGATCTGGTGTAAGAATACCTAAACTATCGTCCAATGAATTCTCTTCGTTATTTCTGCTTAGTGAGTTATCGTTCGGGCTTAAGTTCGTTTCGTAGGTTCGAGAATGTATATGAGATTTAAGTTGTAAACAAAGATCTGACCTGGATTGAGTGCAAAACGGTTTTTTAGGAATAAAATTAAATTCTTTTTCACATGAGTATTCAAATTCCTTCATTGGCTTATCATCAAAATTTAGAACATTTGGTAATCTTTCCAAGCTTTTATTAGCCAAATTGGTGATTCTGCTTGAGTTTTGAGAATTGGATTCAAAGCCTTCATCTAATCCTTTTGAGCTCCACGAATCTGGCCTCATTTGCTTCGAAGATGTTGAGGGATTTGTTTGTAGATCAAATAACAAACTATACGGTCCAGATTCATCTCCGTCTTTATCATCAACCAAATGTTGAGTTATATCGTTAATAAGCCCTTTAGTCATTTTGTCAACGTTACGCTCTTGCTTTCTGGATATTTCATTTAATTTTTCTCGTAAATCTAAAATACGAGGATTTTTTTCAACCACCTTTTCCGTGCTAAAACTCATTTTTGGTATTAATGAAGTATACGGTTTAAAGTATAACTTTTCTTTTACTTCATTATTTCCTTTTGATTCTGAAGTTAAGATTTTTTCAGGATTTTCTCTATTTTTAAGATCACTGTACTGTAAGGTTCTGATTTTAGGAGGCTCATTTGAATAAATACTGCGAAGACTTAACGATCTTGATTTTCCATGTCTATCGATAGGTATCTGAAACACAAAAAAAAAACAACACATTAAATACGTATTCACGAATATTTATACATGTACTTGTTTAAAGAGATATGTCATTGAATATAGACTGAAAAAATTAGCGGCCTTGTAAACGTTGTATATCGAGTGTTTAGTTAAACAGTGATTTCTCTCTTCGTGTCATCATTGATTTGACATTCGAAAGAAAACACAGATTTGTTTAACTAATCGCCTATTAAACAGCATTTATAAGTAAAGATAGAGGTATGTTTTTATAGACTTGTTGCAAGAACAGTACGATCCAATCTAATTAATTCATCATGCGTTATATTGGTAGATTGTTGATGTATAAGATTACAATATAATGTTTTATACAAAGTATTGTACATTTACACACAAGAATTTTAAATAGGGAATTATTTGTTCTTGTAACAACGTCAATAGTAATAAATTTATCTAACAATTAATTTATAATCGTTTCTTGTAGAAATTCTGTGTTAATTATTCTCACTTCATATAGATAAGCTAAATTATTACACGTAATATTTTGTATTTTAAAATTGAGTAATTTTTATGAAATAATAACTTACTAAATTATAGACTTGAACTAATATTTATCGCACTACGGTTCGTAGATCCGTCATGGGTGGAGATTTTAAAGAATTGCGCGTTAACAACAAAGGCATCGGTTTATATTTTAGTCGTATATCGTAATAATAATAACCAGTGTTCGCGAAGTGATAAATATTCGACCATAACAATTATTGGGGATTTGAGTAAAACATATATTTGAACGTTACGGACATATTTTTTTCTACCCGTATTTTTTTATTGGTAAGACTAAAGCTCGACATTAATTAACAAATAAAAAAAGGAATATTGTTTTTACAGGGGATAAAATTGAAAAAAAATATCTTGTATTTGCCTATTATTATATAAGCTATTATTTATATTGTCTCTAATCTATTGTAATGGAGATCAATTAACTATGTAATTTTCAAAAATATCTGAATGAGATATAAACGTAAAAAAATATATATCAAAATAGTCCATAAACTTTTCCTGTCAATTACGTGTGAATTATGAAAACACTGTAACTTGCGGAAAAAAGTACTAATTGTTTTTTTTTAGTAAATTAATTATTAATTTTATATTAATTAATTAATAATTGTGGCGATTGCTTAACTTTGTCAGTATCGTTTAATTATAATTAATTAAAACTCAAGATTTTTTTATATATATTATAATTATAAGTCAATTTATCATTCTCTTTTGTAATATATATATGTATCTCAGCTTGACTTTTCCATTGTATGTCAATATGCCAATGTATGTCGTATGGAAGTAATATGATCTCGGTAATGGAAAGTCTACTGAAACTATAGCTAGTAATTTCAAACATTAGAACTCGCACGAATGTAATAACTTGTAATAGAATCGGTATCCACAAAACCAGAGACAGGCGGAGAGCAGAGATAACAAATATTAAAGAATTGTATTTCCAAATCTAAAATATTGTCACGGACTCCCCCAGTGAAGACCCAATTCTCTTCTCATCTCCTCTCTATATCATATTTTAAATGCCGTGTGAGCTTACATAATTTAAGGGGTTTTTAAATTTAATTATGATATTAAAAAAAATATAGATATCATTAATAATATAAAAAAAAATAAAAAAAAATTGGCTGGATGTATTAGAGCGCAAAGTCACGAATGGATATAATAATCGGAAATGTTTTTCAATTATTTTCTCAACGGCGTAAACTTCTCAGCCTGATTGCTCCAGTGGCTCACTTACACTCATTAGAACATACGGATCCGCACCCATACGCACTTGTTACGAGTAACGTACTGTGTTGCCAGTTGTCATTACCACTAATTTGTCATACAAATAAAATAAAAAATAAATGCGTTTAATAACTTTAAAATAAAATCACGGAGTTACTTCATACTTTGATATTAAAATGTTGACTAGCAAATGCGTAAGTGGTAATTTTTTCCTATAGGTAGATACAAGTAGTATAAGAAATTAATAATTCTATTACTAACTTGATCTACACAAACCACTTCCTATTACGTCAATGTACCGCAATCCAAGGGATCAAAGATTTTGTATCTGTTATATTTATAACTAGCTGTGCCCGCGACTTCGTTCGCGTAGTTGTCGGAAACACTATCATGATTATCGTTTGATTGCTCACGTTGGTTTTTGTTATTATAATCGTCAATAAGATTTAATAATATGTTTTACAGTACTTCAGCGTAGATTATATTTTTAGTTTTATTTTCTTGTGGTAGAAGAACATACTGATTTTGCCCGCAACCCGATCTTGACAACGCGACATATAGTTGGCCTATAAATTATCGCAGCACCTATTTTTAACTTCAGGGAATGTGGTGGAAGGCCGCTCGGGTTTAAAGAATTGAGAAACTCTTGTGGGTAATGGACAGCATCTTCTTGATCCATTACATTATCAATAGATGTGTAGGTAGTTATATCGCCTGGAAGTTTGGTTAAAATTAGGTCGTTAATTTCGTCAACGCTACTATTTCTCGCCGCCAATATTGCCCTTTGACACATCCATTGGTAATCTTTATTTTCTATTTCGACGATATTAGGGTAAACTTTTGATATTAAATCCTCTATGCTAGTCACTTTTTCTCCTAAATCGCGATCAATTTCAATTTTATTTTCAGAATGAGGTACTTTTCCATCTCCTATTAAAAGTAACTTTGAAGGAAAATTTGTACTTCCTCCCCCCAAATGTGCTCTCATATTCGTAGATAGTTTTAAGGTATGGACAAATTACCATAACGGTGAACTTTTAAGGCAAGACCTTACAATGTCTGCTCTAGTTCCTCTTAAAATTACCGGTAAAGTTTGTCGAAAATCCCCAGAAAACATAACGGTAATCCCACCCATAATTTTATCACAACTTCTAATATCTCTGAGAGTTCTATCTAGAGCCTCTACATGAGCTCTATGGATCATGGTACATTCGTCCCAGATAATTAAAGAAACGTCTTGTAAAACTTTACCCAGAGGGCCATTTTTGCGAATAGAGCACACGCTATCTTTTTGTAAAGAAACAGTTAGAGGCAGTTTAAAAGTGGAATGAGCTGTGCGTCCACCTGCTAATAAAGTTGCCGCAATTCCCGACGACGCAACTACCAAGGCTATTTTTCCCTGAGACCTTACTTTTGCTAATATGAGATTAGTAATAAAAGTCTTTCCAGTTCCACCTGGAGTATCCAAAAAAAATATTTTTCCTTCGTTAAATCGAATACTGCACATAACACGATTGTACGCCGTCACCTGGTCATTAACTAATTTTGGTTCATTTTCAGTAATATACTGATTTAATTCATTTACATCATACGGCTTCCGTAGTGCTACTTCTAAAGGATCTAAATTATTATGTGAATTATTCCTTTTAGATGCAGGAAGCCCAAAATCAGTCAATGATTTATCTGAAATTTCATGAATTTTATCTTCAATTAAGATAAGTCCATCATTGTATACGTTATCAGTATAGGCTAATGTTATATCCTGATTTTCATTACGCATTGGTTGAATAATTCTTTTGAAGTAATGAAAGCTGTTAAAGTCATTTATTCTTACCATGAGTCTAAATGCATAAAACTGCATACACGATATTGTTTTAGATCTAGCAGCAGTATTCTGCTGTGGAATATTTATACAGTATCCGTCACTTCCAAAGGGGAACAGTAAAGGATATTGAAGTGGGTCGTACGATCTATGAGTTTCAGAAACTCGTTGAAGTCGGCCTTCTCTATTATTCAACACAATATCTCGGGAACCTTTATCTTCATCTATTAAAAGAACAGCTACTTCATCTACTATTGGCGCATTATACCGACCTCGATGCTCGTTAGGAGGTTTCACATCAGCATGAATAATAAGTTTCAAATCATGCGTTGATCTATTTTCGAGATTGTATTTAAAACTCTGAATATACGTATTATGATCGTGAAGATATGTTTGGAGAGCGTCGATAAGATCAATTTGCAAGGTTGGGTTTATGTTTGAGCGCAAGGATATCTGATCTGCATGAGACACAAAATATATTTGCAAAAATTCGGCTTGTGCACCTTCAGCTGGAAGTAAATTACCGATCAAATGATAAACTTGTCCCTGGATTTTGAAAGTAGGCATAAAGTTTCCCTCACGAATTTCTTTCGCACCAAATGAAGTCATTTGAAAAAGTGTATTATACTGCCTTGAGTGATTTAAGAAATGCTTTGAGGATGGATTTGAGCCTGATATCAGTTCTTTAAAAACTGACGTTGGTTCTGGAATTTTAGGTATATTCACTTTGCCACCACTACAACACCGTGCCCGACACGTCCTTTTAAGAGCTCCCCCCTCCCAAACAAATAGATAATATATATTCACTATCATAAAAAGTAATTGTTCTTTGTCATCAGTGTAAATCTTAAAGGTCGCCATAAAATTTAATAATTACCAACATCTGTGTTTTTATTGCTTATTGTTATACGGTCAATTATGACAACCCTTTTCTTAAACATAAAAGAAATATTGTACAATAGTGTACGATTGCGAATATTTTTTTTGTTAACAATTCGATGCAGGTGTATCGACATCTGGATGTAAGACAAAAGAAAAAGTCAATTGTAAATAAATAAATCACAAACAAAATTCATACTCTGCCAAAACAAACAAAACGTTCAACAGGAAATGTAATAGTAAATCTGAATGACTTTTCTTTGTCTTGGATTAGGAGAAAAGTTCATGAATTGTAATACCTGACGGTAGACATGTTTGCTTAAACACTCAATTTTGATTCCAATTTTCTGTCATTATATAGGACCACTATGTACGTATAGGGTTTAAAAAAACATCAAGAAGAAGTGTATTTATCGATAGACCAGATTTACAAATTTGGAGTATATCATATATTTACAAACCTACCTTGACTGACACCGCCTCCAAAAATAACAATAATTTTAACTATAATATATTATCGTAATAACTTTGCTGACTTTTAAATAGTCTAAATATTTTTAATTTCATTTTACATAGTATAAATCTAAAAAATATTGTGATCATTGTTTGTTATTCATAGGTTTGTGTTAAGTTAGATTTAAAGTGGGTAGGTACATACTTATCTCCTTGCGTGGAAACACAGAACGTACCTACATATTGGTAAGTAGAATAAGTTACTTGATTATTAAGTTGTAGAATAATAAGCAATTATTTTTTACTTTTTAGAGCATATTATTTTTTTTCTCTTTTGAAGTCGGTTTTTTTTTGTCAAAATTTTTGTTTCTAAAAGATTCGGCCGATTATCGCTAACGTGCTCCTTAGAATTGTTCCGTTCCCTTCCGTACCGTTACTTTGTCATGGATCCTATGCTCAGAACCTTACCAAACTTTCACCATAGTACCCTTGAAGTATATCCTTTATAATAAAAAAAGAATCATTAAAATTGGTTGGCACAATTTTGAGTTATTCACCTATTTATCGCGCACATACATAATGCACATTTAAGACTTATATCGTTTTCATAGGGATACCATCATCGTAACAGGATAAAATTAAAATGGGGCCCCACGGGAAGCACTACCTTTCAAACAAAAAAAAATTATCAAAATCCAGTGAAAAAGTTAGGTAACAGACATATAAAAAAAAAATACAGACGAATTGATAACCTCCTCCTTTTTGAAGTCGGTTGAAAACAAACAATATTAACTTAAACGTAATAAGATAAACAAACCGAACAATAAGAAGTTTAGATTGTTTCTCCTTTGGTGTTATTATTTCATAAGGTGATTATAGTACAACCGTGTTGAATATGCTTGAACGTAATAGAAATTACTTGAAATATTGAACTACTAATTTATTTGTGTAGTCATTTTAAACGATATTCACCTATTTGCTTATTTGCATAATTTATTTTCTCAGTGATGATTAATCTGCATCGGTGAAAGTATCGCTCGCCAATTTGAACTTTTTTACGTGTGTAATGTAATTTTTATACCTTATTTATACCGTGAAACGTTTGAATTGTTTACTTGCAAAGTACGAAGGAATGTTCATTGAAATTTTATCTTATATCGTAAGTTAAAACTACAGCAGATTATGATTTAAATGTAATCGATTTTAAACGATAAAAAATAATGAGCAAATAAGCTGATAACAAAACCTAATTTTGATAAATAATTTAACTATTAAGAATGTTAATTTTTTTAAGTCGTTATGTGCATTGCTACTTCGCAGAACTACACCCGCGGGTGAGAGTGGCGAGCGCGGCGGCGGGGCTGACCCGCCTCCCCCTCAGCCGCCGCCGCGCCCCGCCTGCTAGCACACTCTTAACAAAGAGACATATAGTGTCACGGACTTTTTTTTTATTATTAAAAGAGGAATATATCTTTCATACACATTTTTTGAGTAACTTAAAACGTTTATGCTGCGCACGCATCGAAAGTCCATAAATGTGAATATTTTTCCCCGTTTTTGCAACATTTCTCACTGTCGCTGCGCTCCTATTGGTCGCAGCGTAATGTTATATAGCCTAAAGCCTTCCTCTATAAATGAACTATTCAACAAAAAAAGAATTTTTCAAATCGGACCAGTAGTTCCTGAGATTAGCGCGTTTAAACAAACAAACAAACAAACTCTTCCGCTTTATATATTAGTATAGATTACTCGCAACCTTCAAACCGGAACATAACCAAACTATAAAAAAATATATTTTTTTTATTGTAATAATGTTGTCTGCCTAAGGTTAAAATTTTGGTGATTATTTTAATATACTTTTTTAATTATATAGATTTTTATTTTAATCGATATGGTTACCAGCTTAAAGATACAGTGAATTTTCCATCACGGATATTCGAGTATTTAGCAACCTCGAACCTCGTGTTTCCGTAAAACAAGGCAAATGTTTTGAAAGTAGCAACAACTGATTGCGAACGTGAAATACGGACAGACGTCGTGGCACTAATGAGCACGAATCAAACCAGGTTATGAGTATCGTGATCATTTGTGATACAAGAATTTCCGACGATGTTTACTTCGAAAATATGGATCACATACAACTTAAAGTTATGAGAATGTTAAATAAATAAAAAAAAAAATTCCAAGCGTTGGCTATTTGTGACATTTTCCGATTTAGCACAGTTACAGTAATGTCATTATTTTATTGATTAAACAGCTCAGTACTATTTTGTCCTCGTGATTGTCAACTGATATTTATTTGGTAATAACTCACGCGCTTTACTATCAACGAAAAAAATGTAAAATAAAAATAAAAAAAACATTGTTCAAAAAATACACTAATTATGCACATTATGGTCTAATTTCGACCACTGTGCGAACACCATATCATTTATAAATTCAGTCTTCCTTTACAATACTGGCACTGTTGTATCTGTTAGGAATATGCTTAATAAATGAATGAACGCAGTAATTCTTCGAGGGATTATATTTATAGTCTATTATAGGGTTTATATGTTTAATAGTACGCCAGAGGCTACATGTGAATAGGGTTGAAACCCTTATAACATTAAATGTGTACAAATATTAATAGCTAACAGAAGAAAATAGTTTAAAATATGCCATTTTAACATACATAATTATTATTTTGTACCATAGAATGTATAAAATGTAGAAATTATTATTTGGTCTAAAATAAAAATAAATTCTATTGTATTGTATTGGGTTCGGTCACTCGGAAATAACCAATTCAGGTGACTTTGTACCGTTTCTTAATTTCTTTACTATTGTTAATTTTTTTTTTTTTTTTAGATTAAACATGCGATAATATCTTTTCTTATCGTTAACAGCTAACAGTAAGCTGATCGCGAAATAAATAAAGTTATGTATGTACCTACATTTTAGTTTGTACACCATCCAATCAAAGAATAAACAAACCTTAGATTTACATATTCCATATGATTTGCTTATAGATATGTTATATTATACATAACACACAGTTCTTGGTCAATACATCTTTAGATACAACACTAATTCTCTTCTCTATTTAAATCCACTTTTAATTTTAGTTCCAATGTTCCAACAAACCGCCGACATTCAAAACGCTATTTTTTCGCGAATCCTTAATGAATATCACAGAGTTTTCAAGATCTCGACCGATGATATCACATCAATTCAATGCCGAAGTTGTTTATTTGGCTACTCCTCTTGTAATTGAAATATACTATAGAATAATCAATTAACGGAAATATAGAAAATGTTTAAATAGTTTTTAATCTAAGTAATTTTATTTTATAAGATTAACATTCTGAAAACTTTATACCTACTTATTATTAAATCTGTTTATGTTTAGATACTGTATATGCTTAATTTAAAATTTAAATATGAATATCATATTTCTTGTGTATTTAATATATCACATTACGGCACAAGGTCATCGTGGTAAACTTCTTATCTAGATTAAATCACTATTAAAGGCAAGATCATTACATACACTTTTAGTATGTTTTGAGTTTCTAAATATTGTTCAACGCTTACATACATAAGAATCTATCAAACCAATCGTATAACACATTATTAATTTAAAGCTAATAAAAACATTAATATTAACTGAAGATTAAAATCTGAACACCTTAGAGTTTTATCGTTTCGTGCACTTTTGCAAAGAGAAACATAGTGCCAAGTGTGGGATCTAGCATGTGTCGGATGAAATTATATCACGTTTGTATCCATCAAAACATTGGAAGAGATGAAGGAATAAGCTCCAAAACTCATTTCTGTAAGAAGAGAACAAACACGAACTAAAGACATATTGTAAACGTTGTTTCTCGGGCGTGATGTGATATATCCCTTTTTGACAACAATGACTTAACATTCAAACGACGAAGATAACAAAACAGCATTGTTTAACTAATCACCCTCTAAAATATTTATAGATAAAGTTGTAAGAATCTATATTAATAAAATAGCATTCCAATGAAAAGAAACTGTGTTGCCATTTGAACTTAATAACGTATCGGTAATGAACCCACTCTGATACGTAACTGAATGCAATCACGGAAATCTGACATTAAGTTTTTCAATCCTAGAAACATAATCAAGATATAATTCAAAGTCATTTCAAACGTGATATTTTAAATATGAATTGTAGAAACTTTAATTTCAATGAATACGGCCACAATGAGTGTTCTTATATGGCAACAAATTAATTACTCGCTTACAAATAAGCTAAATATGGTTATGCGTAGTTTTTCTTAAAAGATATATGTAGTCCACGTTTATATACGGAAATTGAATTCTTGACATTGTCGTGATTACGTTATAGCGTACTGATGAATGCTAATAAAGGTGCGATTCGTTTCAATTGTGTATGAAATATCTATTAATAGCCAGATAAATTACGTACGTAGTTAACAGGTTTAGGAGTTAAGTATGAGTAGTAGTATGAGTTGTAGGTACGTACATTTTTTTAATTAATATAGTAATTTAAGAAATAGGAATTTATCGTTAAAAATTTGGCCGTCACAGGACGTCAAACGTGAATCATCGAAAGGATATTGAAATAATTTATAATTGATTAAATATAGAGAAACATTATTTGAACTTAGAGCTTCTTTGATTAAATAAATATATTTTAAACTTAGAATTTTTATATATCTAGATAAAGTGTTGCACTAGAAAAGAAACAAAACAAAAGAGCCAACTTTATCATCTAGCTAGACACTCGCCAAACGTCATTTTACTAATGTGCGTGTACTTGTGTAGCCAACATTTGGACAGTATTTTTTTCAATTGGTTCTAAGCTTTGGCAGTCTAGACATATAAATAATCAAATAAATCATAGTTTACATTTACACACTTATGTATACACGAGGGAGCAGAGTTTATAATATAGTAATCACTATAGTGCAACGATTCTAAGACATGTATTTCATTGTATCTTATTTTTTTTACCGCAATAACTTTTTGCAAGCAATACACAAGATAACATTTTTTAAAGCCTTATGTATAATTTATAATAGTTAAAAAAACAATTGATTCATACTTTCATTTTTGTTTAACGTTGCTTCAATAATACAGCGACAAGTACCTACCGCAGTGTTCCAATTTGTATTTAAATTCACGTCCATGCGAATAATTGATAAGGAAATACAAATATCGAACTTGAACGTTTTCCAAATTTCTTTTGTTGGTTGTTGTACAAGATATTCAAGACACATAGCTAAATATATTACTCACCAAACTGCTAAAGCAATTTATAGGCGGTATGCTCTCTTTATAGTGTTATCTGAAAAGCTCACGACATTTAAATCAGTTTTACTTACAGCACTATTTTTTGCAGTTATATTGCTTACGAATTAAAAAAATGAATTACGCACATATTTAATTATGTATTTTGTAACGTAATCGATTCCATCAATCCAACTTGTGAATATATGATATCGATATCTCTACAGAAACGAATATTGTAGGTAACGATTTTTAGTCGCGTGCCTATTCTATAAATCTGTCAGATGTCAAAAGGTTCTGTCAGCCGTCACATAGTCTTAGATTTGTTGTACCTTGTAAATCATATCATTGTTATATCGTAATGCGTAATGCGTTATCTATGTAAATACATATAAGATCAATAATTATATGCATTATGCATGGAACGTCTTATTATAATGCAACTACATTTCAAAGCGTTTGCTTCATGTTTAATTGAATATTGTGATACAATTCATAATCCCTAGTAAGAAAGATAAACAGAAAATAACTATACTAATCGAAGAGATACATTTAGTTAGTTCTTTTTACTTGTCGCTAGTCGAAGTTTACTATGTAATTCACACGTTACTAAGTCAAATAAACCAGTCGTATAGCTACTTATATTATGTACACAATGAGTAAATAATCCATATCTATACTTTTGTCTTTTACTCTTTCACGGCCAAACCACTGAACCCAATTTTATCAAATTTGGTATGAGCAAACTTGAACCCAATGAAGGGCTTTTTATGGCCTAATACTTGACGAACAATCCCTAAACCTAGTAGGAAATATTTGAACAACATTTACTAATTTACAGTACGTTAATCACAGCGTGGCTCTCGAGTATTAGGCAGATAAATAACGTATCTTTGACAGTAATTTTCAATTTGATATTTATATAATAATATATTTACATTATTTTCTTATCTCTTGCAGACCACTGATGCATAATAGCCAATAGGTCACAACACAAAATTGTTGCACAAAAATGATTAGTTCGCTTTATTCATAGTTCTTATCAGTTAGTTTGTTTGGCGCTTATGACGTTGTCTGATAAGACACGAAGTTAACGTTTGTAGGTGAATGTCTATTTGTTAACGATATCATCATATCGCACCTTTAAATACAAACCATTACTGAACGAAAATATAAATCATAAAATTTACAGCTTTATGCGTACAATATTCAGTACATATACTAAGTACTTTGAACCGTATTTTGAGGCTTAAGATTTAAATAATGTTCATAAACAATTGACCCTAAATAGTTCGGTAGGAACAACACGAGTATCTTAACCGAAGATAGCTTGGTTCTAGTCTGGACTACCACTAAATTTTCTACTGCTTTATTTGCTTTTAGTTCAAAACGTGCTCAGTGGGGAAGAAAACCTTAGACCTGCATGATATGTCTAAGTTCGGTCACGTGTTTATCCATTATAACGAGGTGGAGCAGCGTGGTAGAACCAGATACAAAACTTTCTTCTCAGGATATTGATAAAAAGTTGGACATTACTGTGTAATTATTAACTTTACTAAATACTTAGTAGGTTTTAGGTTTCAGGTGTTATGTGCAAAAAAGTAACCTATGTCCTTTCTTGGGGTTCAAGCTAGCTTCATACATAAATTTTCATCAAATTCGGTTCAGTCGTTTTTCTATAAAATCGTGACAGATAGTTAATTTCGTATTTATAATATTAGTACAGATTTGCTCAGTACGGGTTGTCTTTAAAAGTGCGATATATCTTAACTGCGTACATGACTTATTTTAATGGTATGACTGGATGTATTTCATACATCTATAAATTAATTATAAAATACAGACGTTATTTACTTTTATGGTTGACATTGTAATTATACATAAAACTATATTTATCAAAATTATCAACTTTAACGAAACAATTTAATTTTACGAACATAAAGTATTCATTTTTAATGGTTAAAAATATAAATAATTAATTATATGATACTAAATATAATAATAAAAAAATCACACGAGAAGACCTTTATTGAGCGCGCATTTGGCCTCAGAATTAATGTGAAAAGGTCAGCATTACAAGTAGGTAATATTAAAAAAAAAACCTGTTCCAGTTTTGTTGATTCGGTCCGAGCATTCAAGCGCCATGATAAAGGAATTCTTGTGATAAGATATTTTCAACAAAAAGTTCTACATATTCTATAATATGAAATACGTGTGTACAACTTATATAAAATTCACGGTCTTTTAATTAAAGTAATATTTAGATGAAATATTACACAGCATTTTATTAGGTAAGTACTTATCATCTACTTATATACTTTTTTCTAGTTTATTTGCTTAAGGTTCACATTACCTAAATGAAATAAAGTAATTATTAATCTGTAAAAAGTCAGTTATAATATATGTGATACTTTTAAATGTAGGTTACTAATGAACAGGTTATTTAGAACAATAGAGATTAGTTATTTAATTTTCCTAATTATATATTTAATTTTAAACAAATCACAATAGAGTAACAAAAATTATACGCAATAGAAAAACTAAGTAGAACAATGTTATGATATTATAATATAAACGCTTTTTCATATTGTACTAGTATTTGTTAATTTACAGGCAGGATTATACATATAAATCTAATTGTAATTAAAATGGCGGAAAAGAGTAATGATTGAGTTTTTGCCGGCTTTTTTTGGTAGAATCTACATTCCGAACCGGTGATAACATTACATTTAATTCAATACTGTAATGACGATTCAAATGTACTACTCGAATGAAAGAATATTTTGTTTTTGAGGGTAATAGTCAGGTTGAAAAAGTAATATAAACGGAAAGAGCATCTCGAAATCCATGTCCACTTCTTAAAACTAGCAAGATTAAAACGAATCTACGGAATAATTTACCAACAGCTCAAATGTCACGACTATATAATTCCTTCCAAAATAAATATTATGCGCTCTTTATAATTTTTTGTTAATTTTTTGCTCAATTTAGTTTTTGTGTTTCAATTTAATCTTGAAGCGATATTTGAATATAATTATAGTGCATGTTGTGTTCTCCAGTAATAAGGGGTACATTTAAAAATTGTCCTTTATAACCTCAACTTTTGTATATTATGTGTACTGTATCTGTTGAAGACCCTTTTAACATAAATAAATATATAAATTGTTTTATTTAAGTAATGTTGTGGTTGATCCACATAATATACTTTACTTTACTAAGAGTTGAACTCATTATCAATTAATATTTTTTACGGGCTCGATCCTAGCTTCAACTTGATTTTATTATGAAAGGCCTAAACCAAAATCGTATAACTTTCTGAATTTCGGAAATTAAACTTATATTAATAAGGTATAGGTAGATAAAATGAGGGCTAATTCTACTCAGTTAAAACGTTTACGTTACGTTCTCTATTTCTATTTCTTATAAAAATAAACCTCAGCTAAATCGTAACTGAGGGTTAATTCTCCTAATTTATAGCGTTTACGATAAGTTCCCGAATTCCGATCCAACATCGACCGAAAGGAAACTGAATCGTTGTTAGTAGAATACGATTTAATTATTTGAGTACCGGCAACGATTACATTTCGATTCGATGGCGATAAAGCAAAATTTTTTTACTAAAATAGTAACTAAGTTTCCGTGAACTTCGTTTATAATAATATGTGTATAATTCATCTCGAACTCGGCAGTGAAGGATAACACCGTAAGGAAAGCTGCAACTAATATGTTATGTCCCTTGTGCCTGGACTTACGTTAGCTCACTCACCTTTCAAACTAGAACACAATTTAGTTAGTTATGCTGTTTGGTAGTAGAATATCTATCGAGCGGGTAGTACCAACCCAAACTTGCACTGAGCCTTTCCACCAAGCAAAAGTCTCACGAAGATTCATAAACGAATATAATATGTCCGACCTGTCTCTTTATATTACTCCTAAGTCCTAGTACCCAATATTTTGGATAACAAAAATTGTAAGAGACTTGAAGACGCGGGTTGAAATAATTATCTTAAGTATATATCAAACATTTTTTAATACACCTTAACGAGGGTACAATCGTGTTATAATAACTTTTCAAATAAACTTTCTCCATACGAGTACGCCCTTACAAGCAGTTTTGATTCATTATGATCTATAAAGTAAAGCTATCAGCGAATGGAAACGTAGATTCTACCGAGAACCGACAAGAAGTCACTGTTATTCTCAAATGAAATCCAATTAAACTTATGCCCTGTGTGAAACTCAAAAGATACGTTTTACGCTTTTATAATAAATGTAGGTGTATATTCTTTTATTGTGTAATAAATCTAATCTGAATTGGCAAAGTTACAAACTGCGGAACCTCATTAAAGAAACGTACATTCGAATAGTACGTACACTGTAGTCTACTCTAATTCGTCTTATAAATTATCAAGGGTACGGTAGGGATGCTTACATTTACTCCGCAGCGGCGAACAATTTACATTGACTGGTGATGTAACCAACGGATGATATTAATGTTCTTAACCAATCATGAGCAATCTACTATGCGATAAAATTATTCGGATGGAATGATCACGTTTTCATATCTATCTATATTAACAAATGAGATGGCTTTTGAAACGCAGTAATATAATAATAAAATAATTAGTAATACTTATAAATATCAATACATATACAAAATGAGAAAAGAACGGTCACATTTGATTCATAAAGTCAAAAATCATGTAATAATAAGTTGCAAAATAATAAATTAATATATGACAATAATATTGAACATCTGTAACTAGAAATTTCTAGCCTCAAGAGATCGCTAGAATTTGTGAATAAAACATATGACTTGGTTCAAAAACAGATAGAGGAACATATACATGCCAACAATCTTCTTGAGCTATGCACCTCAAACTTGGAAAAATTTGAATCCTTATCAAAGGAATCCACGTGTAACTGTTTGCATACTCAAGAAAATGAGTTGGCCTCTGCTAATACTAATATTAACACAGTGTCTCAACCGGTCAAGTTGAGTCAATGTTCACCAGGGTTCCACAACCATCACGGTAGCATGCGCAAGCGATCCCGTGGCGCCCGCCGAAAGACGGAGAGGGTACCGCTGGTTTTTTAGTGGGTAAACCCGGCGTACCTGGGCGCATTCGGCGTCCAGGGCTCCGGGGAGTCCCCCCCCCACTTTCCATCACGTGGGGGAAGCGCGAATTGCGTTTTTCCAGAGAGAGAAAAAAAAAAAGGGTTTTACAACCACAATAAACTGGGGTTAGAAATAAATATAAATAAAAATGTTATAGTAGTATCTGACAAGTTAGGTCAGGGCTTTGGCTCAATACTCAAAAGTGAGATAAAAAATATATTCAATACATGCTCACCCGGGGCAACCTATCAGTACCAAATAAATAAGATAAGTTCTATGCATCTGGATTCCAATAATATAGTTGTATTAATGCATGGAGACAGTTTATCTCTGAACAAAAATAATCTAATTAAAGATATAAAATTATTATGTGAAATTCAAAATCAAAAGAAATGCAAATTTATAATTAGTACATTTCCATATTCACATACCTTGACAGATGCACAGAATTTACATATTTATGACTTAAATGTTTGTCTATACAATTTGTAGCATTGATGCATGTACTGCAGAAGAGGGCTGTTCGTGCAATTTATAACCTGGGCCCAAAAGATTCGTTAAGAGGTAAATTTAAAGAAATTAAAATAATGACTGTCGCTTCTCAATTTGTTTTTGATAATGTTATGTATATAAAAACATAAATGATATTCCCAGAAATTTTGACGTACATTCTATTAACACTAGGAACAAGAATAAACTTGTTACTCCAAGTACCCGATTACACAGGTTTAGTAACTCTTTTTTGGGGCAATGTATACGTTTTACAACAGGATTCCAGAAAACGTTCAAAATTATTCAATTATAAAATTCAAAAGAATCGTTAAAGAGCGTTTAATGTGCTAAAGGATATTACAACACTAATGACTTTTTAGTTGACTGCACATCTTGGGAATGAAATGATCGCCTCCAGGCTGTTCCAAATAGCTAAAATATAATTATTATTGCAGTACATGCAAAATGGAAAAAAAAAGATCCCACTGAGTTTCTTTCGCCGGTTCTTCTCAGGTCCGAGGTGTTAAATTCCGAACCCGTGGTAGATTTTTGACTATCAATAAGGAAGTGTAAACACTTCTATATTGAATAAAGATTTTTGACTTGGACTTTGACTTTGCCTAACCGAGAAATCTACTAAACCAATATACATAAAATTTTACCAGAAGATGCAGCGCGTTTCGGAAAAGGTTTTCGTATATACATTAGTTTTAGTTATATCATAATTTTATTATATACGCCTGGTTTAAAATTTACACTATTGACGTGACACGCTTGATTTTCGTCTTTGAATTCTTTTAAATTAAAAAAATATATATATTTACTAACAAAGCAATCGAAATCTCTAATATTCCAAATTTGAATTTTAAGGTGATGTGGATAACGAATAATTAATGGTAGAACGATATATAATAATTGAAAATAAGGAAGTTGTTGCATTATTATTATGGTTAATCCGAGTTGTTTGATTTATTATCTAATCGTTGCGATCAATTTGCACATTCTCGTAATAACCAGAATATTATTTCAAAAATAAGCGTCTTGGGCATTCTTATTGATGTAGAGGTCAATGTTTTTTTTTTTTAATTCTTATTTATCTGTCTATACATGCTTCAAGGTGAAATTAATAAATTGGTTTTAATTCTCTCCTCATTGGTATTGACACGATAGCTTATCCTGCTTATAAGATATGTACACGTAAAACATACTTTATTAAAGTAGTCTCTTACAAGGTCTTTTAAATAGTTATTATATAAAATGAGTTAAATCTAAAGTTATCAATTTGGAATGTACTTAATGATGTTAACAATTACTAATCAGATGTGACTTATGGTATGGAGGGGTCCAAGTTGCGAGAAAAAATATATCTTAAGTAGAGTGTTGAGTTTGGAGGTACGGGTATTGTCGGTTTGAGGGATGAGTGAGCCAGTGTAAGTATTGGCACAAGAGACATAACATTTTAGTTCATTTTAGTTTGATGGCGCATTGGCGATGTAAGTAATGGTTAATATTTCTTACAACGCCAGCAGCCGATTTGCACGTCCGTCTTACCTATAACATTAAAAAAAAACATTCGAATAAATTTCTCAACAGCCGAAATTGTCCAGTGGGTAGAACAAGTGAATCTTAGCCGAAAATTTGAAGCACCAGTATGTAATTGTATGCTTAGTGCTTACAATTCATCTCGTGCCTGGTAATGGAAATCGTCACAAGGAAACTTTCATCTGTCCCACGAAATTCTGTTAGATGTTCATTTTCTGACTCGCATTGTAGTAGCGCGTTGGAATAAGGGTCTTAAAGGAGACGATGGCTAAGCTGTGGAACAATTACAGGCTATTACTTTACTAATAAATAAGAACAATAGTCTATTTGTTACAAGTACTTGAATATATGGATTCCTTTATGGTAGATTATCTACGGATAAATTGTTAGAGATAGGTTTCGTTTTAGACTCATTTTTTTTTTTGGTGGTTAGAAACCACTTACTAGTTTTCTTACCTGTACCTCGAAACCCACACATATATACTTTGTATTGCTGTGTGCCGGTTGGAATGGTGATTCCAAGCACAAGGGTTATAACATATTAAATGCCGCAGTTACTGTTAGAGTCGCATTGATGATGTTAAAAGTGAGGAGACCATTAATTGCGTTTTTTTCAGGTCTAGTTGTAGCAATTTACTGATACGATATATAATGTTTGTTTTTTCTCTGTTCATCAATCACGTAAAACTACTGAACGTATCGGTATGAGACTGATGACCAATCAACACGGAACCGTGGAATGGTTATAGGCTATTAATTTTTTTTTAATTCCGTTGATCCTTCTCCTTTTTTTTCGTTTAATGCCCAGCGAAGCGGGCTGGTAACAGATAACTTTAAAAAGTTACAAGCATTTCAAAAGCAATCAGACTTATTCAGTTAAGATTGATTAAAAATAAATTTGGCAAAAAAACTTTATTAATTAGGCAACAATCATTATTAGGAACGTTAAATTCAGATTAATTGCAGTCTAACGTCGTATTTCATAATCACAAAAGTCAAGAGATGTTACGTTGATGAAACTCTTTACATAATATATGCAGAAACTGTATTGTTTGTTTTATTAATTATATAAATATGTATATCTAAACTGTTATCTTGAGATTAATAGGCACTATCAATTTTAAACTAGAAACTAGTTACTGTTTTAATAACAGGAAGAATATAGCAAATTGCATATCAAAGTAATTAAACTGTGTTTTCGTGAGAACTTTCAATAAACCAATGAATAAAAGTTATCTAGCCGTTAGATGACTCCCGAAGAATTCAGACTTTAAGATCGTGCGAAAAAATCGCTAACATTGTAGGTGAGTGGAACAATGAAGTCTATGCCTGAGAGAAAATACGAAAACGTTGGCACAGTATTTAGGTAGAGGACTACTTTAGATGCCGTCACGATTAACAATGCCTCGCTCAGGCATTGTTTTTGTACGTGTGACCTCATATGTTATATTATAACTAAAAATATCTCTAAATCTAATATTGTCGTCCCAAATTAACTAATTATTCTAGTGCCTATCTTGTACAATAAGCCTAAGTATGAGAAGTGGTTTTTGTCAGGATTTTCGTAATAGCGCGACCGGAGGAGACAAGCGTCTTACAAATCCGTGACGCAAAAAGTAAGTCAAGTGGCAGGACGGTCCTTTGCCTGATCTCTAATCGGTATCGGCATATGAGAATGTGACAATATATTACTCTCATGTTCGGTAAAAAAATTATGCACAATAATATCTTCTGCACAAATATCCAGCCTCTGTGTAGCACGGTCGTCGAGCTTACAGGAAGGAAATCATTCTCTCAAGTCTTAGAAAATATTTAAATTAAGAACGTGTCCATCATTACAAAATGACAATTCCCGTTTAAGTAAACTTTCGTAAATATATCCTTAAATGTACATTTTCTCACGTGTATAAGTATAAATTCAAATAATTGTACCATTTCATTACAGTATGAGGAATGCACCGATCAATATTCAATTATTCAAAGAAATGAATTGATATTAAAAATAAATTCAATTATACGGTAAAAGTAGGCGAAACGAAATCGAAACGCTATACAATTCTGCCTGTGTTTTGAATAGTCGAAAGGATTACGAAGTGAAATCACGCGAGCTTCTCGAATTAATGATTGGAAGAGCAGTTGCTGTTTGCAAAGTCAATGGCAGCCACCAGTGTGACATTCGCACACTTGCTATTTTCTCCCGCAGCAAAGAGTATATTTTGTTTTTTCATTGTGTCACATTTTTGGTAAAGGTTCTCTTTAATATCACAATTGTTGTAATAAAAAACAACGAGAAAGTTATGAACTATGGTTCTATAACCAATGAATTCGTACCATCGGCATTCCATAAGATATCCTTTAAACACACAAAAACATACCTATGTTTGTATATTTTTTAATAATTAATGAAATAATCGTTTTAACGAGCATATTTTATGATTGGTTAATTTTTAGGACGTTTTAACAGCCTCGTTGATTTAGTGGCTAATTTGTACAACTGCTGCTCCAAGCTGTAAATTCGCAGCAGCAATCTAGAGTTAGGAAGTTGAACGCGTTACACTCCAATGTCAGATTGTCCGTACACTATATCAGTCAAAATCAAAATCAAAATATACTTCATACAAATATGCTTTAACAAGCACTTTTGAATCGTCATTTTACAAACGATATTAAGTGAAGCTACCACCGGTTCGGAGTGTATATTCTACCGTGAAAAACCAGCAACAAACTCAGTAGTTAGTCTTTTTCAACATTTAAAATACAAAGCTTTTATAACCAAATACAATTATATATGTGTATAATATATCCTGCCTGGAAGTCAACAATTTTAACTCCACGCCTTTTTATAATCTATATAATCCTGAAGTGAGGTAACGGTGAGTGCATCAGTGCTTGTAGTTGAGATGTCTTAATCAATCTATCGATAAGTAAACTAAAAGATCCTCGACTACAATTTATACATCTGTATTCACTGTTTTAAATGTATTTGAATGGCTTACAACAATGTAAGAGCGGTTACGTAAGTTACGGTAACAAAAATTATCAGTGTCATTTGGAATATAATTACGCATTCTGACTCGCAACAATGGATTTTTAAATGAAATAGTAACAATAGCTTAAGCATATGATATTTTTAAAGATATTTTACAATGATAGAGGCCTTAACTGGTACTAAATTGCGGCTTGAAACTTAAGTTGTAGCAAGTAATTCTTATTACTTTTAAATTCCGTCTTTCTTTATTTTTTTCCAAAATTAACAATTATTTCAGGAGTGTGTCTTTTTTGTTTAAAACACTTATATATCCACAGACGTGTTCTTCATGCCTTTGTTGTATCTTTCTACTATTTTGATTGAGATTGATATTCCTACATGGTTTTAATCCAGGCTATTCACAATAAAACAAAATTGGATAAAAAATTCAAATCCCTTCGTTGGTTTTTATTCTGTGCGGTTTCTTTATTGTTGAGCGCCCTTAGTCTTTGTTGAAGGGGTTTGTTATTGATCTTAGAAGGATTTCATAGTTAAGGATAGTTTGGATGGTATTCGTTGAGCCTGTCCATGATGAGTTCAAATTTTGTAAAAGCTATAAAACATGAAACCGAATAAAATCAAGGGTTTTGAGCAAAAGCAAGGCCCTAAGGTATGTTGGTTTGGCTTTAAAAGTTTCCAAATATATTTTATACCGGGTATAATTATCAATCATAACAGTTTGTAAATGTCCCACCGTTGGACAAATGCTACCTATGCTCTCGCGAAGGTTTGAAGTTCTTTCCAGCATATTGGTTACACGCAAAATGTATTTCAATGCGGATTGGTGGCTACAAATGCAGTAGAATTTCATTATAATGCTATAATATATATAATACTTAAATTTCGTAGTAACAAGAACACTAATAATATTAATAAGTGAGAAATAGCTATTTAAAAAAAGTATACCGATATCTATATTACTTAATATTTTGCAATCGCAGGATATGGGCATAAAGCGAAATATTGCGTTAACCGCAATCATTCGAGTAAAACGAATTAGTTTATTTGATTTAGCGTATAATAAGTTACATCGGTATTTTTAATATAGACTATTTGCAATTAATTTTATATAATAGCCCAATAAATATATATGCATACAGATTAAAAATTGCAGACAGCACTATTTTATCTATTTTTAATTCATACAAACAACATTTTTTTAAATCTTTGTTTAAGTTCAATTATTTTTTATACCATAAATATCAATGTTCATTTAATTTAGGAAGGAAGACGAACAGTTTAACCAGATATGGGATGGTAAATAGATAATGGTAAGTGGCGACTTTCGCTGGCAAGTGTAAACCACTTTTAACAATTAAAAATAATTGAATGAATGACTGAATGATGTATTTTTAAATGGCCGCCAAATATATTTTCAGCATTGTGCCCGGTATCTGAAGTACATTATCGGTAGTTTATCTTTGATCTAACGCCATTGATTTGATAACTTTCAGATTGCGTTTCTAGATACTCAATTGTCTGCTAACAAGAGAATAAACTCGCTGTATCTAGTGTCAACTAACTTTTAAAATGTAATTCTGTTCATTTGTTAAATCTATTTACCGTTTTATTGGGTTAAAAAAAACTAAGATATAGAAAGACACTTTTGATTCTAGACAATTCTTGATTATAGACACTGGCATTGTCGATTTTTGTCGACCATTAATGATTTGGTTGCTAAAAAAAATTGAAATGATTAAAACTTATTTTACTTAAAAAATCTTTAATGCTAATATGCTACTTACAGACTGATGCAATATATATACTAATATTATAAATGCGAATGTAACTCTGTCGGTCGGTCTGTTGGTCTTTGACGGCTAAACCATTGAATCGAATTTAATGAAATTTGGTATGGAAGCAAGCTTGAACTCCAAGGAAGGTGATAGGCTTTATATGCCTAACATCCGACAACTAATAATTATAACGCAAACGTAGCTGCGGGCGACAACTAGTTCGTAATAAATCGAGTCAAACTACGCAGATCTTATATACATGATGCTTGTAAATTAAATAAAACAAAGTTATTTATAGTATACATATCTTCCATAGTTGTCAAAATGATCTGAATGAATGAAATTGAATGAAATCATGAATGACATTTGTGACACGTGACATTTGCTGGATAAAAAAAATTAAAGTCAACATTTTCGCTGCTTCGAGCGTACAAAATATTAATTAAATTATGTCAACCCTTGTAGATTTTTGTTGTTGTATTTAAATTATATTTTATGTTTTGTTCAATTATCTATAGTTTATTTTTTTTTTTTTAATTTTTAGTAAAGATATAATTAGGTTAGTATAGTCTTATCTTAAGGTCAATGTTGTTTACACCTGTAATGATTTATTCACCTAGATTTAATACCCTGTATCTACTGCTAAGTGAATGTGTTAGTGATAAGTCGATGGTGTAACTATTTCCAATAAATAAATAAATAAAATAGATTAAAAGAAATATTGGACAAAGAGTTTAATTTAAAAAAAAAAAAATTATAAATGATACTCAAAAAATGTAAGAAGTCGTTGAGATAACGCTATAGACTTAAGTAGTTAGTATAATAAAGTATATATATACATAATTTAAACAGTTAGTATCAGTATATTTATTTACCTAATGTTAACTGCTGTCGTGATAATTTAAATTGTCTTCCAATATTTAGAGTCACTTTTAATAGTTTCTATAGAAATATAAATGAACGCTCGGTCACACAGAAATGAATAGTCTAGTTTGCCATTTACAGCATCGAACATGTTCGACCTGTTTATTTCCAATCCATATGTATTATGATGCACAGATAAAATCGAGTATGTAGGCATTTAAAAAAAAAAAGTTTCCTTAAAATATTTATGTAAAAAAGAACTTTTTGAAGGCTATCGTTGAGAGTCGATACGTAATTACACTCAATGATCCAGTCACGATTTTTCCTGATAGCGTCAAAAGGAGAATTAATTTTCGGACTCTAGTTCGAGGCAATAAGATCCAGTTTGACAAAACCACATAATAATTTTGTGGAAAAGTTACAAGTAGCTGCTTCATACTTGTTTTATGATTCTCAGAATTAATTATGCATTATTTACAGCCTGTATTATAAGAGCAAAGATATTTAACAATATACGAACATGTCACTTTAATTTAACAAAATTGATTTTAAGTATATATTTAATATTTGATAATTATTTTTTAATGAAATTCTATGAATGCGATGAGATTAAGCTTTAGATGCCGAATTCCATTATACCTTTAAACCTTACGTATTCGTGAAACGATTTTAACGCAAAGAGATTTTAATTCTGATACCCTTATTTCTTTATAATAATTAAAAATTGTTAAGCATGGAGTATGCAGATTATAATGAGTTCCAATGTATTTGTGCGAATTTCCCTGTCCTTCTGATTACTTTCCGATTTTGAAAAAATACTGATGAAAAATACTCTCCCACCCTTAATATGTATTATCAAGATCAATTTATATATATTGTAAGGTATTTTGATATATTGCAAATATAAAAAGTATAAAAAATATTTATATTTGCAAGGAGTTTTTATATATCTTCATGTCAGTAAAATGTCACGATTGTGCACGGGTCGGATATTCACTATTATTAAGGATGCATTCTTATATAAAAATATTCATAAATGATAGCAGGTAGTTGCCAAGTTTGAGGAAAAGTTGGCAGACGACAAACATGAAACATTTTGGGACATTAAAATTATCTATACAAACTCCCAAGTAGTTCTTGAGACGTTTTTTTAATGGAAGTCGATAAGGATAAGAAAATTATGCTAATCTATTCTTACGTAATTATAAATATTTTGTAAGACTTATGACATTATGTTATTGGTGGCACAATCAATATATTATTAACAAATGTCATGAATAAAGTTCAATGATCCCAAGTGAATAGTGAGGTCTGGATTATCCATTAGCTATGTGCAACTGCTCCTAGCCGTTGCGGGGTCCCTAGGCAGACCATAAATTGGAAAATAAGATTTTACTAAAATCATTGTTAATGAAATTTTTGAAGCCAAATATTTCTCTTATTAGACTAAAGTAATAGCACATCTTCGTTATAAAATTTGCGTTGTGTTAGAAAAAGTATATTTTAGGAAGCTAGGGGTAACGGGGCCTAAGATGTGCATTGCCTAGTGTACTTTACGGAGTTAAAAGCTATGTAGGTACAATATTTACCAATTGAAATAGGTGACATAATGTTCTTGATCCCAATTCAATAAACAATAAAATAATAAAGATTAGGTACTGCAGAAATACGTACAACAATTTGTGAATATGAATACTTAGTATGAACATCAAATTATTGGGATTTTGTAAAGAATTTTATAAATCTGCACATATAAAATCGTTAACCCTGTCAAGTATACCCAAAACTACTAACTCGAGAAATACAGAAATTTATACATAGGATTATCTTATTACGTAAGTGTTCGTTAAGAAAAGTTTTTTTTTTATTTAAATTTTAAGTGACAAAACTGAGGTCCTAATTTGAAGTAAAATGTAAAACGTAAAACGAAGTCTGGAATGGCACTTAGTAGTGTCTATATTTCGTTTAATATTATCTTTAGTACGTTCTAACCTACGGGCCTTTCTCTAGAATAGATTACATACACAATATACATAATATTGTGTTAACTCTAAATTAAACATAATATTATAGTTAAACATAAATGACTTATGTTCTAATAAAATGAATTGTGAACATTTTATTTTAAAGCACCTTCTAGCTTCATAATATGGTGATGTTATTGACCCTTACTTAGTTGATTTTTTGCAACAAACTGTGAGATGTATTTGATATTTATAGAGTAAGCGATGAGTAACCAAAGCAAGTGAATGATCTCCATCACAAAGCGAGACTCGTCAGAGCAACTTTTTTTTTTAAATCCAATTACTGGACCTTATGTCATTTTTATTAATAACATAAACCAAATGTTAACGCGTGAAATTTGCATTAATTAAGACTAACAACTAAAAGGAATTAATAAAAAGTAAAGCGTTCTGACGTAACCATTTTCTGACTACATTTTAATTAAACGAACTCACTTTGTTTTACCAATAATTCTTTCAATGTTACTATTTTTTATCGCCTAGGCACTAGACACCTATACATGTTTAAGCCCGTAACCGACTGTCAGAATAGAAATAATTTATCCGTATTAAACATGGCAACATATTTCCTTTTAGTTCAAGCTAAATAAAATCAATAATTCCATTCGTATAAACGTATACTTTGTCGGTTGGCCTAAATTCATAACCTTTTAAAAGGACTGTTTTCAAGTAATTACTCAAAACCCCTTTTTCCCTCTAGTTAAGCGTAAAGTTTGTGTGTTCGAGTTTTGAATACGAAAATAGCGCAAGGGGCCCGAATAGAACCTGCTACTTCCACATCGCTAAGCAGAAGGATATATCTATGGACTGTTGAGCTTCAAATACACTGTAAAGTATACGCCCTTCTGAGGTATTGTCATTAAGAAAAAATATTTCGTAATTGTAAGTAAAAATAAAAACCTAGTTTAAAAAATATAGATGATCTAATGGAAGATCTGTATACCATCATCTCTATTGATTGGATATTACATACCCTACCTAGACCATTAGGTCTAAATGTATTAAGATTTTGTTTTAAAATTTAACAATGATCCGATATGATTTGACTGAAGACTTGTTATTCACCATTTCCTCAAAAAACATAAGCTAAGCAAGTACAGATGAAATTATCTGTTATGTGTGCATATATATACTTATATACATAACAAATAAGAACCAAAGAAAACCTTGAACGTAACGAGATACCCTAAACAATAACCACAAAAAATCGTTCAGTTGATTGAGAGTTCGCACTTTATCTTTCTTAAATCCCCATACGATTAATACGAAAATAATCTGGTAGATAATTTTTTTTGTTTCTTTTTGATTGATAGGAATTTATCATCTGATCGAAATACGTAGGTACCTATATATCTATTGTGAATACTAACTTTTAACTATATATTATATGTATGCATATCAGCAATTCCTGAACGGTTCATCTAGATAATGAAGGTTGCAATTTGAAATGCCATTGTACCTAGTGAGACACATTTTTTTTACGTTGAAAGTTTAATGATCTTTTTAAGTATATGAATTTTATATTTAAGTTAAGTTTCTTGTTCATTTTACAATATATTATATTTTTGGTGTTAATTTAATTTCAATTAAGTATACGTTTATCTCGTTCACGATTAATAAGGAATAACTAAGTTTTAACGTTTTTTTAATATACTTTAACTTTTTAAAATGAAATGTAGTTCAGAAACAAGAATTTTTGATCTGCATTAGTTAGTTAAAGAGTAGGTCGGATGACTGAGGGCTTAACTGCGGTCGTCGTCTTTTGTTTATGCGTTGTGTAATGATATCATACATGAAAAGTATAATATATACATTAATTATAACTCTTCGAACCAAAATTAATGCAGTACAATTTTCATTTGCATATTGCTCCAGTGCTTAAATTATTAAGTTATGTATTTCTATTGTATTTAAACGATTCGCCAAGAAATTACTTAGTCATAGAATTCTATAGGTTTCATTTCCAACACGTTAAGCCCCAACAATAGGAATGAGATAAATCATAAAAAATTATAGAGAAATGTCCTTGGTCATGATTTCGGAACTACCTACATACAAGAGCAATCTTCGATTGCGGATTATTGGAGTACACGTTATACGCAGTGACACTTACCTTCGACATATCGATAAGTTTAACGGAAACACCACAAAATAGCCATCATTTCACTTCCTAACTTGTAACATTGTTTATAAATTATTATTGCGATGAGATACTTGATGTCTAACAATGGTAGGCGGCGGAAAATTCGTTTCGCATTTTCGAGACGCCGTTTCGCGGCAGAGGCCCGATCAATACTGGGTTTGTCGTTGCCGGCGAATAAGGTAAAAATTATAGCGATACGTTACGCGTGCGCGCGCAAACTGTTGTTGACTGACGAGCGCATGTGTGTGTCGTTCGGATGGCACGACCGGCAACTCCGCCTGGCTGCAGGCCCGAGCGGCGCGGCGGCGGGTGTTTAGGAACCGAACCGTAGCCGGTCGAGGCCACACCGACAAAAGAACTAATTGTTAGGTAATAAAAGCACATCACATTGCAACCACTATTGCAACTGATGACATTTTATCAACAAACCGTTCCAATTACGGAACTTACGCGGAAGCCCGCTTTTCAAATATACATATAGAGCAAGAATGAATGAAAGATGTCAGCGTTATGGCCAATGATGGCCCATTCAAATAAACGATATCAACCTCATTTTATCGTAGTAATGTATTTAATAACACCAATACTTAAAACATCGCTAATGAAAAAAAAATCATAAAAGTTTTTTGATTTACAAAGATCGGCGTTAGTCATTTTCCAAGATAATATATTACGTTTCAAGCTACGCAACCTCCCCAAGCATGGCTCCAGACAAAAAAATTATTAAACGCCTGAGGAGTGTTGACTCAAATATATAAACGTGGATTAATTTGTAGAGTATATTGTAGAGGTTGCTTTATTTAATTTTTATGTACCAATTTTTTCCAAGAATCTTCTGTTGTTAAGTCTGATGATAATTTGTGACAATATTTGTAATTATTTTAGTTTTTTTTTATTATCGTCATAAATTGCCTTACAACTCTTTATTTTATTGATATGTCATAAAAACTAAATTGGATAAAATGAATTATAATAGATAAGTAATTATTAAATTATTCGTTTTTTTATAATTTGTACAGTGCTTAGTAGAAACTAAAGTAGAAAAAAAACTCATGTCATTCTCAGGTCAAGGGCGTTAAATAAACTGCGGCATTTCAACCCATTGCCTAACAACAAACGAGTAACTTTACCGTCCACAACCTGCCTGCTTATGTTATCTTAAGCCATGGCAACAAAATTGGGATTTGATAAAAGTTCTCATTGTCTGGCTATGTACGATCCTGATAACTTGGAATGTGGGAGTTCTTATACCGGTCGCGGGGCCTAAAACGCTTGTCCGAGGGTTCATCCGCTTCTGATAACTATGGAAGTTGCAGAGTATGCTTATGACTTTATCATATGTGTCGCAGTCTTGAGACCGAGTCCTTGTGGATTTAATTGGACCTGTGGCACCAGTAAGACCGATTGGCGGACGAATCAGTGGCTTAAATATCACATCTTCGAATCACACGAGTAAGTCAATCTATGGTGGTCTCTTAAGTGTGAGGCCTCCAAAATTGAGTTCTCACGTAGTGAGGCGCATCGACGATGTGATTATAGCACTGTGGTTTGATGCGCCTGTTAGAGATTCCAACTGGCTTTCGATCCTGGCTACCCGAAATAATATTTTATCCGTAACCGTAACTGAAACCCTTAAAATACTATTCAAAATATACTTTATCGAAATCCGACATTACATATCCGTAACATGTCTGATCACAATGTACTTTATCCGGAGACACCACAATACATCTGTTCTGTGTAGTTTGAATGATGCCAGGTAAATAAAATTTTAAAGCTTTATGTAATGCAGTCAGTATTTTTGCAGTGGTTTTTGAACTAAAATTAATATATTTCCTTCATTTGAGAAATGCACTTGCAAGCTAACATCGCTACATAATGCGTATGATAATTTGTAACTAAAATTATATTATGTTATTAATTAATGAAGCTAAAAACAAGTATTCGTATTTCAATTATAACGATCATGTTATATTATGCTTGTTATTAAATCTATATTCTGGTACATATTTTCATATTTTTTTAAAACTAAAATTTTTCCAATGTCAGGAGCAAGGATAAACAACTTTGACCTTGAATTAAAATGACGTCACTGGTGATGATCTAAAGTAATAGACTATGATATAGTACCTATTCATTATGATTCATGAAAAATTTGCGTTGCTAATGTCTCCAATTTATTTTTTTTGTTATTTGTATATTGTCAAAAGAATATACAACATATTTTTATTAGAGACACATAAGTATTTGTAGACTGTTTTTTTGAACATATCTAAAATTTTACTCAATATTATCGTTATTATTATTTTTTTCAGTATTTTATTTTATTGAATCTTAACATTGTAGTTTTTTAACTATAAATTAATTAATATTATTATTCAATAATATCTGCTTATTACACATTATATAGTTTAAATAAATAATTATGTTATTTTCAATATGTTATAATGCAATTTTGCTGTAGAATAAACTAGACTAAATGTATACATATATGATAAACATGTACTATATCCTAACATGTGTAAAGCTACATTTAATACAAATAAATGATGATGATTATTAATAATCAAGAACTGTTTGTAATGCGTACTATAGCAGAACTTTTAGCATTTAGTGTAATACGAAATCTAAGATTCGTTTATTTTCTCTTCTCCCATTGGAATTTAGTATAATTTAAAAATTCAGAAACTCGTTTTATAGTAAAAGCGAAAAAGCTGCGACATTTCTTAGATTCTTACTATTATGCAACTGATTAAAACTATAACAAAACGAATCTAAAAGAATATAATAAATATATTATTATTATAAAATAGGTCTATTTTCTATTAAGATCGCGCCATGACTTTTGCGATTGCGTGAAATTTTCAAAAATGCAACTTCAGTTTGGCCATCTTAGTTTGCTCTTATTATACCCCCATGATCTTAAATATTTGGTTGTGGCAACTCGAAGGGAATGTCAAGGCTGTATGGTGCAATACGTTTGTCTCTTCTAAAACGAAAACAAAAATATTAGAAAATAGAAATGTGAAATGTCATAATGACAAACACAGATCGCAACATATTTAATAATTTTAACATTCTAATTCTATAAGTTAAACGAAACAAAATTTAATACTTAATCATGTTTGTTAATTAATCATGTATCGTAACTCGTAATTATGGAAAATTAAAAAGGGTATGGTTATCAAAAAGAGTCAGAGGGATTTCGATAAAATAGGACGACAATCAACACTTGAAATGGTAAACACAACATTGACCATTCAGGATATTCTGCCATACGGTTCGACTAAATCGAACCATAAAAAAGTGGACATGGATGCTGTTTTACCCTTTATTATATTGCCACTTCTTTTGGTATTATCAACAACATCAAAACTCGTAACCATTATAGTTATGATTTTTATTGGTATGGGCGCTCTGTACGTTCAATCTCGTCCGCGCCAAAAAAATAGGTATTACCATATGTTCTTTAACAATCAATTGTATAATAAGTATAGAGTATTATTTTATTACTTTAAACCTTTTAAGGTCTCCATTCTTCTACTCTTGGACATTGTCATCGGGAATTTATATGTTTCTAATATTCGAACTTGGAATACTAAGATTACTTGAAATCACACAACTAGAAAATTTTGTATTCTTACTGCTTTTAACAAGTACATGTTACTTTTTTTACAAAATGAAAGCTGTAGCCGACTTTGAACTTGCTACTGGAACTTCGAAAGGAAAAGAATACAGGTAACTAGCTTACCTAAGATCAAATCTATTATACATTGATACTAAGCCATCAATATTAAGTGGAATGATACATTTACATAACAAATAACTATGTAATTAATATTTAACTGATTTTTTTTATATTTTCAGCCCAGTACTGACATCAGATTCATATTATTGTCAAATATGTCAGATAGAAGTTAATGAAAGGTTTTTTCATTCAATATGGTGAGTATCATTTATTAGTAAATAATCAATTTTTGAAGCTTAACCTGACCTAAAAAGTTGAACAGTTTATTTGCTAGAAATCATAAAGTATAATATTTACATACCTCATATTTCTTTTAGGTGGGACTGTTGTGTTCTTAGGCCAAATTACATTTACTTTGTAGCGGGCCAAGTGTTTGCATTTGCAACTCTTCTATATGGAACTAATCTGGGACTTACAACAGTATGCCAACCATTTATACTTTATGGTACAATACTAATGCCAGAAGATTGTAATGATGTATATTATGAATTTGAGTAAGTACATCTATTGTGCCTTTGATATCAATGTCATTAACTGTCTCTCATCCTGTTAAAAATATCAATAAATAAGGCATATTATATGATACAAGATAAAAAAGAGACACTTACTGATAAATTAGTATACTTTGTTGTAGGGAATTGTGCAAACCTGTCACATATTCTACCACCACACAGCAAAATTTTGTATTATTGTCTTTCGGTTTGAAGGGTGAGTGAGCCAGTGTAACTATAGGCACAAGAGACATAATATCTTAGTTTCCAAGTAACAGTGGTTAGTATTTCTTACAGTACCAATCTCAATTGGGTGATGATATTTTACCATCGGACCATTTATATTGAGTCTGCATACCTATTTCATAATAATAGTTGTTTTTAATCCTCATACAGGATACAAAGTTTAACTTACATGTTTGATGAAAAAGAGTAACTACTGAGTTTCTTTCTGGTTCTCCTCAGCAGTCTTATAACATTAATCCTGTAAAATTACCATTTAAAAGTGATTATGAGCCTTATTCAATTAAGTATGTTTTGATTTTGTCATAACTGATATTTTTTAATATGTTTTTCAGCCTCGCCTTGTGTTTTGTATCCTGCATCTACGGATTGGGCTATCTTTTAATTACTGCCCTAGTATTATTAAGACAAGTATTAATTTACATTCCAAAATATAGTGGTAAGTATATACAATAGACAATTATGTTTTTAATTATATTATATTAATATTGAAGGCTTTTTTTTAACAAATAGGTGTATATGCAAATGTGCCATTTTATTTTATTTGCTGTAGTATATAATGCTCCTTCATTTGTTAGTCTTTTTTTTTGGCATAATAAATAAATTTCATAGGCATTAATTATGTATTCACAATAAAAATGCTTAAAATAACTTGACTGTACTGTCATAAAATTAAACCTGCTATTTACAAATATCTATAAGAGTTTATACTTATAATACAAAGTTGAAATGATAACTTTGTTTATTGTTCTCTGACTTTTCAAATGAATAAATATATTTAATTATAACTAAAACCCATAATATGCTATTTATTTATTTATTTTTATAATTAAAGTTCCTAAAGTGTTGAGATTTATTATAAGGTAATGTAGTATAGTATTTAAGGAAAAATTAAATGTCATTCAAAATGAATAAAGGTTTTAATGTACCTAATAAAATGTGTTTTTTCTTTTTTGAATTGCTCTCTTATTAAAGTGACACCTTATTTTACTATATTTACAAAACTAGGTGTATCAGTAGTTGAAAAATCATAATAAGAATTTAAAAAAAACAAGTCTTGTTTATACACCTATATGTTATGAACTTATCGATATATGTAAATTAATAACTAACTTTTAACCTATTTATGTCATTATTTGGTGTTGGTACAGTTTTATTAAGGAATCACTTCATAAAAGATATTTGGCATACTTGTACAGCCAGCAATTGACTAACTAGCCTGATTACTTTGCTTTTGTTGTTAGGTTTGTTTTCTGCCATTTGAGGCTCTAAGCTCAATAATTATATTTATAAATCAATATCATAACACAAAAAATTATCTGTAGTCGGCTTTTACAACACTCACAGATTGGGATGTTATAGATCTGTTCTACACTCCGATGAAATTGGTTTAACAAAGTAGGTATATTTGTCATCAATGAATAACTACTAATACACTAAACTTATTTATAACATATCCACACAATTAAATGAAAAAATATTTGGTGATAATCTGCATGTTAATAAAATTCTGATTAAAATACTGACTAAAAACTATAACTCATCAAAAATTGAGGCACATTTTGCTATTTTGCTGTTATACATATTGAAGAATTTATTTATTTTCAGAACCACAGTGGAGGAAAATCATAAATGTGCTAACAGTATAATAATTGAATATACCAAGATTTACACACATTTACATAGCAAAGCTAGGTCTACATTAATATTTATTCTTAGTTAAGTTTTATATCAAAATATTATTTATAATTCACCAAGGGTACGATATTTAACACAACACAAGTCTGAATACTATCATTCAGTGCGAATATATCTAAAGCACTTTTTATTATAAAAATTGTAGCTCAGGTTTTTTTATGGGATCGATGTAAACTATAATTTATGATCTCAAGAAAAAAAACAAAAGTGCATAAATACTACAGTTTTTGCAATTTCTTTACTGAAAATTATTATAACTTTTAAACCTTTAAATAAAAAAATAAAGATAGGTGGTAATCTACAAAATTACTATTAACACTTAAACATATTATTTTATCTATCACAATCTCTAAATGATAAGCAATAATTATGTTAAGTTATAGTTTAATACTTTTGTTTACAATCAAGAATAAAATATAAACAATAAATCTGTTATTTTTAAAGAATTCTATAATTTAATTTTTTGTTACTAGTTTTTGATAATAAACCGTTACTAAAATTGTACAAATGCGTGTTAATCACTACCCTTCCAGAATCCGAACTAAAAATTGATGCTTAATCTATACTTATATTATAAATACAAAAGTAACTCTGTCTGTCTGTTGCTCTTTTACGGCCAAACCCCTGAACAGAGTTTTGTAAAATATAGTAAAGCAAGTTTGAACTTCAAGAATCGACATACACGTGACGCCAAACCCCTAAAAGTGTAGCCGCGGGCGAAAACTAGTTTTATTCATTTTGACTATAATTATAGCTAAAGCCTGACTCTGCAATGTCTCTTTACAATTCTATTGTATAAAATATATAAAAACGAATCATAAGTCGTATAACAGCGTCGTACCTTTGCGATCGACAGACGTGCACAACACCTTACAAAATCACAAACGGATGATCAGTAGGCTCGCAAGTCGCAACTCATACGAGATAATTAAAAACAGCTTTTGAAATATAATACAGTCAACCAAACCATTTCGATACGTTTCATAAGTTTATTGTAATATCTTTTGAGGTATTTTTTTGTGGAATACACATGTGGCAGAATTTCGTTGAAATTAGACACGTGCAGGTTTCCTCACGACGTTTTCCTTCACCGCCGAGCACGAGATGAATAAACACAGATTAAGGACACGAAAATCCTGAAATCATCGGTTAAGATGCACGCGTTCTAACCGCTGGGCCATCTCGGCTCTAGCCTTTACTTATTTAAAATTATTTTTCATGGTATTTTTTTTTTAATTAATTGCATAAAATATTTCCTCGTTCAGCAATCTTTGTTTGAAATTGCTGTAATAAATCGATGCAAGCGAAATTAAGCTGTACAGTGATGATCTAAGACATAAGTAATTAAAAGGTTATTTTTGATTTGCGGGGAAATCCCATCCGAACCATTGTACAGAAAGCTACTGAATTTACTTAAATATAAGAGTTTCTTGTTACGCCCAGAGAACAATTTCGGAAATTACACTTTACATATGGCCATATGTATATATACGAATTCAAAATGCTTCATTTTATTCACCAAACAAATAGGATGACATCTTATTATTGAAAGAGTTCAGTCGATACAATCGTCTTCTGTTAATCTTCTGGAGGAATATAATCCGGGACGACTAACAACACTTTCTCTCTCCATCTCAATTTTCTTGCATCCTGCTCTCTCTTCAAAGCGTTCAGAGCCGGTAAGGTTCGCCAACAAGTAAACGTTTTAAATAAAATATTGCTGAAATTTAACAAATACTTAATGATACGAAGTTTTATTAAAACGAACGTAATTGGTCGTAAAATATTTGCACGTTGACAGTTGCACGGCCTGTTTTAATTCATTTCTGACAAAAATTTTGGTATATCTCTTGGTTGGTTACGCATTTTCAAAGAAACTGAACATTTTTCATTCGTCATATGTAGTTATTGAATCGAGTTATTGTAAAAAGAGCTTAAGTACCATAACTCCTATAAAAATCCTATAAAACATATTATCAACAATAGTAGTGCCAGCATTTATACCTGTTATAGTACGTTACAGCCTTTTTCCATTTTAATTCAAATTCTCTCTTAACAACGTCAATGCCCTGAACGAATTTCCTAAATACTACTTTTGTTACGTACAAATCATAATAATCTTCAGCCACTTGTTTTTTCAATACATACTCATGATGGTTCTGTAAAAAGAAAAATGGCATTTGGAGGCGTGATATTTGTATAGATTTACATATATTTCAACATTTATGAAACATATAAATCACCTTTTTAAAACCACTAAAAGCTTCCCTCAATATATTTTTCCTATTGAAGTCATCGGCTTTATAATTCCTATCAAACCACATATCTTCAGTATACCACATCCAATTTAAAAAGACATTCCTCAGCAGCTGAAATCTGTAATGAGCTTTGGCCTTTTCTATGTTGTCGTGTTTAATAGCGATCAGTCTTCGTAATGGTCTTATTCCATATTTTATAACCAAATATTTTTCATAGTGTAAGTCTGCCATTACTATTAATGCCCTCAACTTTTCGACGTGTTGTTTTTTTCTTATGGTTTCAATTCTTTCTTTCTTCCTTTTGTCTCTAAGTTCTTTGATCCTCTTCATCTTCTCTTCTTTATCAATCTCTAATTTCGCTAGTTCTGCCTAAAAAGTATATAACCAGATTATAAAATGCAGCTTAAAATACAGACGAATCATATAAAATTCGAGACACTGAAAAAAAATCTTAACGTAATAGACTGCTGCTAGTGAAGCACTTTGTAGCGCTCCAGAAAAATCTTGTCTCCATTTCTTCTCGATATCAATCTCGGCTATAAGCCGAAGCTTATGCAGTTGGTAAAACACTGCCTGGATGATTAAAATCTGATCACTAAAAGTAAATATAGACAAACTTTCAGAGGTATTTAGAAGAGCTATAATTTCCTAACGGTGTGAACTACCAAAAGTGAAAAACTGCAAACTCTTATCACTTAACTATGGTATCATTTAAGTATTACCTGTTGTTTTTGTTTAATACGTTCCTCTTCTATTTGTTTTCTTCTCTCTCGTATCATTGCGTGTTTCTCTTCTCTTTCTCGTGCTCTTCTTTCCATCCTTTGTAGGAACTGAGGTACTTTTAAGCAATGCAGCACCAATGCCGGTTCTACAATCATTTAAAATTACTATGACCACTATATACTATGTAGTTAAAAAATAAACTATTGGATTTTATTAATGTATTTTTGTTTAAACCTTCAAATTCTTTTATTTTTAGTTCATTCGTTAAACACTTTATTTTTGGTTTCAAGTGCTTGTCAATCTCGAAGTAAGTTTTACGAATGTCTTCTCGCATTTCGTCAACTGAATTTCGTGAACATTCGACAATTTTGTTATATTTGAGTTGTTCTATAACTTTATTCTGCTCTTCTAATTTATTTTTTTGTAGCGCAATTATGTGTTTTTGAACCTTGTACCTGTCAAATGTGTATATTAATTATTATTTTATAATATATATGAGATTTTTTTATTTAAGCATATTTTGTTATACCTTTGCTGATAGGTGTTATAATCTCGAACGCTAAACTTCGACTTTGCAGCAGATTCCATTTCGTTAATTGCATTATTTTTCTTCCTTGAAAGTTTATCGAAAAAATTATTGAGTGTTTCCTGTCTCTGTTTTAGGGCCAAATTTTCTTTCCTATTCGAAACGTATAATTTCCATTTCCTTATATATTTCTTTGAAATATATTTTTCGTGATAACTCAATTTTTTTCTAACGGAAGATACATGTAAAAACTTTACTAAATCTTGTGATTGGAAATTATATGGTGACTCTAATTGATTGGAAGTTTTATCCTGTGTGATATATTTACTGGAATCTGCTTCTAAGTTTTTTTTCTGTCCTAGAATATCATCAGACTCAGCATTATCATCCATATCTGAATTGATGGCCATCATTATCAACAAGGATTGTAGGTCACGTTTAACTTCATTTAATGTTGGTGCTGAATTATTATTATTCATTACATTTTTTTGTTCGATATTCTTCACGACACAATCATTTGTCGAGTTTTTCAAAACATCGTTTGTTTTTAGCTCTCTTTCGACACAAATCGATCTTATTAGATTTTTATTACTGTCTACATCCAAACTATGTGAGTGAATACTTCTTACTTTACGAGTGTAAATCGTATTTTCTTGTAATTTAGGTTTCTCTTTTACTCCTAATTTAAAGTCAACGTCGTTTTCTATCGCTAAATTTACTTTAGAATCCGATGACTGTTTTAAGAATAATGCTATTTCATCGTCTATCGATTGGTTGTCTTCGCTAGTAGGCGGCAAATAATGTTGTTTCTTTTGTGATAGAGATTGTATTTTACTAAATTTATCAACACTTTTTATCGTGGATTCATTTTGTAAATTCATATTTTCGAAATACGCACGTAGATTAACTATTTCCTTTTTTATTTTATGACAGCCTTTATTCTTGTTAATACTTTTCCTTAAAAAAACAATAGATTTAGAGAGACATCATATACCAATTTATTGCATAAAATGCAAAATAATGCTAGATATAAATTCGCGGCTATGCATGTACTTGGATGATAAATGATAATGGAATTTAATTTTATGTGACCACCAATATTAATGAGGTACCAAAAGAAAAGAAACAGTTGTTTTCATAGCATATTTATAGGAAAATTTAGAGGGGTATTTTATAATATGTAGCCAGAATCACAAATCACAATTCAAATTTAGAATCGATGAACACTCACGAGAAAACAAATTTTTGTTTTGTAAAATACTTTTATCGTACTTGTTATCCTAATTCGGAAAGCTATTATCCATTCCGTTTAATTGGGTTAAGCCAAACTACTAAGAATATTTACAATTATTTTTTTTAGTTAAATCTTGTACTTTTAATCTGAAAGTTTAAAATTTTGGACCTTAAAAATAATGTAACTGTAGAAGTAAATGTACGAATATAAAAACAAAAATAACAAATTCTCCTTTATTAGGAAAAAAATATATTAACATTACGCACTTTGAGTTATATCTTAAGCCACCATGGTTATGGGTATCCCGCGCCTGGCGACAAAACAAAATATATATAGGTACATTTTTCATATGAAATAATAGTCGAGTGTTTTCCAAAAAAATCTAAATTGTTAGTATATAAAATAGCGTACCATGGCTCGCCTCAACTGCATGCGTAGAAATATATCTTGTGGACTAAAATCAGGAGAATGTTTTAGTAAATCTTTTTCTTCGAAAATGTTTTTTCTCAAAATTTCTTCCATTATATAGGTTTTGAAAAATTTTTAAATCAGCTACCACATTTTACTGAGTAACAAAAGTTACTACAAATAACTTAATGCTTCTCCCTTACTTCAAACAATTTAATACACCCCATAGAAACGGTTAAATCGATAAAAGTATGTTTAAAATTTTTATTTTCACTTCAACCAAAGAAAACTTTTTTACAACAAAACGAAAGTTTAAATGTCTTTAGTCAATTTTAAAATATTTGTTTTTTTGTACAAATAAATATTTTTTTAAAGATTATAATGACAATGGTCTAAAGATCGCATATGTAACTGTTATAAAAAATGAAATAGCGTTCAATAAATTATCATAATTTAGTGGAATAAGTAAAAATTTTATGGTTCTTCTTATGGTTTAATGTCATTTTTAGTAAAAGTTTATTATTTTACAGTAATATTCCTAATAACTTTTTACACATATAATATCTAATCACAAATAAACAAATATAATATAAATATTTAACCAACTAATAGTTATATTACTATACAGACTTACTAATAGTCTTTAAGATATATAGATACTTATTTAGGGTATTCGTTTTGCTTATTAAAATAATTATACATCTCGATATCACTTTATAATCTAAAATGAATTACTAAACATTAAATACAATATCAAAACATGACATTGACACTGGCAACTATATATTTATGACAAAATACAAATGCCAATTTGAAACGAATTTAACTTCCTTACTAAGTTATGAAAATCTCTAAACTATAAATAAATAGACATAAGTAAATGTATCTACCTCTGCATAATGCTTCCAACAGAAAATATTTCATCAAAATTCCCATTAAAAAATTGGGTTTGTGTACAGTTTCGCTGCCACTATTTGCGTTCATAACTTGTGTTTTTATTACACTGTACAAAGATTTTGAAATTGCAAATAATACGCATTGTAATGTGCCAAATGTGTTCCCATCCATATCAGCATCTATAGGAAGCTATGAACCACAACGCACAATATGGAGACTCGCTATATATGTTCACGCACCACTAAGGTTTTTCATAATTTATTTAAGATGGGATTATTATAGAAAAACGATTAGCCAAAATTGTATATTTGTAGTAAAATTAGCAGTATTTTTAAATATTATTGAAAATTTATCATTAATAGGCTTGACTCATTGGACTTCTTCACAATATTACCGTAAGTCTATTATACTTTTTTGTCATTATTATATGTTGGCAACAGTAGTCTAGTAGTAGTATTTAAAATATTAATTTATTTTTCGCTTTACATTATTTATATCAACTTTTGTGTAACTAGATTGCTTACTACTTAGTTGTTCATTTACTTTGGGTTTTTAAATTTCAGTTTTCATTCAATATGTTTTAAAGTTAAAAGGTTTTATTTATTAGTCCGTGTTGGATAATTTTATCATTAAAAAAATTTACTTATGACATCCCTAGCTATTTTTCAAGTGGCTATCTATATAATGTATACTAAAAAATATATATTATCAGAGGCTATTAGGGTAAAGGCATCAGGCTTAATTGAAACCTATAGTAGTTTCACCTCAATATGTCCTGTTTCATAATTATTATTGACTAATTTTTTGTAAGCTTCAAATGCACTTTCATATAACTAGGTACATTTGCATAGAGTTTTTAATATCAATGAATCAAATTATAATTGTAATACACATTTATTTTGTAAAAACTTTTCATTTTTTCTGCCAAAGATAGAAAATAAGATATCTAATTACTATTTTTTTCCAGCATTTCATGAAGCATGTTTTAAAACTTTTATTGGTACTTCAATATTTTACATGTTATTTACATGCATGATGTTAACAAAATATAGGCGGCGGGCAACACAGACAGATCTAGAAATTTACTCAATGAAATTAAAATGGAGAGCTTTTTTCGTAAATGTTGCTTCATTTGCATTTGCAGCTTATTTTTTCTTAAGACACAATCGTCTTTGTGAACCCTATGGTAAGTTTGATTATTGATACTAACTCATATAAATAATGTTATCTTTTTTTAATACTATTTCTTTTTTTTGCAGTTTATTCAATGTTTGGATTTTCAGAATATATTGTTGTAATAAGCAACATTATGTTCCACATGACAACAGTATATGATCTCCGATCTCAGTACATTTACTTTACTAGAAAAGGCTTTGTAATCGACTGACTTAGGATTGTCAATAATATTTATTTAATACAAGAAGTGCTAATTGAAAATGACATAAATCAAAGACTACCAAGTATAACATGATATTTTTATTTTATATGGTGCTTGATGCTTTAATATGTATTTATGTATATATAAATATGCAAAACCTTCTGAAATAGACTATAGTATTGTATGGATACAAATCTATATATTATTAAATAGAGCCCCTTCACAGTAATAATAAATCTCAACTTATAAATAGAACAAAATAGTCAATAAATTATTATTAGTGCATCCATTAAAAATGTACTTATTAACACCTACTCCTATACTGCATCTTGTACTTTGTTTCTTTATTATCATTTTCTATTTATAAAAATTCAAATATACTTAACATCTTAAAAAAATCTCAATATAAATATTCATTATTGTGCCAGTGCAGAGTTATGTTTTAGTTAAGCATATTATGCAATTTAACACAAGTCATTCCATTATAATATGGTATAAAATTGTATAAAAATAGTTCTTTATCACAGTATAAAAAGCACAGATAAATAATAAAATTGTATAAAACAGATAAAGCAAACATATAACAGATATAGATAGATATATTTGATGGAAACTTTACATGGAATTTGTTAAAAGAATTTATCATAAAGTAATCATAGTCTTAAGTATTATTTAACTTGTTAAAACCACTTAAATAAATAACTCTGTGAAATTCAATAACACCAGTCACCAGTCTGGCAGATTGTAACATTTTAACAAGATTGTTAAACATAACAGTAATTTGTTTGTGGTAAAACATCAACAAGCCACATTAATAACTAATTATAGTTTGAATTCATCTTTTATCTTATCAGCTATCATTTTGGCAATGGCTAAGGAAGATGTTGCACCTGGTGATGGAGCATTTCGACAGTGTAAAACTCTGCTGCCTATAGCGCCAGATCCAGGCTTGGAGTCAAAAACAAAATCTTCTATTAACGTACCTAAAACATAAATACTCATAAAACATATATTGTACATATAGACATTCATAAAAACCCATTTGTGCACCAAGTATTTTTCCTTATTGAATGAATATTAAAATAATGTTATGGAAAAAGATTATGTAATGTTGACTCACCATCTTTTCCCATGGCTTGAGCTCTTACACCAGCAGGTCCTCTCTCTACATCACTTGTTGTTATGCCTTGAATATATTTCTGGACTTGCATAACTTGTAATGGCATCAAAACTGATCTAGTCATTTCTTTCAGTCCAAAACCAGCATATTTAAGGGCCATTTTGCGGAACCCGGAAAATTTTAGTATTTGTTTAAGCTCTTCCATATTCACATCACCCCATCTATGAAATAAATATAAAAAATATTTAAGTACATACACTGTAAAATGTTTAATATTAATTTATTTGATTTTACTTACTTATAACCTTCTTTACAAAATGCTAAGATTGCATTAGGACCTACAATAACTCGACCATCTATTCTTGGTGTTAAATGAACACCTAAAAATGGAAATCTGGAGTCCGGAACGGGATATATATTAGTCTTGGTAAGATGACTTTTCTGAGGAACTAAATATAAATATTCACCTCTAAAAGGTATAATTTTTGGTTCTTCAGGGCATCCAGTTAACACTGCAACAGTATCAGATTGCAAACCACAGCATGTCAGTACATACTTTGCTTGTATTGTATTTTGTTTGGAATCAGTTATTGTTACGGGATAGTCAGAACTTTCAGACTCTATAAATTTTTTAACTTCAAAATTTAAATATGTTTTGCCACCAGAGCGAACAAAATCACGAACATAAGAATTGGTTACTTCTCCCCAATCAACAATACCGGTATGAGGTGACCATAATGCTTGAATACCATTACAATGTGGTTCTAATTCCTTGATTTCTTTTGAATCTAATAATCGGATATCTTTCACTCCATTCTTAAGACCACGTTCATATAAATCTAGGAGACGGGAAACTTCAGATCTTTCTGTAGCAACAATCAATTTACCACATTTAGTATACTTAATGCCCTTTTCGTCTAAATATTTATATGACAGATTAAGACCTTCAACACATAACTTTGCTTTCAATGAGCCAGGTTTATAGTAGATTCCAGCATGTATTACTCCACTATTATTACCACTTTGATGAAATGCGAATCGATTTTCTTTTTCAATGAGAGCAATATTCAAAGTGGGATGCCTAATTAATAGTTCTCTGGCAGACGCAGAGCCCACTATACCTCCTCCAATAATAGCAATATCAAAATTTTGTTTATCTTTACTGTATCTGAAAAGTACATAGCTCCTTGATATGTAAAGAATATTTAAGTGCAATAAATTATTTAAACAAATATGACTTACCTTCGGTAATTATTTAGTGCTGGTGTTAATCGGTAACTTTTGCCAAGTACCGAATATGATTTAGTTATAATCAACATTATTGCTATAAAAATAAATATTGTACTAACGATTAAATCGAGTAATTAATTTTACTTAATTGATTTGTATGTTTTGCCACAGTATTTCACAATTCATTCATACATCATTACTAACATTTATTAAGTCACTTTAGTTAATCAATAGAATGTTTCCGCCTTGCCTAGAGGATAAACTGTATTCGGTATCGGTAATTATACAATATAGTCAATATACCTACTTAATTATATAAAACCCAACATAATGTTAAGTTAATATGATAAAACGTCATAGTAATAAATAGGTAACTAAACGAGTGACTGTTTGTTTTTGTAAATTGTTTATCTGTCGTTGTTTACATCAACGTCAGTTAAAGAAATAAATACTACTTTTTACTTTAATATTATTACGTGAACGCAGTGTTGCCAGACCTCTGGAATTGTGATCGTACGGTAGTCGGTAGGTAAATAAAAAGTAGTATTCTGAAAGTTGTTTAACAAAAAAAGAACTTTATAAAACTTTTACAAATATATTTTTTTCAGTAATTAAACAACAGCCCTTAAATCATTAAGAATACTTAATCCTTATTTTCTCTACATATAATTTTAGTGTTTATTTAATCAATCATTTCTTTCAGTGATATTTTGGACTTTGTGTTTGTCTTTATACTTTATTTTTATTTAGACAAGAGTTATTATTCTGCTATAGCAGCCGCAAATGCTAAAAACAAAAGCTCGTGGGTTGGAATATTAAAATATATTGAATTATTTATTTTCGTATAAAGTAAAGTTGGAGGCACACCGATACCGTGGTGTTAGGCTAGTGTAACACAAGCGATTAAAAATTTGACAGATTATATTTTGATAAGTGTAAGCTTATCCTTACATCTGGTATACATACATTGACTATCACTGATTCTATCAAATTGATCATGTTATTGTGAATATATATAATATTGTTATAAATATATTGTGACGCAACAGTGAATATTCCTAATCTATTAAAAACGTCCCGAAGGAAGTCTCCAGCTCCAAGATTATAAATAGACCGGACTGTTCTTTTTTGTAAAATAAAAACTGATTTAATATTCGTAGCATTACCCCAAAGTAATATTATGCCTTATGACACAATACTATGAAAATAACTGATATTGATAACGAGCGATATGAATATCAAATAGTTGTCTAACTTTTCTAAACGCGTATACTGCGGAGCTGAGTCTTTCTGGCAGGGACGATAAATGAGGACTCTACTGAAGAATACAATGCTATTTCCAAAAACACCATACTATTGGTTTCATCAAGATAGTTACTATTTAATGATATATTATAATTTTGCTTTCTCACGAAATATGTTTTTACATTTCGTTTTTGCAGCATTCAAAACTAAATTATTTACCGTGAACCAATCATGTATCTGTTATAATGCCATGTTTACATCGTTGTATACATGGCATTATAGCGAATAAATATATCACGAATACCTTTAACATAGAAAGGAAGATCATTGCATTAAGTTTTTTTTTGGGCTATGTATGCAATTTGAAATGCGCCACGCGTTAGGACTTAGTCTCAAATTTATAAGGTTTTAAGGGGTTCTATCTCAATTTTACGAATTATTAGTTATTGTGACAACCTTAATGAGAATCACCTACTTGAAACGAATGTTTATTTATTTATTTATTTATTTATTTATGTACCAACAAATATATAGACAATTACATAGACAAAAGACGTGTACAAAGGATAACTTATCTCTAACAAGAGATCTCTTCCAGAAACCCTGATTCTGTTGGAGATTATTTGTAAATTATAATTATGGTGTAGGTACAATATCAAGTATCATTTTATAGGAAATACATAGACTTTTGACTATAATTAATTATATTATATACTAAATACAAATAATACATAAATTAATACATATTTATAATATACATACATACAACTACATACATATAAAATACATATATAATAAAATTAACTTAAGTAGAAAGGAAGTGCTGCTTTACTCTGTTTTTAAAAGATCTTTGTTTTTTCCTGTTTTCTGACGTAACGTACGTATGTCAATTTAATTCATCTGAAATCTTATCTTGTTTGACAAATGACAACTGACATGTGTCATTATTCCTGAATTTAAGTTGTTACTGTTTGTACTTAGTGTGATTTACTGCAATATACATCTAAAGGAAATTAATTTAATAATTATAATGCATCGAATTAAACACCATAAAATAAAGCAAGAGATGCCGGAAACATCCTCAACTCGGACAAAAGACAACGAAGAACATGACCTAGCATATTATATTCACGATAGAGTCGAGTTGATGCATCAGGTATTTTCTATTATAAAACCAAAGGAATTAAAGGCAATGGCACCTGAATGTGTGCAAGACATATCAATAGATGATTTACAGGAGTTGTGTACAGAGGAAGTAAGTCGTTGTCAGAATAATATATTTAAAAAAAAATGCCCTTTACTGAAAAATTTACAATTTTTTATTTTTCAATTCGCTGTTATTTTTTATTAGGTACAGTAAATACTTGTAAGGTCATGAGGTTTTAGAAGATTTTAATATTTTTTTAACTTGAATATAGAAAAACATATCCTATTGTGCCAATGTTTATGGGTGGTGGTTACTATCAGGAGGCTTAACTGCCAGTCTGTCTTCACTAATATTTTATAATTATTTATTGCTTGCTATGAATTATGCATGCTATGTAATTTATTTATTTATAACTTTGGAAGAATATCAGTACTATAACACTATGAATTAAATGAAGACCCCAAATACTTAAACCAATCAAGTTTTCAATAATAAACAATAAATTAAAAGTAATTTACATTAATTGTAATAATTTTAATGGTCCAGTTCATTTTAGCTTTTAGGTATTAGCTCAAAACGTCTGTGTGCCATACTAGATGGAGCAGATCCACCTACTGATACAGAGTCTTCAAGTTCAGAGCCAATGGAGACCATCTCTCTTGATAGTATATCGTCTGATGAAGAGATACTGAGCCAGCCCTGTGCTAAAACTAAAAAGGTTAGAAAAACAGTCAAATTCTTTATAATATGTTTGTATGGTGATCTGTTACTTCAGGCCCCATTAGGTAAATCTATCAGTTTTCACCTCTGGAGTGCCTCTACAGGCAAGCATAAACTTACTTTGGTCAGAAAAGCTATATTTCATAAAACATTAGTACAGTCACATCTATGATCACTAAACTGTGCCTGAGATGTTGAAACACATCTGGTTAGTTACAATGTCATTGACCTCTGAAAGGAGGTAACCTCAGTATGTTGCTGTAACAGTAGTTTATAATATTATATAGTATTGTGTATGCACTATTATGCAGTAACATAGTCTGAAGAAAAATGATTCAATATAACAATTATTTTAGTAAAGTTTATTTGTTACTTGAATTCAATACATTGTAAGTTACCTTGTTTTATGTGTATAACATAAATTATAATTAAATTATGATTACATTAGTTCTATGAATGGGTAATAGCATATATTTTTTAAACTATTATATTTACAACTCCATCAATGCCGGTGAATGTTGTAACTATTTTATTTATTATAATTAAAAGTAAAAATTATTATTATTATTATTCAGTTTTAAAAGGAAATAATTTTGGTAAAATGTTAATGTATCATTGTAGCATAAACATAGAAAGCACAAGTCGAAAGGCAAGCATAAACGCAAGAACAGTGACAGCAGTAACAAGGACCAAGAAATTGAAGAAAGATCTAAAGCATCAAGAGCGGGTCTAACTGTGTTGGAGCTTCTTGAATTACAAGCCAGGGCTAGAGCTATAAGAGCTCAACTACAACAAGACAATACCAATAGTAAGTTATAATATAATTTTTAATTGAAATATAATCTATATAAAATATCTTTTGACCTGACTGAATCTCAAAGACTAGAATACTGTGCAGGAAATATAATAGTAACATTGTTAGTATGGAAACAGGTGTAATTGTATAAATAAAAATGGATTGTTACTTATGATCTCCTAACCTACTTATGGTCTCATAATCTCAACTATAAACATTATTCATAGTGCAAAGTTAATTATATCTTTTGTTTTTTAATGATCACAGAACAGGAGACTGTACCAACGAAACATGATTCATCTGATGAAGTTGAGATAAAAGAGGAACCACCAGAAGTTGTGGAAATTAGTAGTGAGGATGAAAAACCGAAGGCAGAGAGTCTAACTGGTAAAAAAAAACCATCTTTTTATAATTTGTGCATTCTTTTTATGAATGTCAAAATACAATAATAAACATCATGTAAAGATATTCTTGTGCCCAAGTATTTTGACTAGGGCAATATTTCTTTCTAGTTTTCTAGATGTTAATCACTGTGAATCATGTAATCTGGTAATTAAACAAGTTGAGTATATTTATAAGCTTTGTATGACAGAATACTACAATTAGACATTGGTTTCTTTCCCAGTTTAGTTTCTTACCATATCTAAAGGGAAATAAGAATTTATTTCCCTTTTGACAACAATACTTAGTGTTCTTTAGCAGTAGAACAGGAAGTGATGATTGTGTAGTATATATTCAGACGATTTCCACAAAACTGTAAGAAAATCTGAATGTCTGTAAATATATATTTATATATATTATTTATTTCAGCTAAACCTTCATCACCGAGCATAAATACTACATGTCCAATCGAAAATTCAGCTAGTGTGAAAAGAATAAATAATTTAGTAATAACAGTACCACAGACAAAACCTTCACGGAAAATCAAATTGAATAGGAATAAATTAGTACATATTTCTACGAACAGTAATATAGTAGACAAGGAAAAAGAAAAGAATTATACTTATAATGTCTGTAACCAAACAGCTATTCCTAAGGCTCCTGTTGAAGCATTATCTGTACAAATTTCTAACGAAGAAGAACCTAAGCCAGAACAAAGTCAAATTCAAGGTAAAGTTAAGAAGAAGCAAAAGAAGAAATCGAAAAAAAATGAGAAAGATGGAAGCGACCATGATGAAATAATGTTACAACTTTCGGACACAGAAAAAATGGATCTTCTTGAAAACTTCAATAGGGAGGACTATGATAATTTCACTAGTTCTAGTTCAAAAGATTCTGAAAGTAGTTCTGAGAATGAATCTGTAAAAGACATTCCGAATAAAAATAAAGAAATCGATAAGAATAATACGGACAACACAAAAACTACTGAAACACTTTTAGATACTACAAGAACGTCAGAAAATATTAACGTATCAGATGACACTAGTATTAAAGAAATAAACCATTCAATAGAAATCCAAGAAAAACAATTGCAAACTAATGATGTTAAGAAAAACATTGAACAAGAAGACTGTAGTCCTCAAATAAACAATGCTGATAATATTAATGAAAATGTCATAATTTTGTCTAATAAAGATAACCTAACAAACGATTGTAATTCAGAAGAAACCACCAAAGTTATTATAAATGGCGATATAGATAAGGCAATACCTCAGCAAAACGAAGAAAATATAAATGAAAATATAAATTTAGTCAATGCTCAAGAAAATAATAATGAAGAACAACTCGAAGAAGGCGAAATACTGAGCAAGACAGAAGATGTAAACGAAAAATTATCTGATGGTGAAATTTCCGATAAAATTTGTTCAAAAATGGATCATTACGATGGATCCAGTAAAGTAGTTTATATATCAGATGAAGAAACTGCCAATGATAGCAAAACTATAAAAAACAAAAAGAAAGAAAAGAAATCGAAGAAGCAAAAAAAGTCAAAGAAAAAGGATTTTCGTGAAAGCGGCGATCAGAACTTCTTTGAAAATAATAAATCTAAAATTAAAAATTTAGAACCAGAAAAAATAAACGTTGACAAACAAGGCACAGAAACGAAAATTGAGGAAAAATCTGTTAACGTACTTACAATAGACGACGATGATGATGTTGATGATATATTTGAAATTTTGGAACTATCCGATGATTCGTCACATTCTGAAATAGAAGGAGATTCCGTTTTATCAAAGGAGCCAACAACTGCAGAAATAGCGGCACTCTCTGCTAAAATTGACGAAATACACAACGAAGACATTGTGACTAAGAAAAAAGAGACAAGTGAGTCAACAGAAGGACTCAATGAAGAAGAAAACATATCGTGGCGAGATAGATACTTAGATAGCAAGAAAGTAAAAAGGGTTTTAACAACATCTAACATCCTGAATGCTCTAAGGAAGAAAAATAAGGATATTAAGAAAATGTTAGAAGCAACTAAAAATATTACCGAAGATATAAGCCCTAAAGTATGTGAATCAGATGTTGTCGTTGAAGGCTCTATTGAACATTTCAATACGTTAGAAGCGTCTACCAAGTATGTAGATCCAATAGCGACGGATAAAGAAGAAAAGGAGCATGTTGAAGGAAATACTGACAACAAAGTAGTAAGTAAAGAAATGGAAAAAAATGCTAAGCTCTTATTGAAAATGTATAAAAAGTTACTAAAGTATAATGATATAAACAAGCAGAAAGATCCCAATAAAAAGAAGAAGAAGAAGCAAAAGAAGAATAAGGATAAGGAAAAAGTGAAGTCCACAGGTGTTGTCGCATAATGTACGTAGATAATTGTTTAGTATTTTAAAGATATAAAATACGTATAAAATAATAATAACAATGAATTATTTATAAATTATATTAATTTTACACCCTATTCTTTTGTTAATACATTGTTGTAGATTTTTTTTGTTATTGATGTGATTAACGTAAATGTTATTATTGCCGTGAAATTATTTATATAAGAAGTTGGGAGAAATTTCAATCGACTGCGTTTGATTTTTTTTTAAATTAAAAATACCTTCTAATATTACCCATTTTTTAATTTATTATGTACATGTACATATACTTGTTTTAAATAATCTATATCAATAAATGATATGTTTTTTATGTAATTCAATACTGAAAGACCTACTAAACAAATATACCTACATAAAAAAATCAGCTAACAAACTATATACAGACAGCTTTAGCTTCATAGATCTATTCACCTACGAAGGGGCGCCACCATTAAGCTAAATTATATCAACGGCGTACATAAGTATGAGTAAATGACGCTAGTGTTTACAAGATGTTTTAGTGTGCGTAAAACGACAAAGTTGAGCAAGAAATGCAAATTTTATTATATTTGCAAAATTACAGCCGATTGGAATGAACATATGTATAAAAATATTATGGAAATCTCTTATTATGAGCTTTAAGCTATTGTAATTTCAGTATATTTAAGATGACAAAATAAAATCACGTTTTATAATAATCCTCCAACAATAATATTTTTCAATAACCTCCAAACATCTTATTATTTCTCGTAACAGATCAATCTTTTTAAAAAAAGAAGTATGTATATGTATTTGTGCTAGTCTTAAATAGTATGCCAAATAAAATAGTGTTCATTAAAGTTTAACAAATTATAAAACAACTAATTATAACAATAATGTTATAAGTACATAATAATGTAAAATAAATAGATTGTAATCATTATATATAATAATGTCATATAATTAATTATGACACCTTATGACGTAACACCGTAGCCTCCAGGCTTGGGCTATTCCCTAACACTATATTTATTTTTTTACTTTAGAAAAGCATCGGGAGGAATGAATAACTCCAAAATGTTGTCATACTATATTTTGAGTTTCTATTACATATTTATGATTGTTGTATAATTCAAGCGACTTCTATGATTTTTATCAAAGAGATTTGTTTGTTTTCTATTTGCCCAAAAAAGCAGCAGATTCTTCGAAAAGCAATAATACAAAATATTATACAGTTAATATACGAATAGTTTAAATTATTCAAATTTTAATTTCGTTACTATCCTTTTTTTATAGTAAATACTAAATATACTGAATACCTCAAATAAATAACCAGGAATACATTTAAAGAATAAGCTTTCTTTTTTTTTACCTGTATACTGTTCTCAGGTTTGGTTGAGGCAGGCAGGCGAAATTTCATAGGTTTTCTCACGATATTATCCTGTACCATTTGGCACGCGATCATAATATGGTTGTCAGTTCCGATGCTTGTCCGTTCCGTTGTGATTGTCCAAACTTCTAGCCAGTGAGATATTTTCGTTCCCAAGCTATACTGTGTGTTTGTGGTGTGTGTGATTTTAAAATAATGTTAAATTAAAATTAAATTTTTTTGAAAAATCGATAAGTATCCCAATCGTTTAATGACGTCTGATTCGAAGATAAACAAAATGATGGAGCGCTGGCCTTTTCCTTTACTGTCAAAGTTGCTAGATTTAGCTGATCTTACACAAACCAAGTATTGTAAAAGAAGTCTTCTTAAGTGATATTGTGTAAGTTGAGGGATAATGGGCCTCTATAACCCTCGCAGAGTCGTTAGTGTCATTGTTTACGCGAATCTAATTTTGTTTTGTTCAGCTGAGCTACTTGTTTAAAGAGATTGGATGAAATCGTGTGAGACGATTCGAATTTACGATATATCTGCTATGTATGTTGTATAGTTCTTGGGTCAATTTAGGTAATGCTATTTATTGTATATATAATACATTTAAATGTAACTTTTATTGACATTACACGATTTTTTTTTGAATAAAGTGGTAAGTAAACTAGTACTGACGATTAAGTATAATAGTTTTTTTCTGTGCACGCGTGTATGTTACTGAACTTATCTTAAACGGCTGGACCGATTTTGATTTGCTTTTTTGTGTGCGTTTGTGATTGAACGCAATGGTTTAGATTGGACTCGATATATGGACCTGTGATCGGTTTGGATTCATTATATTAAGAAAAAAAAGCTTTGAAATAAGAACGAAGTTGGGCCGGGCAGATAGATTAATATAATGTATTAATAAATATAAAACAATATATCAACATAAAGGCAGTTATTACTGTAATCGTTTATTATTATTATTGTCTATTTTTATTGTCCTGCACGGGTCTCATTTGTTTTTCTTATAATCTTCTTACATACATATATATTTTCATACATCACAATATTTATTATTATATTATATTATATTATATTATATTATATTATATTATATTATATTATATTATATTATATTATATTATATTATATTATATTATATTATATTATATTATATTATATTATATTATATTATATTATATTATATTATATTATATTATATTATATTATATTATATTATATTATATTATATTATATTATATTATATTATATTATATTATATTATATTATATTATATTATATTATATTATATTATATTATATTATATTATATTATATTATATTATATTATATTATATTATATTATATTATATTATATTATATTATATTATATTATATTATATTATATTATATTATATTATATTATATTATATTATATTTATTATATAACATAACATAACATAATATAACAAAGTAAAATTATATTCTAAGTGTCACAATTACTTAAAGAAGAACACAGCATGCACAAAAAGAAAACAATCAAAATCTTAACCTAATTTGAAAACTATTTAAATAAATGTTAATTAAAAGGAAATAAAAGTAAAAAAAAAACTTTTTGCTGCCCAGTACTATCTTTTTCATGGACGCAATGGACGTAACATTTAGATCGACACTGTTTTGATATTCATCATAAGCATTGTACATTTGTGAAAGTGGGCTATGTAGTTTAAGATTTGTGCGATGCTTTGCCTTATTAAACAAGTGTAAATTATTTTACCTAGGTAATCTGGTGGAACATTAAAAGTAAGTTTTTGTAAAAGGTCAGAATTAATAATAGACCCATTAACGATTTTACTTAGAATTATTAAGTGAAACAGACTTCTACGTTTCGACAATGGAGAGAGTTTGAAAAATTAAATACGTTCATCGTAAGATTTTAGTACTTTGCTAAGCTTGCAGCTAAAAGTTAAATGTCTAATGATTTTTTCTGGATGGATTCAAATCTATCGATATGATTCTTGTATTTAGGAGACTAAACTACACTACAGTACTCTAAATTACTTCTCACCAATGCATTGTACATAAAAATTTTTGTAGGTGCTTGCTTGAAGTTCTTAGATTCTCTTATTAAAAATCCTAGTATTGTTGACGCCTTGAGGACTTAAGATTTCGATATGTTTATCGAATTTAAGTTTTTGGTCAAAATTTATACCCAAATCCCGAATAATTTCTACCTCTTTAAGTACTTCCCCGTTTATATTATATACTGTCGGTTTTTTATATTTGTTTTTTGTGAATTTAATATGTTTACATTTTGCTACATTTAAAGCCATTTTGTTTATTTTCTTACATTATTATTTTTTTATATTTAAGGGAAAATATAAATACAAAGTTCTTGTTTCAACAATACTCGTGTCCGTCTCAACATAACTGCAGCTAAAAAACTTTGTAGCGTAGTTTAAGCAAACACGAGTAGAATTAATAGTTCAAAAGTGGTAGGTATACATACTTAACTGCAATGAATTCAATGCATAAATCTCATTTGCAATTCATACTACCTAAAACAAAGTGAATAGTAACTTTGTACCTACGTAATTACAATTCGGAAGTGGCAGAATTTACTAGAATTAATTTTCGCTGCCTGCACGTTAAGATAAATTTAATCTGTTCTAGTTACGGATTTGCTCATTTTCAAGTAGGTATAGGCTGTTTAATTATTGCTGCCCTTAACCCTATGAACTCGCACGTATGAATATTCACCGTCGACAATTGTATTTATGTATAGTTCTCGATATGAAGAATATTTTAGGCTGTTGATATTATACTGGCGATTTGCAAGCGAAGCGAACGCAACGCGCATCGTGCTCGTACGTGTGATAAGTTCAGTACTTTTTCTTTACAAATATATTTTATTCAGATGTTTAAGCAAATAAAAATTGGTCCATCACCCAGTTTGGCAGTATAGACAGAGGCTGAATACTGGTTGCGGGTCGCGTGCTTCCTGTTTTAACACACTGTTTCGGCTTCGTTTACCATTAGAAGCAGAATGAAAGAAGGAAAAATAAATAATCGGAACGATGTCTTGACAACTTATTTCTGTCTGATGTCAGTAATCCGTTTTACAGATTTATTTTTGATGTTCGAGCAGTCTGATTCGCGACTGCCGTCCTAGGATAAAGTCTGCTTAGCGAGGTAGTAAATCCGCCACTGATCTGTGCACAAAAGGGATACCAGTTCGTACAAAGTCAATAAAGACCAACTCGAAACATGTTACTAAATTATAACGCTGAATTTTAAAAGAAATACAATAATTAATCACATTTACTGTCATCGAATTCATTATAATGACACTAAGTATCTAGTTTCGAACATCTCTTAATACTCTATATAAGTACGTATTTATTATTGTAAGAGTATCCAGCATTACCTAAATAGAAGGCTATTAATTGATTATACCTCCCTACTCAATTAATAGCCATCTGGTGTACCTACCTACTATCAAATTATATAGATACACTGTATTATTATCTAATTAATAAATGATTCCAGAATATTACTACTTATTAGTTAGCTGTTAGATATTCCAACAATACAAACGTTGTTCCTTTATTCGTTACTTAACCAGTTGAGTTCATAATTACACAATATTTGTTTTGTTGATATGATGATGATGACAAATATCATACAATATATCTGGCACTAGGTTATTTGATTAATATGATTTAATTGGGAAACGAGAAGGAGGATGGAATGTGACTACCACCGCTCATGGACATCTGCAACACCGGGGGTTTAAAGGTGCGTTGCCGGCCTTTAAGAAATGTATACGCTCTTTTCTTGAATGATCTCAAGTCGTATCGAACACTCAAATTAAATACTACACGAAGACGTCTACGAATACCTATAATTCAAAGTTTTTGATTGTTTGTGATCGAGTTTCGTTTATTTTAAAAAAATTAAGTTTTTTTTTTTCAATTTTTCTTCGTATCCTTATACAAAGTTTTTGAGTTCTTATTACAATTATTATTTAACAACATTTGCCTACTTCTCGTTTAATATTGGAAGATGATATACGATAACGACCTATTTACAAACCTGTTACCGACATTACCCTTCCGAATTCAACAACGAGTTTCCGATTTTATCGAAATAAAAATGATATTTATCTTTATCTTCTAACAATTTTAATAGCTTGAAGTTTGTTGGAAGGTTTTTATAATTTTGAAAATATTCGAATATATTTTATCTTCGAGGTTTCATTTTCTCGGTTTAATATAGTGGAATACACATAATAGTCAAACTGTTTATATATTTGTATTGATAATTATTCGTCGATAAAATTGACAGACTGTTTGTAACAAATATATATGTACATCACATGTAATTGGGGATTGGTCTAATATTACAACTATTTTTAAACTAGTTCTGACATATTACAATTTAGTATAATATGTATTCGTCGTTATACATGTATTAAATAAGAGTAAAAAAGAGTAAAAAAATCCGGGGCCAAGGGCGAGTCGGACTCGCGCACGAAATCTTCCGTAGTAATATCCATAAAAACGGTTAAAAAATCATGTTTGTTGTATGGGAGTCCTCTTAAATATTTATTTATTCTGTTTTTTTAGTATTTGTTGTTCTAACGACAATAGAAATACATCATCTCATCTATCATAGTTCATGAGATACCAGCCTGGTGACAGAAGGACAGACAGACAGGCAAACAGCGATGTCTTACTAAAAGGGTCCCGTTTTACCCTTTGGGCACGGATTCCTAAAAAGATTTTAATTAAACCTATTAATAGTACTAATAATTATAGTAGTAGTACACTACACTAGTGAAATGTTAAGTGATGTAAATGACATTACAAAGCTTGAGCGTGAAAAAAAAGCTAAAACAGTTTTCTAATCTATAATATAACTGTGGAATATATGTTTTTCGTTATTTCAACGTTTCAATGGATGGAGAAATTCACCATCACCTGTCATATCCTTTATCATTCTTTCCTTTATCAAAACCACTAAAATGTTTACTCAAAGCAGCCAAATAATTCACAGAAGAAAATATCGCTTTGCGAATAAAATTATTTTCTGTGTTTTACAATATGGACTAGGAAATGCATATAAGCTAGTAAAGTATAAAATAGTTTATTGATATGATACAATATACGAATATTCGTATACATATATATATGTAGCATCATAAATATATACGATGGCTATAACACGTCTAAGTTCGTTCAGATACCAATATTTACGTAAGGTGTGCGTGCATAAGTTAACGAAACTAATGTTTTAAGTAAACATACCTCCAGCTTCTGAACTGTTGATTAAATGCAAATAAACTAATTCTATTTTGATCTGCATTGTAATTGGTTGATACAATAGCCGACCAATGGGAGTTCATATTGAGTTAGATTAATGAGTCTAACTTCAAACTTAATTCTAGAAATTGGCAGTTATCTGTAGCCTATACCTATGGAAAAAGAGGATCTAATCGAGGAAAAAGAAACCTTTGATTAGCATATTACACACGATTTGCTAATAGCTTTGCTATATAACACTAGAAATTGTTCTTTAATTCTATTCCGTTTGATTACTTATCCTTAATTTTACTTCACACCATAAGCTATTAATTATTCAATCGACCAATTATACAATATAATAATTAAGAATTAAGATAAGTTTAACGTAATATCAATCACATATATACTTGTCTCATACAAGATAAATATAATAAAATGGATAAATAATAATAAAATTTAACTTATTTTTTAAATTTACATGTTTTTTTTTTTACTATTTTTTTTAAAAATAGGTAAAGGAAATAAAAGCAGTTACACCTACATTTTGGAGGCTAGGTCGCATTTAAAAATCTCTAAAAAATGTAAATACGTCCAAACATATTTTTAATATTAACAAAGAAGTACACTATTAGGTTAAGTGATATATAAATTTCGACATCACGGCATTGGTATGTACGTGTAGTGGTTCGTTTCCTATCCTGTTACGGTTCAGTTGAGGTTTAGTTTTATGGGCAATTGTCGAAGTTGGATTGGAATCAAACCCTTAACGTATTATAACTATTGTAACGTTGAACGTTGTAAATAAGTAGAATTGGCCTTCTGTGACATAGATATCTATGACACAGAAGGCCAAAAACAAACTTAAAATCTTGACAATAAACATATATAGACCATAAATCAACACAGATATTTGGATAATTTAAAAAAAAAATGTTTAGGTTAGTTTTATTAATTATAACGCTAGGTAATCATTTCCGCCTGTATAAATTGTCATTGTACTAAGAAGTGTTTAAAATCAAAATAGAGTATATAAAATCATTCCTTAACCTATTCGATTTAAGATATTATTTCCCTTAACCTGTAATTACACTGATCTTAATAACGTTTATTATCTATTATTTTTCAGTGAAATAACTGATCTACATCTACTCTATCCTTGGTTTTTTATTCGTTTTCAGCCTCCTAGGTCAAAGTCAAAGTCAAAATCATTATTCGATATAAAAGCGTAACTAATGTTCTGATTTTCAAAAACCTTTCAACGGTTCGGTATTGAATACCTCAGACATGAATAGAACTTTTAATTTATACAACAACAATGTTTAACTATTTATATCGGACATAATTTATATATAATAATAACAACTAATATATGGGATTGTATTGAGTACTTTGTGACTGCCTAGACACGTACGTATAATTACTATGTAATGTATGTTTGCACTCGGTACTGTTTCTACACTTGCCTGAATGCAAGTCGTTTTTACATGAAAGTTTAAGTATCAAAACGTGATGAGCCAGACACGCGTCTAGGCTATTGTAAGCAGTCGTATTGTTACATCAGTATGTTTGTTATTCCTTTGGAATGTCTCCTCCACAAAGTCGCGTTTACTGGAGACTTATTAAAAGAGTGCCGTTCTTTGCAAGGATTTCTCATTTAACTTGAAATTCTTGTTTTCAAAGCGCCGGCCGTGCCATTAAATTGATGTTTCATGGGGCTCTAAAGTGCAGCCTTGTTGTAATGAAAGTTGTGGTTTTTGTCTTTAGAAATAAATTGTCCTTTGTAGCGTCTATTATAAATTCTTCGACGGCATTTTAGCAATTTCAGAATTTAGCTTAGTTTTAAGTAAATGTATAGAATTGAATAATTTTTTAAAGGTATTTTGATGTTTTTCAATTTAAAATAATTGTTTGTTCTTATTTCAATTTTATATTTAAAGATAAAAAAAATTGAATACAAAAGAAACATCGTAATAAATTGAAATGGTTTTTTTTTTAGGATACGGTAAATTTAAATGTTTTTAAAGCTCAATTAAGGCGCATTACGATTTCAGTGCATAAATATACACTACAGTTCACACAAAGCGATTTATTTACAGAAGAATAGCATTTATTCAAATGCTTTTCCTGATTCTTGGTATTTTTAGAACGGTAGTTCGTTATCAAAATAATACATTTACATATTTCAAATATACGATTTTGGCTCGGATAAATTAAGAAATAGATATTTTCTGAACGAAAAAATCAATTGTTTTACTAAGTTCCAAATAGCTCATTATATAACTAGGTACTAGTGTAATTAAAACGTTCTTGTGTTTTAATTAATTATGTATATTAAATTGTAATGCTTGTTAATAATGTCTATATTGAATATCATCTATAAAAAAACAGTTTACTGCTCTTTTATTGTCTCTGCACAAATTGAATGTAGTCAATAATAATCCAACTAATTATCGATGGCGTCAAATATTATTATTTTATAATAATAATATGTAAATCATGATTAAATTACAAACAGCATACAATATTATTGTCTTTGCTTCGAATTTTATCAAAGTAATTTAGAAAAAAAATGGTTTTAATGCTTCCATTTATAAAACTGTCCTAATTTAATATGTTTTTAGCTCATACAGTAAAATCGATGTTTTATTTTGTCTTTGTGTTTTTTTTTAATACTCTTGATGGCTATGGTATGATGATTTTGTAATCTTTAAAAATCAGTTGCAAACTCTACAATTTAATATCCACAGAATGTTACTGTAAACGAATGGTATATTCTCATTTTTTATTCCTTGGACTCTTTACTAACTGAATCTCCAAGTCGCCTTAGCACAATTGCCTATTTTTTATTTCTATTTCGAATGCAAATTGAGTTTGTAACTTTCTTTGGTATTTTGTAGGCGTGGATGACATTTGAGTTTTTTCTTTCGAATTTCAGACTCGTCGTTTGAAGATCATATTTTTATAGTTTTAATATTTAATATAATATGAAAGAAAATATCTACGCATTTTTAAAATAATATAATTTTTTTGTAAGTTTAATTTTTGTTTGTTTATTTTAAACGTTTCTTGAAGGCTACTGATTGCTATGACATGGTGTAGTATTTTGTAATACTTTGTACTATAAAACGTGATTACTGATTGGTCCAGATCGCTGCAACTGGAATTACGTTTACCGTACGGAAACCTGCATGTGTTGGATACAGAGCTGAATCAAACAAAGCAATTTTGTCTTTAATATATGAGAGACCTCAATTTCCCAGCGGCTGGAGTTATTGGCTTTTGTAACGACTACACTTTTTATTTTTTATGATTATTTCTGCGTTTGTATTTTAATGATACGTAATATTTGCCAACTTTTCAAATCTAAGTTCTAACAGAGAATCATGACAGAAACCAGTAATAATTTTTCGTTCTCGAACAAATCGAACCCTGGACCGTTACAGCTGTAGCCATATAAGCTACCCGCTGGATAAACGAGACAGTTGTTAGTATGTGTACAGGGCTTTTAAGCTAGCTTAGAAGATAATTAGCTTTGTGATATATTGAACTAACGGTAGGTTGAGTCATAAATTTTATTTTTATGATTTAGTGCCTGCGCAGTTGATTGTTCTTTGTGAACGTATTCCATTAGTAAGCCTGTCAAGTGAAAATATATTTTTTATGATTTTTAAATTGGAATACAAAAAATATGCTAATGATTGAAATTGATAAGGCCTAAGTTAGAATGAAAAAACATTGATAAATATTTGAAACAAGTTACACAGATGTCATTTGAATTATGGTAGCTTTGTATTCTACGGAATATTACGGAATTTAATAATTACACTTTTCCTTTAGTTTTATTAATAAAATGCAATATCTAAGAACATGACAATTGTGTGACAACAATTATTATTTAAATCCTTTGTGTGTACAGGTTTAAAGAAACATTTAAAATTTCAACAAAAAGCCCCAAGTACTTTAAATGTACAATAAATCCAAAAACTTTTACTTTTATTCAAAAATCACATAACTTATATATTTTATCACATAAACAATATTTCATATTCCTTATAATATTTGCAAGATTAAATTATTCTTTAGATATACCTATTGGACGACGAGACTTGAATTGATAAGCGGAGCTTTCAGATAATTTTGATATATTATTAGTATAATTTGATAAGGACGAATTAATTTTCGATTTTTATATTTAGTCAGACGCTCGGAAATTTCAGAAAAGCAGAGTAACAAGTGTTTGTTGTGTGATCATCGTTGGAAACTACCGAAGTGTGAAATTAATGATATTTGTCATAGAAATAGTCTGAGATGTGGTTATGGTTAAGCACATACATTTTGGATAAAAACGTGGATTGAGTCGCAGAGAAGTGCTAGTGTGTAAATCTATTTCAAAGCAGCTTAAATAATTCGTTTAGACTTTAGAGAAACTATATATACCTTTTTTTATTTGAAACAGGAAGTCAGGTTGGCATATATTTATTTGATTATATTCGTGAGAAGTATCAATTATTTATTTTAAAAGAATGAATTGATAAATATTGAGAACAATTATTAATTATCTCTGTATTAATTCGCTGCGAGGTTACTCGAGAGCTTATAAAGCAGCACATTCGGAGGTCCTGCGAGTGTTCAATAAAAGTTATCGGGTTTTTCAGTAAGAAATTCTCAATATCAGTCCGGTGTTAGGAAGTTAGTAGGATTAAATCTTTGGTGATTTTGCTCTTGATCTTCGAAATATATTTTTCAGAAGGTAGTTCCATATTTTTTACAGAACTCTACCTAGGTTAATGTAATAAAATTTGAATTATCCAATCGGACAACAAACGTTAAAAAAATAAACGTCTAACATAAAACCTCCTCCATCATTTGAAGCTGGTAGAAAATACAAATTTCAGAGTACGACTTTTTAGATGAAAAGTTGCTCACAATATCTGCGTTTTCATTTTAAAATACAAACTTTACCGCTTCTGATCAGGTGTGCATCTGATATATACAATGTTCTCGTTTTAATACGCATTTCAATTTGGCTTATATACGATCGACGGACGCACAAATGTTTTAATGAATTTAGTTATATGTGAGCGTGTTAGTGCTAACTCGCTTACCGTTGGAAAAATAACATATTTTATGGTTTCAGGAAATAAATATACTGTAGCGAGTTTTGAAGCTAAATCGATAACCAAAAACTTTAATAGTACTGTACTAAATATATGTGTTGAAAAAATAGTTTTTTTTCAAAAAAAATAAAGTTACCAAGTTAAACCCGGTGGTATTGGTTAGCCAGCCTCGTATGGGTCGATACCACCCACTCATCATTTATTCTACCACCAGACAGTAATTGCTGTGCTCCAGTTTAAAAAGTGAGTAATGTGTAATCACAAGCAAAAAGGACACATCTTAGTTCCGAGGAGGCGCATTCATTACATTTAGTGCGAATTACGTGTACTGTACGTTTAAGTAGATAAATAATAATGATGGCGGAAAGTATTTTAATGTAATAAAACTACGATCAATATTTTATAAGTACATTATGAGATAAAAAAAAACGACAATCGATGTACAGAAATACTACGGTAAAGTTTAAAGAAGAATAAATACCATAAAGTAGAGATTTTATAAACAACGTAATATTTTTCTTTTAATGAAATAAAATAATTGGAAAGTTTTTAGAGAAAGAACAAGTGAAATCATGAGATGAGATGATATGCGAATATTATTATTATTATTGTAAAAAAAAACGAATATTTATTATTATATACTATAAGGTTCTTAAGGATACAAAGATAACGAGTCTGGGTCAAGAAGGTCCTTATAAGACCTCTAAGCCGATCAACGAGTACGGTTTACGTCTCTTGAATCTAAGTAACATAACAATACAACTAACAGTTAGGAAGAGCCCAAGTTTTGCTAACCAGGTATTTTGGTCATAGTATAAATATGTATTGATCATCAAATATTTGCCACATATTCAGCCCTAACAATGTCGCACAAATAAAAAATAAAAAAAACAAATTTTGTCGTTACAAAAAGTATAGTACAGGCCGAGATGGCCCACTGGTTAGAACGCTTGCATCTTAACCGATAATTTCGGGTTCAAACCCAGGCAAGTACCAGTGAATTTTCATGTGCTTAATTTGTGTTTATTACTAATCTCGCCGGTGAAGGAAAACCTCGTGAGGAAACCTGCATGTGTCTTATTTCAACGAAATTCTGCCACATGTGTATTCCACCAACCCGCATTGGAGACAAATGTACAATAATCCTCAATGTCACTGTTTAACAGAAGAGATATGGCAGTTATTCTTAACGATATTATCGTAATTAAAATGTGTCGAAGTTATTTTTAGTTTATTTCTTTGTATTTGTCAAGTATAGAAAAATGTGCTGCGAGATATCGTAAGAAGATATATTAGAATGTTAAAAGAGGATATTTCTTCGAGATAGTCAAATTGAATTCTTGAAAAATCGGAATAAGCCATTTTTATTTTCGAACGTAGAATCTAGCTTATTCGGATTTTTTAACGGTTTTCGACTAAATTGAAAGGTAGCGCTGTTTGTTTTAATAATAATGGGCAGAGTTGAAATGGATTTACGTGTAAAATATTCCATATGTCTAGCAATAAATTCCCTATAAATTTGGGAAGGTTGACATTTAAGAGCGCACGTATAAAATGGAGTCATAAAACGTTAAATTGATTTAGGCATTTATGTGCCTTTGGTGAACTGAGATTCCCCTGGAACGATATGGAAGGATTTACATGGAATTTTATGATAACATATAAAATTGATTAAGCGAAACTAATAAAGTCAGCTGGAACTGATAAGGTTGGTTATTGATACTTATTTATGAGTCCAAATATAATTGGAATTAATAATTTTTTACTTGTTTTACATAATTAATAATAATTTGGCAATTTATTAATATAATTTCATATTCAAGGCGTATTATTATATACAAAGTATTAACGATTTTTATTTTTAGTTTATGTTCATCGATTTACAGTTGTGTCCATTATGTGGGCTATCAACAGAAATAATATGTCTACCTATAGAAAATCATGGTTAGTGCAAAATATATAATTGAATACATCATGTTTTCTTGATTTTTTGTGAAGATATGTCTTCACGGTATTAAACGACGTGAATTAATCTGTCATGGGAAACTTTGAAGTCCAAGATTACTTTAATTTTATCAATCATCAATTTCTGGCATCCATTAATATCTTTAACAAATTATTTGTACATAGTTCGCATCGATTTCTATGAAATATAATTAAACTTCAAACAAAGGTAAATGAATATGTATTATGTGGCGTGGCCTTGTTCGCGTTGCTTCATATAAATTAAGTTATATGGGTATTTACGAACATTCCTGATCAGATAATTTATAAATTAGTAACCAAGTGCGTTTTACTTGATTTAACTCTTAGGTCCCAAAATTGATATTTATGATATTATATTATATATAAAAAATCAGCCCGAAGATATGTGACAAGAGGGTTATATCCTTGGATATTTCCATATAGCGGTCACTGCCCATGAAACTCATTGAAGATTTACTGTAGTGGATGGAAAAATCTGTATCGGACGAGCATTATAATATAAAAATAAAATATTGACGCTACCGCTGAAGCATTCGGCAAGCTGGATTCCACTGATTCCCATTCTCATTTCATACTTCGTTGTTGATGTAAATTATGCTAATTGTCGGCATGTCCGCGCAAATTTCTTGGTAGTATGGCTTTGTGCTAGCCCGTCGGAATAGGTACCGCCCACTCATCAGATATTCTACCGCTTAACAACAGTACCCAGTATTGTTGAGTTCCGGTTAGAAGGGTAAGTGAGCCAAAATAACTACAGGCACAAGGGACATAACATCTTAGTTCCCAAGGTTGGTGGCGCATTGGCAATATAAGTAATGGTTTTTATTTCTTATACCGCCATTTTCTATGGGCGGTGGTGACCACTTAACATCAGATGTCCTATTTGCTCGTCCGCCTAACTTTATCATGAGATGGAAGACAAAAGCCTATTCCATTACAACTATAAAAAAAAATCATAAAAAAAATTACTTACGCATGACGGAGGAGCGGCTAGTTAAGTTGAAGGAATAGAAACAAAAAACAAAACAAGGCTCGGGTTTAACTCTAGGGCTTTGTGGTGGGAAAGACTAGCCTCACGTTAGGAATGGACTTTATTCAACAAAGTTGACTTTAAGGCGGCCCTTCCTTACAAGGAGTAACGATATACAGCAAGCCACGAGGCTGGTTAAGGTTTGATATAATTTAAATTATCGTGCTTATACGTCAGAAATTTGCGGACCTTGACCTTATCAGTCAAAGAAAAGCCCAAGAGCGACTTTCAGTGCTTACCTAAATCAAAATCCCCTTACCTACTGAATATATATTATAGTTTCTCTACTAAATATTGTACATTTATCAAGTATGTTGGTAATTATATAAGCAACTGTGACTGTGTGAATTTGTTCTACCAAAAAGTTTAAAGTCGTCTCAATCAAGAAATATTTATACATTTTTTCTCGAATGCAAATGTTGTTTGGTTTTCGTTAACTTTCGTTTGTTCAATTTTCTCGAGTTTTTGTCCTTTTTATAAACTTCGTATCCAACGAATATTAAAGCCTTATTAGCTGCTTTTTCGGAATAATCTTTTACAGCATTTTCAGTATTACCTTAATTCCTTTTTTTTAGGAAGGTGACGTGACGGAATTGAATTGAATTTATAATAACAAGCAGTTTGTTTGAAAAGATAAAAGCAAAACGCACCCATCTCTAAAATAGTAAAATATAAACTAACAATTACAGGTACTGTCACATACTTTAAATCTATATAATACGATAAAGGTGTAACTTGGACTTACTATAATTTATTATATTACCTACCTTTTCTATGGAATAGGTCCTACATCAATGTTTCTCTTGTTAACTTATAGTTTAAAATATATTCTGTTAGTTTGAATTTTATTTTATATTATTGTAGAAAAAAAGTGAAGTGGTCAAGGAAGTGACGTCACCTTTCAGACGAAGTAAAAGAAAGGGGCATCCATCTTGTGTTGTCATGGTGGTAACAAGTTTGTAACTGTTAGTTGCATTCTTGATGAATCTCATAATATTTTGTTGATATATAACTGAAACTTAGTTAATCAGTGTCCGTCGATATTTATTTTAAATGTTTTAATTTTATTTTTGTTCGATTATTCAGTATTTTGAATGTTAACGAACAATTAATTATTGACTTATTGTTTTTTAACACAATTAAGTTCATAACATCATAATGTCTTTGGGCTAAATCAAGTGGTTTCTAAGCGTGTAAGTAAACATTTAGAGACGCCGTATCGTGCAAATCAACGACGAATCAATCACATTGCTACATTATTTTCACCACCGTATCTATATTACTTTCGTTTATCAACGTTGGAACGAAACTCTAAAAACCAAAAATATCTACAATCACAGAATTACAGCGCAAGTCAGTCAGTAATTGAGCTAAAGCCGTCCGCGGCGCTATTGGCAATCCCTGACTCCCTAAACACAATGTTCGCTGGGTTATTTTCTAAAGTTAGGTTTATATGTTTCATTATTACTCATATGATTTGTCTATCATTCTTTACTATTTAAAATAGTTTGCTTTTACAATATTTTGGCAGAGACTCGCAAAAATAGACATGTAATTTTTTTTTGGCGTTTTCACGTGTAGCCTAGATTCGAAATATTTACGTTTAATTGTATTTAGCAATTTTGGCACAAAAAAAAAGTTACGGATTATATTACGGATCCAAAAGTAGATACTTAATATAAATCTGAGTCATAGTCATAACATTCGTTATTAATTAGTGATTATTAGCTATTTTTTATGAAATAATAAATAATAGTTGCTATTGTATAATTTTGTACAAGCCTACATCATTTAATAGCCATGTACGACCAAGTTTCCCAATCAACGTCAACTCGGCAGCCGTTAACTTTCCAATTCCTAGAAGGGTAGTTTAACGATCCGTGGCATCGGGTATCATGGTATTAAAGTTACTAAGTGTTAGGAGAATATATTCATTTCGGTGTTACATATATGTACATATATGTTATTATGTTATAATAACAAGCTACCCATCCCAGCATGGTTTAGAATATACATAAAAAAAAAAAAAAATTTTGTATGTTTTTATTACATTCGGACCTAGGGACTAGGAAAACATAGACGAAGATATATGAGAGAATGAGTCTTTTTTAAATTTCTGCTCATTAAATAATTGAAATGAAAAACTGTACATCGAAAACAATTATAATATTAGAAATATTGCTTTGTTTAGTAATCAAATTAATTAAATATCCTCATTGATCGTTCACATTTTCATTTACATTGAATTCAAAACTGTAACATGACGGTTCAAAAGTGCTTTTATGAGTCTACTTGAATAAATAATATTTTGATTTAGATCTTTTTATCGAAGTTTCTTTGAAATTGTAAATTAATAAATAATTATTAATTATTATTATAAATATTGAAACGGTATTGTTTGTTTTGTCGAAGTCAGTAAAGTCTATATATAAGTGCGTTTTAATATGCTTCTTTTTGTCGTAATTTTTTATTTCCATCATAGCCGAGATCTCCCAGTAGTGATGATCAGTAATAGAAGATTACAGGTTAAAAACTTAGCGCTCCTCAATTTTCTGCTTGATCTGTGTTTTTGCTTTGATTTCGCGCTCAGTGGTGAAAGAAAATATCCAGCATCTACCTGTGTATTTCGTATGAAAACCTGCCATACTGTGAATTTCAAATCCAACATTTAGGGCCAGATTTAGGGGAAGGCCTATGGCCGCGGGGCCTCCGCGATCTCGCTTCCGACTACTAAACACATTGAATGTAGTATATTATATTATTAAGTGTATATTTATTGTATTTTACTCCGAGTGAAAAAAGGTCAGTTTATTTGGAAAATATCCTTTGTTGTCCTAAGGTCAACAGATCTTTAAATCCTGCCCTGCATTCATTCAAATTACATACCTTTTCGTCAATTAGAAGAATGTCTTACTCCAAAAGTGGAACATTAAAGTTTAAATAATAATTAAGGATTAAACAGGATGTTATTAGAAGGTAAATTTAGGTCATCAGTGATCCATTTCTATTGATATAATTTAGCCAAATACAAATTAGCCATATACAAATGATAATGATATAATTCCTGCTAAATATAGGAACTCGTATCATAATATCATTCCATTCAAGAACACGTTTTTGTATCATTTAATGTAAATTTAATGGTAGTAATATAAAGTTTGATACAATTTTGCTTTTGTATAACAAATTGTTGAAACAGAATATAAATAGTAAATATAGTAATTATTTGTATATAAGTTTCATCCTGATATTTAAACAATAATATATAAACTAAAAATTGGTATTATAAAAGTCATATCCTCGTGAAATGGAGGCAAGAATGCTAGCAGCATTTCTCTGTTGAATCGCAAAAGATGTATATGTATAAATAAAGATAATTTTCAATACACTTGAGTCAGCAGATCTCTGAGACTTCAAAGTAAAGTCAGTGGTCACAGTCAGATAGAATCTCCATAAAAGATCTCTGGAACATTATGCTACAAATATTTTCGAATTACTATAAATTTAAATTAAATCTGTATGTGTTGAGTATAGTTTAATATTGTGTATTAGATAAAATATTATATGATTGGATGAACTAGGAAAGCTACCATTATCTATCGAATTATAATTTCAAACAATCTAACTTTATAATTGCCTCTCTAGTTTCTTCTGAACTGAAATCTTGATACCAGATTTTGGTATAAATCTAATCTACCTTACATTTTTTCTGGTCATTTTCTACCTGAAATATATAAACATGAACATGTTACCATAACCGTTTGGGATCCTACATTCTCCAAAAATATACATGAATTTGGAGTAATTTTCTATTTGATTAAATAAAAAGTACAAAAAATGTCAAAATTTATACCAAAACCATTCACATTCATCGTCAATCACCAATATTCTTCATTGTCATACTTTATTACAACATATACGTAAACTGATAACATTAGAGAACCAAAAAATAATCAACGAATGGTGCCCAAAGGCGATCTTATCGCTCAAAGTAATCTCTTACAGACAGCCTTTGGTGAAAGAAGCTTTGTAAGAAAACAGATAAGTGCAGATGAGAGAGCTGATAATAATTATTACATTAGAATATTTCTATTAAAGTATAACAATTAAATACACACAACTACATCTCGCTAATACATATATAATAATATATATTATATAATTATAGACTATCAAATTATTTAATTGCATATATTATTTGATATTGGATATATAATAGTTTTTCAAACGATACTTAAAGATTTGGACTGCGAAATATCAGTGGGTATCAACGTACTAAATTCTAAAATAGACATGGATCTTTTAAAAGCAAATTCGTTAATATTATTATAATTCGTTCAAAATATATTAAAGTTGAAAACAAGTATGAAAATTCTCTCTCATAAAACTTCATAGATAATATTCGAGTTTCACGAGTGCCTTGTTCTTCTACAATTGATAAGTTGCTACAACTTTTGGTTTGGGCAATTTTATCATATATCTCTGATCATCGCTTTGCAAATATTTGTGATATAAATTATTTCTAGAAAATAACCAATATGATAAAATCGTTTTCGGGTGAGGTGCATTAAGGAGTCATTAAAGTACTGAGTAAATACAAGTTTAGTATTCAATGGAGCTTCGTATAAAATTAACACTGAAGATTTTTGTTATATAATCATTCTGAAATGCAAGGCATGTGATGTTTAAACATTAATAAGCAGTTATCGAATGTTAAATTGGGTAGCTCGATAATTAATTTTATTTTAACCTATCCGTAAGCCTTGACTCATGAACTCATTAAATGGCGGTGGCACCACGTAAACTGCTCATTATTTTATCGAGTATTGCATGTCGTATAACAGACTATATATAATATTGCTTAGTTGAAAAATATTGAGCACATCCTAAGAAAGAGCAAGTGAATACTTGTGAATTTTCCAATGTATTTCTGAGAATATGAGGCATTTGAAATTGCATAACCTTATTGTTTTGTATAATTTGCTTGAAATCCGCTCACAGATAAGCTTAAAGTAAAGTAATGTGTTATCGGCATATAATGCGGAGGGTTAAATACTATATTATCTTTAATAAGAGTTTTAGGTTTGATTATTGCTATAAGACAAATGTACGTAAAAAAATTGTAATTGTTAACTTACAACGCTAAACATTTGATAGGGAAATTAAATTGATGACAACTTAAGATGACTGAAATTTATCACAAGACAAAGAATTATTATAAATACAACATTCAATAGTACTTGCTTTCAAGTATTCTACTAATCGTCACAATTTTCTCTCAAAAATTAATTTCAATTAGTTTATTCTGATCTAGCTCTCTGCCAATGTGACTTACTGGATATGTTTTCCGAAACATTTCTAATTGAAGCGCAGCTGGTTCTCTTTGCATCATAGCAGCTGTAGACGATTTCATTATCGGTAACGATAACAGTCAAGAATTGTTGTTATTGAAAATGTCACCGGTTTTAGAAATATTTCATTCCCTCTGCCACTTAGACAGCATATATGTGTGTAAAGTTTGAATCAATCGTTGACAGCCTTTCAAATTCAACACGATTAATCGTGTAGCCGAAATTATTCTTTTTTTAAATATAGTGATAGAAATCCTTAATCTAAATAAGCCATTTCCGCCTGTCAGCAGTGTTAAATGTGGAGATTATTTTTATAATTTCTAGGAAATGCTATTTTAATCGCCTTACCAGTTTTTGTGTTGCTAACTTCCTTACTAATGAAAGTAAAAATAAATATTCCATTTTATTGTGACAGACATAAAATAATGCAAAAGAATTATATCATCAAATTTAGAGGTAATTAAAAAGGAGTCTACTGGTTTGGTTATCTACTTGGTTTAATAAAAAAGAATCGACGCAAATGTCCAAATAACGTTTAGATTATTTTAAGAGGAATATATCGGTTTGTGTTAAAATTGTATTCTTTTTTCAAAAGGAGTGCCAGAAAAAAAATTACGTTACGATTTACAAAGAAATTTAGTAATTGATATACATATGTCGTAAAAATTAAACATATTTGGTGTGGCTATGAAAATTTATAAATTTGTAGATTCCGTGATCCTCAGGTACAATTCTTTGACGACCTTCGTAGTCGAGTAGTGTGTACACCGGTTTTCATGGGTACGCCACTCCGAGGTCCCGGGTTCGATTCCCGGCCGATTCGATGTAGAAAAAGTTCATTAGTTTTCTATATTGTCTTGGGTCTGGGTGTTTGTGGTACCGTCGTTACTTCTGATTTTCCAAAACACAAGTGCTTTAGCTACTCACATTGGGATTAGAGTAATGTATGTGATGTTGTCCAATAATAATTATTTATTTATTTAATTCTGTGGGCCTATAAAACTATCTGTTTTGTTCTTTGGATAGCTAGTAAGGACCTGAACGTTTTCCGGATATTGTCAGACCCATCCCATCGGCTTTACGGAATGCATCTGCTTATTGCTTTGGTCAGACTCATTTAAAATTAGGTGTGACCGAAACCGGACAGAGCCCTTTTACTTTGAAATCAAATTATAATGAATTATATGATATCACGAACCGTATAATTATTATCTTTGGCTACTTACGTCTATGTGTTCTATATTATATTACCTCTTCAACTTATAGAACATAAACCACGATGTTGTTGTTATTTCTATGAACTTAACCGTATTGTATCCATAGTTTGAAACTTCCAGGTAACTTACCTAATGAGACTTGTTCTCTAATAGTTTATATGAATTTCCTCACTCCTATTTCTGTTTTATAATAACTTATATTATTTATTTTAAGAACAATTATGAAAACATCGTTATTTATAAAGAGGTTCTGGATGCGTAGAATAGATTAGCTTGTTGGGGCAGAGATAGATAAATAGTATAAAAATAGACTACAATTTTTCAAAATGATGAGCCTTGAGAAAAGAAGAGATTTTCTTGATCTGATGTTCCTATATAAATTACTAACTAATTGCTTAGATCGTCCCAGTTTACTCAAACAAATAAATTTCAGAGCGCCACATAGATACCCACGTCAAGCTATTACACCTCTTGTGCCTCGACGCACCAGAACAGTCTTCGGCGCCAATTCCCCCATTCCTCGTATATGCAAATTATATAACAAAGCCACTATCAATAAACTTCTTGATATAAACATAAATCCATTTAGCACCTTTCGCAAGTTAGTCATCAACGGCCTAGTCAGCCAGTCACTATGAGTATGGAAATTTGTGCTTATAAATCGATGCTTTTTTTTTAAATTATTATTTAACCTTAAAATAAGATTAAATGAATTATTAATAAAATACACTTATGATTATATTTTAATACTTATATTATTATTAAATATCGCTAACTTTTACTAGTCTAAACAAATGTTTATATACCAGAGTAATGTTTAAGCCGAAATATGTGTACAAACGTTTTAATATGTTTTTTTGGATTTTTCTCTTTTGCTCATTTGTCGTTTTTTCATTTTTTCAGTTTTGTTGTTGTAGCAAGCAATTGTAATTAATAGTTTAATTAGCATGTAGTGTTTGCTTTTAAATTATTTTACATAATCTATGGATTTATATACCTAATTGTGTATTTATGTAAGAATGACAAATGTAAAAATCGCTAGCGAACCTAATAAATAAAACTATAGATGTTAAACTATTATGAAACTGATATTATATTCAGCTACACACCTAATCATGAGTAGCGAAGCCTTGAAAGTTACGAACTAAGAATGTTTGACACCAGGTGCCTTTCCTTAACGTTACGATGAAAAAACATTTCGTATGTACCTATCGTGTTGTCTGAGTTCATTATGTGAAATCGAGGTCCTCAAAACTTTTTTGAGATGCCCAATATATCAATCTTGTAATTAATCTCAAACATACACCAAATAATGTGGAGTTGAGTGGCGCGGTGGAACAGATATAAAACCATCTTGAGAGGATGGAAGGTGGATTTTGGACATCAACAGGACATTTACGGCCTGTTGCTTATTTTTTTTTTTAATGTTTGGATTTTCTAATAAGTCTTCTATATTATGTTATGCAAATAACATCTAGTTTTTGGGGAATTAGCAGATATATTAAAGTAACCACAGAGTAATTTGCAATTTTAAAAAACTATCAGGATCATTCCTTTCAATCCGTAAATACTATTAAGTTGTCTAAAAAAATTGGAAAGTGTGTACTTTAGTGTGAAAAAGTAACCAATGATAGTTATCAACAATTTCATAGAAAAATTGCGTCAAGACTCGAGTTTTTAACGCGTTAGGTCGAATTTTGTTTACTTTACCCATAAGTATAACTATTCATACAAATATATTTATAAAAGGTTTTCAAATTTAATTCAATTTAACAAAACTAAACGATGAATAATAATAATAATATGTTTTAGTCACAAGCCGATGCACTGGGTACAACCATATGCGTAACTGCTATTGATAACTCTATTAATATGATATACAACGTGCTGTTTGCTGAGTGCATCACTGTGCTCGTTAACATAAAGGTGGAAGTGCGTAGGTGAGATTAGCCCTCCTTCTCTCACCTCATTATCCTAGCTGTTCATAGATAACCAAGTCAATCGCCTTAGTCAGTCGAGAAAGCAATATAATAATAAACATTTTAATTATATAATAATTATTGTAATATTTTGTAACAATTATTATAATTATTTAATATGAGTTCAGTTTTTAAAATGTATTTGAAAAATGTATTATGGTAGCAACGTTCAAATTTCATGACAAAAAAAACTCGAGTAACATCTACGAGATGAAATTTTTACTGTTCATTAAAGGAGGCAGTTCCTCTCAAATGTAAAGGGGAGGGGAGTGAAAGTTAATTAGTGAGGCCTCTAATTTCTATAATGCCGCTCGGTAACTCTACTGAAGTTAATTTCTATTATATTATTCTTTGTAAGACGCTCTGTTCTTTTTCAGATCTGTTTCAAAGATTTATTTAAATGAAATGCACGGATTATTTGACTTTGACTGGAATATATTTTGTAGTTTTGATTTCAATTATTTTATTTTATAGAAGTAAACAATAAAAGGAATCTTGGACTTAAGTTCTTTTATTTTAAATAAATTACTTATTCAATAAAATTACTCAAATTTAAGAAGGAGGGTGGGTCACTGATATCAGTCAGTATTTTTACAATCATACCATACTAGGTTCATCTACCCTGCGACTCGAAGATCCAATTATTTTTCCGTAATCCAGGTCTCAAGCTACCTTTATGTCAAATTTCATTACGATTGATCCAGTGGCTTAGGCGTGGTGAGGTAACAAAGAGACAGTCGGAGTTACTTTCATATATATTGTAGAAGTACATAAGTGCAGTAGGTACTGATTGTACCAGCATTATACGACTTCGTCCCCAGAATTAAAAAGATAAAAACGTTTTATCATGAAAAAATTATCTGGAACCAGACACGTACATATTGAATTCAATACCAGACCATAACTTTCATGTGTGGTACATCAATAATCTAAATTTAAAGTGACTGAAGCTGTGAAGCTCAGCTACTTATGTAATAATACCAGCTGACCCGGCCACGAGTTGCTACGTAATATGTCGAATTAGATTGTATGATAATGTTGAGCCAAAATCCTTCTCTGAAACAAGCTGAATGTACTGGTACTTTCATGTCAAAATATTTAGCGGGTTTTGCGTGATGCACGTTATAAAAACAGCGACCCTTTTTCAGAAGGTTGTATACTAAAATAATTTCTGAAATTTCTTTCTTTGATTTCTTTTGGTTTTATGTGCATATATTGGTTAAGGAGTTTTTTCAGTAAGGTATTATAAAAAAATCTCCTCATTTATTAGTATAGACTATAGATAATTATTATACATGTATATTATGTCAGTGATGACATCAATAAATCGTCTCAATTGATGCCGACCAAAGTCAAAAAGCCTTCGTAAGAAGATTAGGATGGGACATGAAATGTCAGGGAAAGTGGATATTATAGGTAAAGAACAATTACATTACCAACTGAAAGTTCTTAGAAGAACTAAAACACACAAGAAAGGGTCAGGTTTATATACAATTCGATTAGGCCACACTCTATGTTTTTAATGGCCGGAAAATGAAAGTAGGCACGGGATTGTGAATCACCTTACATCAATAAATCTGTGCTGGGATATGACCAAATGAGTGATCGGATAATCACCATGAAAATTAACACAAAACCATGCCACCTGAATATGGTGGTTGTGTATGCTCCAACATCAGGTTCAACAGAAGGAGAGATCCAGAACTTGGACTACAGAATGTTGGAGGACTTAAGCTTGCCCAGAAGGGAGATCACACTTCTGATGGGAGATCTTAATGCAAAAGTAGGATCTACAATACAGGAGGATCATCTAAGAGTATTTGTTGTGACATTGATTATATTGCTATTGCAGAATGATGGAGGTCTTGTATGATTAATACAAAGACGTACCCGGGTTTGAATGCGGAAGTGACCACAAATGATTATACAACCACCACTGTATGTTCAATACCACCAAGACCGTGTAGCTCGCACGAGTGTCCGAAAGAAGATCAAGGCTTTCGAAATGTCGTGTTATAGAAGAATGTTACGTACGAGTATACGGTGGACAGCAAAAAGAACCAATAAGTGTATTCTGGATCAACTGAAGATAATTGTTTAGTATCAGACTATCCTTTATATGCTATCAACGAATACTGAGTTATTTGGGTTATATTGCCCGGAGACAACCAGACAATCTGCATAAACTGGTGGTAGTAAGGAAGATCGAAGGCAAAAGATAACGCGGTCGATTAGCTACTCGCTGGTCCGACCAGATTCATAATATAACGGGATTCAATATTCCGACTGCCTGGAATCGAAGCAATCCAGGACAAACACGACCTTCAGTAACGAAGCACACTAAGAAGAAGAAGAAGATTATTTCATTGATGAAAATGTATTCTTGTTTAAGTTGTGTGGCCAGAGAATATATTATGTTTAAAAAAAACGATAAGTAATTTAAAATTAGTAGACTACCAAATGAGCCACATCATGGTAAGTAGTAAGAGAAATATTAATCATCAATTGTCCATTTATCACCAACTTCAGGAACTAACATGTTTGTAGCTTTGTTATTAGTATGTCCCTTGTGTTTGTAGTTGGGTAGATATGATATTGATGGCATTTATAGTTTTATTAATAGTTTAAGTTTTATCAGTAAGCTAAGCCCAGGCAAGCTGGCACGGAGTTTTCATGTGATTAATTTGTATTTATATTTCTTTTCGTGACAGTGAAGGTGAAAATCGCGAGGAAATCTGCATCTGCCTAATTTCAATGTGTATCCATCAAACCCACAGAGCAGCTGGGGTAATTAACTTCAAACTTTATCCTTAAAGGGGAAGAAAAATTATACTATCCTTACGGATAGTATTTTATAATATTCTACATAAAATCAAAATAACAAAGCAACCGACAAAATTCGTTTATCTGCTTAGAATAATGTTAATTTATATGGATTAATCCATTTAGCAATAATTAAGTTTCGGCCTCAAGGAATTGGTTTACATTTACAAATCTAGTTACGGATCAACCTTTAAACGAAACGAAACGTTTTGACTTAAATATTTTGTTTTAAGAAAATAATAAAGTACTTACAATTAACTATTCATAATAATAATTGTGGCATTATTCTTACAGCGCCATTGTCTTTGGGTGGTGGTAATCATCAGGTGGTCTTCAACCTTTTGCTCGTCCGTCTACCAATAACATAAAAAAAACACTAAAAGTTGGATGTGTATCTATATATACGGAGTGGTAAATTTATAGTGGTCCAAAAATATTTTTTGGATAGCGACCAATGTCTGCATTCCTATTTAAACACAACATGTGTTTCGCTACTATTACTATAAATGGAACTTATGTACATATATATAGCCGCCACTAGGACTTACGTGTGTATTAAACGATCAAATAGATGATTTGAGGGCCAATTTTTTATTTTAGATTAGAAGACTTTAAGACAGAAGATATACTAAAATTTTCCCCGAAATCTGATGCGTCTTCTGCTATGATTTTTATGTGTAATCGTTTAGTAGTTTATTCAGTTACGGAACACAGAAATGATGTCCTTGTTTATTTATATAGATTTAAGAATTGGTTATTTTCGATGACGATGAATTTTTTTTTATGATTTTGTCATGATGTTTATGATGTCAGGCGTACTCCTAAACTAAATCATAATAAAATAAACAACCTGATGGCAAGTATTCACCACCATCCTTATAATCTAACCTAACATTATAGCTGAAAGAAATGCTTTTTCATTATTTACATCGCCCTTGCACCACCTTGGGAAATAAGATGTTAATTCCTTTGTGTCTGTAATTACACTGGCTTACTCACCCTTCAACACAGTACACAACAATACTAAGTATTGCTGTTTATCGTTAAACATCTGACGGTTTACCACGCAAATCGTATTTTAATATACATATTTACAATTTTTTATTTTATTCGTATACTTGAAGAATTTGGAACATTGCGATTTAACTAGAATTTTTTTACTCTGGAGTTCAAGGTTCGAAGGAAAGTTTGTTTCGATCGTGTAGCGACTTAGCTTCAAAGCCTGAAACTGTTCGGAACTAGTGAGATGAATGTTGATGATCCGCGTCCTACATTACGGAGTTTTATGGATTAATAGTAGATGTCGCTTTCGACTTTATGTTACGAACCTTTTCGACTTTACACCTTGCAATCACATCGGTTGTTATTTGAGTTTTTTTTTTTCGTTTATTTTATTGTATATTTATATTTCGAATAGGTTGTACTTTTACATTTAATTTAATCCTCTAACGTAGATTACGACAAAATTGCTTATGAGTAATATGAGTAAGATAGAATGAAATTTACTTGGTGGTAGGGCTTTGTGCAAGCCTGTTTGGGTAGGTACCACCCACTCATCAGATATTCTGCCGCTAAACAGCAGTACTCAGTATTGTTGTGTTCCGGTTTAAAGGGTGAGTGAGGCAGTGTAACTACAGGCACAAGGGACGTAACATCTTGGTTCCCAAGGTTGGTGGCGCATTGGTGATGTAAGGAATGGTTGATATTTCTTATACCGCCATTGTCTATGAGCGGTGGTGACCACTTACCATCAGGTGAAAAAAAAAGAAATATTACCATCAAATATTAAAGATTCGAAAGAAAAGCTATTAATATTAGTTATATAGATTAAATAACAGATTATTTTAATCTGTCTTTGAGTTAGACATTTTCTTCCTAGCTTAAATATTGAACTAATTCAATTAATTTTTTTATTAAATTTAAATCGCAGAAAATGAATATACAAAAAACAAAAAATGTACACTTAATTTTTTAATTCTAGAAGTAGAACAGCTTATAAAAATAAACGAATGTAAGTAAATGATAATAAAAAATATATTTCTAAACATAAACATAAATAAATACAACGTACTTTCTTTGAAATCGGGTTTGAAATGTGTGTACAACATGCTTTAAACCTTTTAAAAAGAGAGATATTAAAGCATTGGTCCAAACAAAAGGCATTTCATTTGAATATCTTTACAGGGTCTAATGATAGTGATGATGCTCTCCTGACTGAAAGACGTCGGTGGTTTTACAGACTTCAGTAACGCCACCGATCTTTCTGCGCAGCACATTTGTAACAGCATAATAGTCTCACTTATCATTTTAGATTTTTGTATAATAATAAAAGTAGCACCTTGTAGATATACCACTGCTGGTTAAGGCCTTTTTGACGAGAAGGATTGAGCTTACTCCAATTACTCCAATGCGAGTCGGTAGATAGACATGGCAGATTTTCATCCATCTTATGGATATGACGTTGTTTTTTTTCACCGCCAAGTACGAGATGAATTATAAAAACAAATTAATTTCATGAACATTCAGTGCTGGCCCGGATTTGAACTCGGTATCATCGGTTAAGATTCATGGCTCCAACCACTGGGCCATCACGGTATAATATTATATTTATATTCTCACGCACTTTACTCTATTTTTGTGACGTAATAAATTAATTTATACGATATATTTATTGTTTAATATTTTTTATATCATATATTATGAAGAGCTAAAGATGTGACGACGACATTAAGGAACGTGCCCTAGATATACTATATGTATAGATATACATCATATATATACAGCACTTCGTAGATAGCTATATCGGTTCGCAGGTTATGTTTGTTTAATGCTATAAAAAACCTTCATAAAACCCGATTCCACCCGCTGGTTATACAATACAGACATTTCGAAATGATAAAAAAATGCAAAACACTGAAACAATCGAATGGATTTTAATTAAACGCAGCAGCTGATTGATCATACAGATGTACCTATAGGAGGTTACCGAGAGCATCCGCGAGTTATGCGTTACGAATAGGAATTTCATAGTGAACATTACAATGCACGCACTGACCGTAGTATTTCTACTACGATCATTACATTACACGCGGACGTTACAAGCATTTAAATAAATCTGGATGTACAAGTCTAATTTTACCCGATTATTTTCACTGTTAAGTTACCAACGGTTAGGAATGATGATTCTCCGATAAGGACTACCATGAAACTGAATATCAAAATATAATGGCATATATATATTTTGTTCAGAATTGGTGTAACAAGATGTTTGATTATCCCGCTTAAGAATATTGGCAGAAAATGAATCAAAACTGTGCTTACTACAATTCTTATTCGAATATCTAAAATCAGACGTATTTAGTCCCGGTTCATGAACCGCGTGGTCAGGACCACCACTATTTCCTTAGGTGATATCATGCACAAGTGTGTACGCACAGGAGAGTGAAAACCAGACACTGAGCTTTATCTACAGAAATACCCAAGCCAGTGTTTGAACCCAGGATGTTGGGGTTATAAGTTAGCCAATAGACCAAAGAGGCAGGGCATATATAGTATAACCTTGCGGTTCGGCATCAGTGCGACTATATTGCTATGTACAAAGTAGCTAAGTACATATTACCAATAAATACTAATATTTTATGGTTTATTTTTAGCCCTCAAGCAGCCTACTTCTTCGGACTGGATTACTAATAATTCTCCGAACTGATGTGGAATTGTATACTACCATTAAATTAATGAATAACACTCGTACTGTCTGCACGTGAATCTGTCATGACATCCATCTTCTTGTTTTGAGTTTAATTCCAAACTTATAAAACGATAAAACCATCAATCGACCACGTAAGCTTTTCGACCTCATAGTGGAAGGACTCAATCCACCAGAAAAATCATTACCAAATAAAGAGTCGGGAAGGTAAACGGCCTTATTTTGATTTGACGAATTATTTTTGCATTCAAATAACACAGTTTTAACTTTAAAAATCTCTAATAAGGGTAAGCAAATGATGACGAATTATTCGTAATAATATTTTAACATTTCGACAAACTCAATAAAATGTTCGTTGGAGTTATTAGAGATCACGTGCCGCTAATTGTATTTTGCAGTAATTGTTAACAAAACCCTGAGACGCTTTGATACGAAGGTTATTTATCTTTATTATTACTGAGTAATTTTTTGTTTAATTATCTATTGTTGATTCGGATTTATATTGTGAACTCTACTTTGACTCAAATCTTGCCCTTCACACTAATTGATTGGCTTAATCGATCAGACTTTCTTCCTTATATAAAATATTACTTTTTAATATTTTGAGGTTATAAGACAATAAAAGATTATATGAAGCACAAATATTTATTTAAACATCATAATAGCTGTAGTAATCGTGATATTGTATTAATTTTCATATTATCCCTAATTACCTTAATACTAACTTTGTATTTTGATAATTGCGAGAAACAATTCATTTATTAACAATAATTTTACAGGCAATTACAATCATAATTTATCACAAAATTATATCATACCTTAAATGTTAACACCTTAAATATATAACAATTATATAAGCCTCACTACAAATCACATGATTCACAATAATGAACAGACGAGTCAAATTAGCGTCTTATTTAATATCAATGTTATTAATAAAATTCAAAATTAATTGTAATCTTAATTATTATTATTACAGAATTGATTAAAACATACAATAAATATATATAATAAATTGTAATTATTTAATTCCTTTAAAAAAATCTAACTTAATATGTCACGTGCTTAGTGCTTAAACTATAATATACAATGCCTAATAAATTGTCTCCGATCTAAGGAGGATAAGTTATGATAGAATTTTACCGAATCACTTGAGTACAAGATTAATTATGAATATAAGGACATGAAATAGAGTCCTTGTCCGGATTGAAGCCGCGATATTCTGGTTAAGTCCATGTATTGTATTTAATAGACCATCTCAAATTTTGGGTTACAGATTGAATGTTGTTACATATACGAGATTAACATACGAGGCATTTTTATATTTACTATAAATATATTATTTCTTAATAAAATTTAAATAACGCTACTACAAAATACCTTTAGCACGAATAAAGTATATTTACCTTGCTATCTAAAGTAAATTAAATTGCCTATATCAGCGTCGAGGTTTATTTTAAAGGTATTTTACGTGCAAGCGTCATGTCATTAAGTGGGTTGAGAGGGTGAGCCGAACAGAGGGGCACTTGTTTCACATTCTCAACGTCTGTTTAATTTGCGCTACACTTACCTACACGCGATTTTGAACAACAAATTCTCCCAAACTAGTAATTATAGTACCTTACCGTTATGTTCATGTGTGTAAATTTAACATAATGTCTTGATTAACATTGATATTATAACGAAGTCGCGTTGAATTTACATTTTATTTTCAATTAAAACATACAATATAGATGAAGTTATTTCGTCCTTAATATAGGATGGTTTTTGAAGCTTTAAAGTACCCCCGAATGAGCCAGGTGAATCTTAAGCGATCTATATAAAATTAACTATAATTATATATCAATATTATTAGTAATGAATGAATTATATATTTATTTATTACTAATGAGTGTTTATTTGTAATAGTTGGGCATTCGATACAACATATTTGTAACAAATTTTTATGAAACCTACATATAAGATAGTGATTTAAAATCTGGGCTTGGGTTTGGTACAATATGTTTTTTTTTTTTATGGAACACTATTCCAAATAGCATATAGTTAGTGTTTTTTTTGTTATTGAGATTTAGTTCTTTTTGTATAGAATTATATATTATAATCAAAACAAAATTACTTTTAATAAATTTATTATTTATTTATAAGAATATATAATTTTTTAGCAAAATACTTTACCAATTTCTGGCTTGCGAATATTATTACAAAACAGTATAACTATGATACGCCTCACCATATTTCGTGCTGCCTCTTACCAAAAGTGAATAATTTAAAAGCAATCTGACAGCTTGACGTAATGACGTTTGGCAAGTTAGACTAATTCTCCTTACAATAATATTATATAACTAGATGAAAACCTGGCTTCGCTTGGGTAAAATAAATAAGACTTAACAAATACGGTTTATCTATTACTTTTCATATAACATATAACTTTTTCATAAGCGTTGATCAATAATTTATTGTGGATAAATTCCCATCGAGTCTACCGTAGCCCTGCACGAAATTATTACTTTGAACACACTTTATGAACGCACCCGTAAACGTCAAACATGGCCGCCCATTGAACTGTCATGTCATAGATTTTTTTGGATTTAATATAGAAATATCTCGATTATACGAATTTTGCTTTTTTTTATGTTAGAGGTGGCAAACGAGCAGGAGGCTCACCTGATGGAAAGTGACTATCTCCACCCATGGACATCTGCAACACGGGGGGGGATTGCAGGTGTACCATAGATATCTGAGTATTCACAAGACCTTAAGACGAAAGGAGGCCTTTTCCTAGTACTGGGACATTTACGTACTGTTACATAACATTTACTTGAAGTTGTATCTTTGAAAGTTATTAGAAAAATCGTTGTGGTAGGCTTGTTATGGGTCTACTCTTTATTTAATAATTATTTATTAAAATCGGCGGCTATGGTACGAGGGTCAAGTCAAACAAAAAGGCCTTAAATAAACACATATAATATTTATCTGAAAGGTTTCTCGGTACATTACGTTCTTCATATATCAGGAAATATTCAAGACATGTAATTCACGTTTGTCATGTCATTCGTCTAAATTTAAAGCGGATGTCACTTCGAAGCGTAACTTCTTATACAATATAGGTCACGAATGCTCTATTTTATAAATCCAGGATTCAATAGATATTTTACAAAAACGCATAAATAGTTTTAATGTGTTATATTGATTGATCAAGCAAGATCTAGAATAACATTAAAATTCAATGACCGGCGACGTTTAATAAACCTCAAGTACATAACAATGTTAAATACCAAAACATCCGAAAAGTTGTAACATTTGCAAATCTTACTTATAGTGCATTTATTTAGATACATATATATATACATATATATTTACACACTGATAAATAAACTGTTAAGTTTTTAAAATGTATATGTTTTCTCTGTATAAGTATCTATATATGTTTAAAGTATATATATACCTATAATAACATTATTGAATTAATATCCGATGTAGACATTGATCTATGTAATTCAATATCACATTAAAAATATTTTTAATATTTTTCGTATCTTTGTAATTTAATTTATAATTATAGCTTTAATAAAAAATATATAAATCAAGATAAAGCCTTCAATTATTCTATTGTTAAAAATAACATACATTTATAATATAATTGTACAAATATATGTTTACTTGTATGAATATATTAACTATCGATTTACAATAATAAATAATTTTGAACTACACCATGCTATTAAACAAAGATCTTTCAAAATTTCAATTGATTTACGAGTAAAGTTTTGAAAATTAAAATGATTTATCGGGCCACGAAAGACTATGACTAAACAAAGTTACAAATAATTTGCGTTGATTTTAACAATTAAAAGTTTAATAAAGGTTTGTTAGTTATCAAAAATACGCGATCGGGTAGCAAACATTTGGTATTATCAATTTTCAAACGTTTTAGTTTTGTATAGAAACCGGATTGTCGACTTATTGTTTTATTTATAATGTCAATATTTTCTCATGAAATAACTAATTGAGGAAGAACTATAAGCCACTCCTGACATCATGTCAATCAGAGGATCTAAAATTCTATGTGTTTACTTGATGGTAGGGTTTTGTGCAAGTCCGTCTGGGTAGGTACCACTCACTCATTAGATCAACTCCGAAATCACCAAGGACTAATATATTGTCAATTACATATTATACGCACAAGTTTTTCTCACACGTACATACATAGAATGTAGTTCAACATAGTCAAATATAACTAAAGTCAGAAACTATTATGGTGCCAGTCCGCTTCAAGTAAAATCTTATCATGTGTTACTTATTTAAAAAAAAACTAAAAATGTGTATAAACATTGATCGGTAATTAAAGCGAGGGGGATTAACGTAGGTCGGTTCTTACCGTGACAGTATTTCTTTTGTCTGGAACAGGAACGAACGCTACCTCATAGAAAGTGATCCTTTGTTCATAGAAATTTATTGTTAGAACAAAATGTTCGTGTGCAAACTCAGGCGTGACTTTAGTGTTTATTGCGCATGTTGTGCAGTCTTAACACAAAGGTCGCTACACATTTACATTTTTTACATTACATTAGCAGCCTGTAAATTTCCCACTGCTGGGATAAGGCCTCCTCTCCCTTTGAGGAGAAGGTTTGGAGCATTTTCCACCACGCTGCTCCAATGCGCAATGTGAGAGAATTTCGTTGAAATAAGACACATGCAGGTTTCCTCACGATATTTTCCTTCACCGCCGAGCACGACATGAATCTAAAATACAAATTAAGCACATGAAAATTCAGTGGTGCTTGCCCTGGTTTGAACCCGAAATCATCGGTTAAGATGCACGCGTTCTAATCACTGGGCCATCTCGGCTCAATGCTACACAAGACCTTACGTTTTAAGTATAAATAAAGCTAATTAATTAATTATTCAAAGGAATAAAGAGTAAAATACTACTGCATTTATCAATAGTTTTCATAGTTTGTTAGTATATATTTAATTAGTCACCGCAGTAAAGTTTAATCAACAACAATGATATCTCAAAGGAAGCTATTTGTTAGTTACAAAGTTATTATTACCTGTACAATAATTAGTTCGTAGAAATATTAATAATAGTATAATACCAATAATAACTCAAAATCATAATCAAAATATTCTTTATTCAAATAGACTCATAAAATCACATTTTAATGTAAATATATCACTAAATACTATTAAACAAATCACAAGTAAAATATTTTTCATTTTATATACAAGGTAAGGTAAGGAATAAGGAGTGCAGCATCAGGATATCCGAACACATAAACGTTCTGAAATGTATATTCAGAAATATTGGAAATGGATTCTGTAATATCATATACATGCATGAAATACACAAATTGTTTTTAAATATAAAATAATATCTACAGATCATATAAATAGTTATATTACAAAATAATAGTCTGTGGTTTAGAATTTATGGATTGATAAAAATTATTTCGAAGTTGAAATTGCAAAATATAAATTAATTTATTTTATTATAACAAAGGGATAAAATAATTACAACTGACTTAATATAATTATTCTTTATAATTTACTGAATTAAATTGACATATGTACGTGAAGCTAATAACATAAGAATAACATTAAATTTACATAAATAAAGATTACACACATTGCTATACCTTTGACAGACACAAAAACACAAATACACATCTATTTTTTATTTTCATACTAACAATGACAATATACATACGTCATATCACAGGTAAAAATCCATTTCGCTTTTTTTTTTTAATTTGGTCTAAAAAGACCTTTGTTATAATGTTATCGTCCAGCCGAACATTGTTCGAACCAGCATATCTTAAATTTTTGTCATAAATTAATGGCGATTGAATTTCTACCAACAAGCGACAACTAATCAAATTAAATAGATAATTAAATAAATCCATATAGAAACATTCAATATTCACGCTAAAAATTCATAGAATAATAATTGAACAGCAGCTCACGTTAGTTTCAACACTTCTATTAAAATGCAAATGTTGAACATGCTCGCGTAATTCTCAGAAGATAAGGAACAAGACCGTCTTCTAGCATCTGAAGCCCTAGTACTAGTTGAAAAAGAAATAGTCTGTTGATATTCATCTAGAACAACGTCCTTAGCGGAAAAAAATTGCTAATAAGTTCTATCGTATCAAATAATTTAATAATAATACAATCATATTAATACATAGAGGTAAATCGCCAAACAAGCAATAACGCAAATGTTAATAAGTAAAGTAAAGATTAAACAAATATATACAAAATTTTCAGATGATATTGTTTTAAGTTATGGTCGTCACTCAACGCTGTAAAATATAAGTAAATACGCTAAGTAAGTTGGCGCAACTGATCAAATTTTGAACTCGTATACGAGACTATTTACTTATTTGGCATACATTCCTAATAACAATCAGCAATACATTATTATATAAAAATAAATTAGACTATAATATTTAACAATGCATGTAGACTGAAAGTACGTACACGTTAGAAACAACTTTATTGGCTTTAAGAAATCGAGCTTGTATCCTTCAACAAAATGGACGTTTGAATATTTCGTCATCTTCGTATTAACATTATTCTACATAAACAATGCTGCAATTTCTTCTGTAAAATGTGAAATCATTAATGTCATATTCAGATAAATAACTGTTTAACTGAACAACATTTTAGAGTGAGGCCGTTTAAGATTTATTTTCTTATTGGAGAAACGAAGAAAAAAAACAACAGGAGTGTTTAATAATATAAAAGTAAAGTACACCTATTTTAACAATAAATGACAGATTTTTAAGACATTTTCTGCCTCGCACAACCACTCTGTGGAACCAGCTTTCGGCGGCGGTTTTTCCGAATAATTTCACCTACAACATAAAAAAAAAAATTGGAACCGAGTCCTTATTAGGGATATGGTTAGTTGGACTACCACCGTCCATGGACATCTGCAACACCGGGGGGCTTGCAAGTGCGTTGCCGGTCTTTGAGGATGACTAATGAAAGAATCAAGCCAGCAAGAAAATGTACAATTTAGAATATATTTGTTAACGTACGCCAATAATAAAATTTAACGTGATGGGACGCGCCATCGCGAGTGAACAGATATATAACTTTTTTTATATTTGTAAAACGGATGATAATTAATACGTCTTTAGAATTCGTAACTTTTATCTATCTATTATAAGCATAACTGATTTGGAGAAAGTCATTAAAGAATTCCATTCGAGTTTTTAATGAAATATAGTAATCGTTGTTTAAATCATTCATCATTTCATCATTTTATCAAGTTATTGTGTATTATTTTTTTAATTTTCTTTCATGAATGTTAGTGTAATTATCAGTGTAAAAAATAGTACTATTTGTAAATTTTAAATTTTGAACGACTTGATATGTATTTTACATTATTTAAACGTTGCAAAAAACAAAGTTGAACTTATTCTGCTAATTGCAAATACTATCGATAAATTTCGAGCGCACTATATGCTATTCCGCCTCAAAGTTTGAAAACTAGTAGGAGTACTGTGAAGCAAAAGTTTGCCACCGTTTCGAAGTATACGGAACATCATCAGTCAGCGTTTGCATATTGAGATGTATAGCTGAAAGATATCCAACATGATATAGTATCGTGACGTCATACAACTAAATACACGTTGAAAGGAAAAACAGCTAAAGCGCCAAAATGTAACTTTTGGAAAATAAGGTTTAAAATTCTTTCATTAAATCTCATTTCCCAGTGATGTGCTAAGCGCTATTCTCTAGCGGAGGATGTGTAGGAGGTCTAACCATGCTGCTCCAATGGGGGATGGTGTGTATGCGCGAGGCATATTTTTATCGCCATTCTATGTGGGTTTCCTTGATTAAATATAATGTTGGTGATGATGGTTTTTAAAACAAATTAAGTAAATATACATAATCATTTTTTAATAAAGATGTTATCCGATGGTGACTGATTACTAGATGGGTTCATTGACTTTAAGAGTGAAAGAGTATGTAGCTCCTATGAAATGCGTTGCCAACTGGGTTAAGGTTAAACATCATTACACAATAAAAGTAACAGCATTCTTTACGGTGACGTACAATATATAATTGTCTACAAATCAATAAATGTTGGTACATTTTTTGTAATTGTCAGTTTGTCTTATAATATATGACTAATTATAAATAATATGACTAATATTTTTTTATTTTCAATGTGATATTGGATGGGATATTTGTTGTCATATCAGATTACAGATCATCTGGTGGCATCGGGATTATCACTGGAGACGGATCCAAGTTAAGACCATTATCTGATAAGCACAGCGTGGGATAGACTCGCTTTTCTTGAGAGAGATGTGATTACTCTTACTGACATATACTGCCTTATTTTGGTTGAAGGATTCGACAGGCAATCAAATACAGTAAAATTGCCGGTGAAAGCTTTTACCTCTAGCACCTCTTTCGTAATCTTCTATGACTCAAAAGCGGACCGTGTTGTCGAGTTATTTATGATATCCAAACCACTGTTAGGATAAAAACTATATTGGAATAGATTGAAAACTCAAATAAGCTAACTAACTATACTTAAACTTTTATATTTAAATCCTTTTGCAAATATATAAATAGGTGCAGTAGAACGCCGATTATCCGAATTAATTGGGACCGGGGTCGTTTCGGATAATCGGACATAGACTGGTAATAAAGAAAAACGAACTGTCACACATAGAATAAACTTTATTAAGTTTAACAAACACAGTTCTACAATACATGTAGTGTTTGGTCTCTAGCTTTCAACCATAACAGTGAAATATATCTGGACTCCAGCGAGTTCCAACTTGTTACAACAAAACAAAAAATTCTTATATTATGTTGAGGCGATTCGTTTAATCGGCATTCGGATAATCCGCGTTCTACTGTACTGACATAAAGTTTTCTTTTCTTTTGCTTCAGTAACTTACTGTGACCAGCCTTAGTAATATCAATAATACTAATTGGGTTCTAAATATTCCAAGTATTATTTATAGTACAAACAAAAACATTCTAAATATAAAAAATCATATAATTATATCTTTCAATTTTTATTGATTATGGTCGATTTTAATTGCGAATATAAGCATATTTAAATATACCATTTAAATTTTCCGTTGAAGTTAATCTCGTAACTTTTGTAAAATATCTAATAAAACTTTACAAATATGTGCATACATATAAACGTACAACGTAAATACATTACCTGAGACTGCTCGGTAATTAAGGGTCCGTCTAGACATGTCCTTACTAGTTGAATTGGTCCCACCTGTATTAATGTCGATGCCTTCAAGAACGTAGACGTGATAATTTATTTCTCTTACCATTTCATCTATGTATTTCTTTCACACGAAAGCGCACCCCTTCACGTTAAAATATCAGCATACATTAACAAATATAATCTAGTTTTTTTTGGCTGCTTTTTCTTACACAAGCATCTCACGCACACTAAAACATCTTATAAGCAGCGTCACTAATACAAATGCACGCCGATAATTGCTAAATAATAAAAATGCGATATTCAAATGGGGAATAAATGCTGTAATAAACTACGTTGAACAAGAATTGATGACGCTATGCTCTTAATTAATATGCTCTCAAGTTTAATTTATGAAATTTTTAATTAATTTTAGTTGCATGTGTAATGTGCGTTATCGATGTATGAAATGGTTAATATTTCTTATGATAAAATGAAATAATATTTTATTTATGTAATTCGGTTTTAAGTTTAGAATTGTAAATTGTTTTACTACTAATCTTTATCTTAACATGAGATCTTTTTGAAAAAGAAAAAGATAATAAACTAAGGATAAGGAGCTTAAAATTTATGTTGCTTATTATATAATAAAACGACAATTATAATAACGAATTCAAAGCGAAAATTGTATGTCAGGCACTTTTGTGGCGACCGCAGGCAAAACTATGACAGATATATTAAAACTTTGCGAGACCGTGGATCGCATAATGTCTACGAAAGATTCGAACGTCTGTATCTAACATTTGCAATAATTACTTTTTCAAATTATACTATTTACTTAATATTCAGTTTAAGTGTTGTATAAATATAATTAATTGCCTTAAACTATATACCGGCGAGAGTATCTAATATTATAAGAATTTATTTCCAAACAAAAAGTTTCTCGTATTTTCTATGAACTTTTTTATAAGTGATCTAAGCTGGAAGGAAATGAGTTACTGGTTGCGTTACAAACACTACGTAATGCTCTTTTGATGTAATTTGTTCTTTAAATTTTAGATCAGAACTATTCAATCAATATATTTTAAAAAATGCTTATATACACGACGGCGACTGCGATAGATCAGCGGCACGCCCGTCATCGGTAGGAGCTTCTGGTACAGGGTTCATGGCGTAGGTCTCAGGCAATTAACCACAATGATACAATATGACAATTCTTGTACTTTATGTAGGTAATCAGCAATCACAAATTATAAAGTAGGTATATTATAACTATCCGAGTTGCGTGAACCAACGGTCCCGTTTGGAAGGCCCGAACTGTATCGCTCTCTGTAATAATAATTAGCTTCGGACTCATCGCTCTACAAAGAATTAAAAATGTCACAGTTGTCCCTTCAAACGATTCCGATCACGTGACTCATTACGTCACGGCGGTCACACCCCACAGACACAACAAAATCATCTAAGTTAATAATTATTCATAATCGACGACATAAATATATCTAAATGTCTTGTGTTCCGTATAATTTTTAAATAAATAAAATAACTCGTGCATTTATTCCCCAATCGAATTCAATAATTCATCGTTCAGTCACAAATGTTTATTTATTAATATTTTTGATGGTTAGAAAATCATTTTCAATAACGCTTTCTTATTTTCATCCTTGCCTTAGCCCCCTTGGGCTCTAGCCCCGAGTGCCCCAAATGTAAATTCAGCGTAATCCTGCATGTGATTTAAAGATATTATCCCGTGTACACGTACACTCATCGGAACATAATAATACCAAGTATTGTTGTTCCATCCAGTCAGATCTTCACGAAGCCCTTCCAGCCTTCCCTTCCCAATAGTCGGTCTTTAATTTGATTGCTTTATACTAAGAAATATAAAACTTGTCTACTGGAACTATGAAGCCATTCAAGACATCAAGTTTGATCGGTAATCATATTATTATTGTTTATTATTAAAATTATTCTGATATCATGTAGGTTTCTTAGAAAGATTAAATACAAGCTAAATAAATAGTTATCGATTTAATCTTTAGTTCTACTGTGATTTTCTGATTTATATTTGCATGATGTAGAATTATGTATTTCAATTTCAATACAAGTTTTTAGTACTGCTTCTATTTGTTTTTTGAGGTTATATTTGATTTGGCGTGCTATGAGAAAAATATGAGTAATAATAAGTGAATTTTATGATACGTGCGCACAGGGTGACGTTATGACTATACGATGAAGTGGTGTGCTACACCACCCATGAAGTATCAAGTCACTCGAAATAGTCAGTAAATATTAGGTGGTTCCTACCATCAGAGGCATTATTCCGACGGCCCAACGGGCATGACCTGATTGTAAGTGGTCACCGACGCCCATAGAGATCAGTGCTGTAAGAAATATTAACTTTACCTTACATTGCCACTGAACGAACAACCTTGGGGGTTAAGATGTTATGTCCCTTGTGCCTGTAGACACACTAGCTCACACACCCTTCAAACTGGAACCCAACAATTCTAATTATTGCCACTTGCGGTAGAATGTATAAGAGGGTGGTACTTACCCAGACCGGCTTGCAGTAAACTCTTTTAGTTCCAGGCTCCGGTTTGAAGGGTGAGTGAAGGGTAAAGGTGGTTTGAATTTTGAGAGGCAGCATATACCCAAATAGGAATACAAAACTTTTCCCTGTCTGAAGCCTATAGTAAAGAAAGGATACGTCTACGTAGGGTCATGACCTCATTTTATTGATATTTAGAGGTTAAAGTAGAACTTTTTCCAATTATTTCGAATTTCCAAAAAAAAATACTTATCAGTAACAATTACCTGAAATTAGCATCTGATTTTGCAAACAACATCAAACTTCCGATACAGATCACGATGACCTTCACTTCATTATTTTTCAATTCACTGAAAAATAATGACATACAAACGATATCTCCAACATTTGCATCGACATTTGACTCCTGAACCTTATCTTTAAAATCGTTAAAAGTACAGTGAGCTAGAAAGTCCTCTAACACCTGGACATTTTTAATAGTTGGAATAGTCAAACGTATATTCAAGTAGAAAAATTTTTACATACCTTTGGTAATCGTCCCATAAAAGTCTCCGAGATATAAAAAAACGAGAGAATAATGCGACTACGGTTCCGCAGTCGGGCTTATCAGGTATGAGTTAATGATTTGACGCATTTACGACAACGTTTAGGCCGTTAAGTGTTGACAACATCAATGGTAATGTTATTGTGTGTACTTTTTGTGTAAAATACACAATTTTTTTTTTATTAATTTAAACGACATAACGGATTTATTATATCAGATGAAGCTATTGTTCACAATTTTAGCCTGTATAGGTCTATCGGAGTTTGTATAGGGACTGTGAATTTGATAATATTGCCAAAACACATTGTTTCAAAGTTAAATAAGCCTTAGTCAATAATGTATCCTATGTTGAATATTTAATGCGATAAGTTTGTTAGTCCGGGGTCTTGTATATCGAATACTGGCAAAAGTTTAATTGATGTATAAAACATTCTCAGAAGAGGCAGAAATGTATACGAAGGCGTATATTTATATCTTATAGATACACTAAAACTAAAGGGTACGTATGTCTTTACATGTTACACAACACTAATCAAGGTAAATAGTATAATATCAATTATCCCACGATAACACGCCTCTCCGCGTCAAATTATCTCTGTTCATTATACAGTATTATCTGATGGTAGAGCTTACAAGATGTCTTACTGGGCCTTAGACGTAATCGTCTAATATTACATAAGAGTAAATTTAAGCAAAGCAAAGATGTTGTCTGAAAAAATTAATACGAAAACTGGATATATGAAGCCATTAAAATCAAATATATTTTATTCTAGTAAACTTCTCAATGAAGCGTTTTTGAATCGTAAATATTTAAGCACTACCACCGTTTTGGAAAGCAGCCTGAGAAGAAACGGCAAGAAACTCGGATAGTTGCTCTTTTCAAACAGATTTACAATTTTATTCGCAATTAATGTTCAATCAGTCCTGTAATGGAACCCGAGCCTAAATCCAGGTGTTTTTTTTAAAAGTATTATTTTAAATAATAATAAGATTTATTAATTAATTTAGTCTTAATAAACTTTTTAAAATTTTAAAATGGTATAATATGATTATATTTTCCGGTATCTTATTATATAAGTAGGTATGCATATACCATTGCCCAAGAAAGTTCTCTATACCATTTGAAATTTCAAATTTAAAATATCAAGTTTGATCGGTAATAATATTATTATTTACTATTAAAATTATTACTGGACCTGATACCATTAATATAAAAGTACAATACAAGCAAAGCAAAGATACTGTCTTGAAATAAAACTCACTTGGAGACCTATATAATATAATCTAGTAATTTTAAAGAGCACATAAGACAAATACCGTCAATAATGCGTCTTGAGTATTGTCGTTGGGTAGGATTATAATTACAAAATCTTGACAGACTCACAGAATCAAAACTATTCAGTATAGAAAGTTGAAAATTGGAGAATAGTTTTATTTTATAACGTCAGAAATATTTTTTGGTAATATCAACTTTAAGTGGGGGGGAAATGAGAGTGACTTTGAATTAATTTTATATAATATATATAAACCGTACGAAGTATAAACAAGCAACGAATTCACTATATTTTAAAACTGTGTGCATTTTAATTGCAGGTCGTTCAACTAAAACAAAACAATGTACGAACATAATAATGTACTTGTTGTTCTAAAAGAGAATCTAGAAAATAAATCTAACTTTGAATTTATAAATTAACTTTATTTGAGATAAGTAAATAGCTTGTCGCATACATAGGAACAGTTAGGCAGTTACGCGTGGAGTAAAAAGTCATGAAAAAGTTAACTCGTCACATCACCGCACGTCGTGGGTGACACGGAGCGTACTTTGTTATCGCGTTTCAACTTTTAAATGATAAGAATTCTTTTATCGTACTACTAAGCGTTTATTTTTACGATATAAAGTAACAGCTCGTTAGTAGCCCACTGTTGGATCGGAGCTACTTCTCTTTTAAAGAGAAAGTTTACAACTTATTTCACAGTGCAGTTTGGTGGATACATGTCATAGATTTTCACCTGACAAATGATAGGTGCTTGAGTAGGTTTGAACCCATAACCTAGCCTTTGCCCAGATTTTTTTTCGCAGTGGCAACCTTCGGTAAGGTGCTTGGAGTTACCGGATTATCTGGAATTTTTATCCACTCAACCCACTGTGATGGCCATCTTCGACATGGATCGGAGAGGCTGTGGGATTGTGTCGATATAACGCATCCGCGGGCCCTCCCGTGATGTGGTTCACGAAAGCCTTAGCAGGATACGTGTTTCAACCTCTAGGCCAACTCGGTTTTACCGACTATAGTCATCTATTTCAAATATAGAATAGACTTAATAATTCAAAATAAAAGGAAGTTGAAATGAATTGACATATTGTTTTAATTTTCTATTTATATTTTTATATTTATAAATTTTATTACTATCAAATACACCATCGTAGCACAGGATATACCGTAAAAGCGACCTGATAAATGATAAAAACTTTATATTAGAATTTAAAAAAAAAAGGCAAGTACATAATGAATATTTATATAATAACAAAGAAATGTTTTAGAAGGTATTCATATAACTCTATTATGTATGTTTTTATTTCACAATCATATCAAGAGCCTTAAAAAGATATAATCGAATCTCTTTATAATCTTTAGAAAATATCGAAAAGCTATTTACGCATTTCGCGCAGGTGACGAATAACAGGAAATGAAGCCGACGCGAGACGCTTGTACGTTAGGACATAGAAACCTTAGAAGGTTCCGTAACGCACACACACGGAAGCGAGTGTATAAATCACGTACGTAGTGTAAACGTGTACGAGTTTGACGATACAACGTACATAGGCGCTTTGTGTATCGTTGCATTTACCCTGGTTACATATTTTGTGAACGTAAAGCAGAAAATTGAAACGCGATGACAAAAAATATAAAAAGCAGAACGTTATAGGAGTGCACTCTGACGTTGTATGTTCGATTACGAGCTTAAGTACACATGTAGGGTGCTTTTAGAGAACGAATCGTTTTGAATGCTCAAAGTTAACTTTAAGTTGAATTACCACCGCAATAAATAGTAAATCAATTAACATGACATTTTAGTGCCCGAGTTTGGTTGTACAATGGTGTTGTAGGGACTGTTTATAGGTGATGGTGGGCAATAAAGTGACTATTCGCCCGTCTCCATAACTTATTTTGAATTTAAATAAAAAATAGAAATAGTAATTATAGTTAGTTTAAGTCAAAATTGTTTCACTATTGGGCAAATGCTTACTCTCTTAAGGAGAGGGTTTTGAAAATAAGTTCTCACTTCAAATTCAATTGGTCGGTTCGTTTATCATTACCATTATTTGAACATGTGATCTATTTTCAAGTTTTCTATTTAGTGTTTTTTTTTGTAGAAAAATCTTTTTTTTCCCGTAATATTGCTTCAACTGACGACGAACGAAGAATCTTAAGGCGAACTCATTATTCGCCTTAAGATTCGAAATTGCGATCTAAATAATTCTATTATATTTCTTGCTACCATTTCATGCGGTTACAAGAAAGAAAAATGGAGTATTTAATTAAATTTTCCTCCAGTTTATAGCCGCTAAGTTTTGTTACTATTTTAAGCGAGATAAAAGTTGCAAATGTAACTTTGATTGTAAATATGACGTCTTCATGAACTTCCGCGATGGTAGTTAATCTCCAATACAAGTACACTCGCAAACACAGGTACACTCTCTGTCCGACACTTTTATTTAGCAGGAATGCGTGACCGGATAGGGACCAATCACACGACCGACGGTTTTACGTTTCCAGGAGTGAGAGTCTTACTCTTAATTCTTGGTTTCTAATGAGACTTTCTTAGCAGGAAAAAAATCCGATTATTCGCTCGACCCAGGTTTGTAGACCACTAGAACTCAACGTCGAATGAAATGATAAAAGAATCAACTTGCAATTTCTTATTACAATTAGACGAATATTTCACTCTGTGTATGTACGTGTACGATATCTAGGTGGATAACGATACGATTAGACTGGGCGACAGGTGAACGACACCTAATCGAAGATTAATGCGATGCCGATGGCGAGAAGTGCAAGTATTGTCCGGGAAAGATCGAGAGGTAAATACGCAAATTCTTATAATTCTGACTGTCCTGAATACATACAGATATAAGCCAAAGTAATATCTGTTAAAGTAATATCACAGTGTATAATTATATTATATGAAAAATTGGTTCATCATCATTTTTAAAAGCTATTTTTTTTTTTTGACATATAAGCCCAATATTCCCCTGTTCAGCCCAATTAGTGGAATAATGTAAAACTTCAAAACTTGTGCCTCTGGACAAAGTTATTATTATTAGGGATAATGATCAACATAAGGCAGCTAATCGGCTTGTTTCAGAATAAGTTTCATGTCCCATATTAAGTTGTTTAAATAATCCCTTGGAAATTTTGATCAAAAATTATGTTCAAATCCAGTCAAAGTAGAAGCCATTGTGTTAAAAATTCACTTACTACATTTGTTACAAACAAATTTATTATATTTTTTATTTCAGATTCGACAGGTAAGGTAGAAGGTAAGAAAAAAATTCGCAATATGTTTTTCCATCGGCCTGCACTAACGAATTGTCACAGATCAAATCGTCATCGTCCAAATAATTTTCTTAAGAGTATAGTTGGTCTATACTCTATAGATTTATTAGTCAGACGTTTACGAGCTATTTCTTTTACATAATTAAGTCTTTTAAGTGATTTGAATGAAAATTATTTAACTCTTCATTAAAAAAACATGAGTGGTTTTCTAAAATAATTATACAAACACTAAAGTGAAAATTAGTAGCGAAATTGTACTCGTGCAACTAATTCCCGTGTGGAGACTCGGTAGCGCAGCACGCTCAGATTCTTCCAATAAAAGCTAGAATATACTTGGACTACATCCTTATCTGGTTTTACGCAGAGCTCTAAATAAACCACAAGTAAACATCGTTTAAATCTAAATTGAAATCCTACTTGTGTTTATTCAGAGCTAGTTCACCGCAGCGGTTGTGGGTTGACTTTGTACGACCGCCTAGAGTTAGGGGTTGGTTTACGTGTCCCCTGAGTAACTTTGGAAATTCGGTATTTATCCGTAATAAGTCTGTTTGTATCATCGATACGTTTGAAGATCTATAGAATGTAGGATGGAAAATATTTTCGCAATTTCTTTGTTTATTAAAGAGGTATAGAAAAATATATGATTTCATTCGTATCAATTACAAACATTTTGTGTTAATCTTGGGATTCAATATTAAGAATTTGAATTTCGAAATTAAAAGGAAAATTACATATGTTTCCAATACGCGTTTATATATGATTTGGTTCTGAATGTGATTTTTATAAGAATTTTCCTAAGTACGTGTATACTTTTCGTAGTACGCACGCGTTTGTATAACTGTTTGCAATTATTTTTTTTATATTTACATTTTATTTCATCTTTGCAATAGTGGTTACATATGATTATATAACTTAAGATGAATGGAAAACAAAGATTTACTTCTCTGATCCTTCATTAATCTACCTAATCCCAAGGGCGAGCAATTAATTCGATTGCTGAAGCAATAAAATTACAAGAAAACATCGCGTAAATCCTATAGTACGTAATAACAGATAAACAAAACCAGTTGCTTTAATTGATTTATTTTATAATATAAGCTGTTTGCTTCTTTGGGCCCAGACTGTAGCTTCAAGCGGCAATATTTAGTATTGCTATATTCCAGTTTGAAGGGTGAGTAAGTCAGTGTAACCCTATTGTTACACTACTAAGATAGCTCCTAATTTTGGTGCGCAATGGCGATGCAAGAAATGGTTAAAAAATCTTTTTATGGCGACGGAACATTCTAGTGTGATAAAATTATACTAAAAATGAACGCGAAAATCGATTGCGAATCGCAATGGCATATTTCTATTTTTCCTTTGCTTTGCTCGAAAAATTAAAATTTCATTCTATTTTATTAAAGTCCACATTTGTTATCATACCTTGCGGCAGAGTATCCGAATAGTGTTTTTTAAAGATTTTCATCTCATGTACACACTGCAATCAGTGATAATGCATTCCTGCTAGTCCTTATCATTGATATAATGACTCGAATCAAATAATGATTTTAAGATAGTAAATAACGCTTATTAATTTCAATGGAAATTCAAACTGGCATCTTACTAGGTACCAAGATGATTGAGGCAATAGTGGCTCCATAACTTTCACCTGCCCAACTACATAAAAGTAAAGCTTGAGGAAAAGTTTATTCCACCACGATGCTTTAATATGGGTTAGTGGTTGGTTCAACACATACTTGAATCAATTATGTCACTCCCAATACATTTGTACTCGTATTAAACTTGCCGGTGGTACAAAGGACGTCTCCAGATTTAACAATAGCTTACTGGATAGAGCTTTGAAATTTAGGTGGCAAGCTATGAATGAGAATTCAGACAACGATAGTTAGTACAGACATTTTGAAGTATTGTAATTGTGTCGTGAAGACGTGCTTTGAGATTACTAGCGTGACTTATAAGTACTTCAGTTAAATTAGTAGATTGAATGTTGGTAATATAAAAAATCAGGAAAGCATTAAACACTAAACAGCAAAGGCAGATAACGTTTCGGGGAGATTGACTACTATAACTGCGCAAAAAGGCTCGGTAGTCCTCGGGTTTGTGCAAGATTTTACAGGCCATGCCGCATTTTGTCATGACTGTGATATGAGTCTGTCAATCCAAATAAATGGTAACAACACTACACTCAGAATAATAGGGACTGGAATTGAATAAGGTGACTATACAACATATTAAAACTACAAAGAAAACAATTCATTCAATATATTTTATCTACTAGGTATTTCGACATGAGTTTACACTTGTTGTAAATCAAAAAATATTAGATTATTCTGTGCCTCTTTTGAACATACCTTTTCACTGGAAAAACTCCAGAACTGTCACATTTTTAAAAATACTTATATCGTAACAGATAATAAAAATGTTTTTTATAAAAAAGAAACGATAAAACAGTTTATTAGCAACAATATCTTTAAAGTAAATAAAAGTTATGTATTTTGTCAAATTTAAATGACTCAATGACGCATTCTTGTAAAAATGCTTTTTATAATTCCTTAAGAATAAACATAAACGATAAATCATTATTTCAATTAAACACAATAATTAAAAAGTATGTGGTTCATTGTTGTTACGATTAAAATGAATGAAAAGAAAGATTTATTTTATTATTGTAATGACGTTTGTCCATTTATCTTTTCATAAATGACACTTTTAAAATAAATGTCAAACTATCCATAAAAAATATGAACTTCTAAAAACATACAGACTCGTATTTTCATTTGCAAAGAATTATAAACACGAGTCGAGTGACTGGTGTGGAAAATAAGTTCTCGAGAAGTTTTTTTCAGTGAACCAAAAGTATAAAGTATACATAATGAGAAGTAAGTTATTAAATACTACGAATAAGCTGCAATTGATATGTATAAATTAATTGAAGTGATTTGTAATATAGTAACTAAATAATTATCATGAGTTTCACTGATGATACACTTCACACATTCTGAGATCTCCCTACTTTGCCATTGCAGTAACAATTTGTTAAAACACCAACATTACCGCACTTCGGTGTTGCCATTTATATTTATTATTGTTAATTAATTGATTCTGTCATAGGTGTCAAAATGTACTAGAATGTTCCATCGGCATTAAAATGTAAAAAAGAAAACAAAAAAAAAATATATTGCATCAATTTCGAACTATGTTGATTATGGTCAGTTATTTTCATTTACAAATATTACATCTACTTATAAGTAAAATAATATTGATATACTTACTAATTATTTTAAAATATAGGTGTATATCACTTCGCTATTAAATAATATTCTCACTAGAATATATAACAAACATATTTTCGAATATGTTATGTATGCGACCACCCTATGGAGGTACATTAGGACATCGCGTTCGCCGAGACCATCGACGACGGCCCGGTACCAGCAACCCTTGCGCAACATCACGCCGCCCAACAACGGACCACACCGATCTTCCTTTATAATTTCTGTCTCTTATAATTAAGAAAAGTATTCATATTGTTTTATAATAATTGGTTCTGGGGGCATTCTGTGTTACAACCTCAACACATGAAGTAGTGGTAATTAAATTAGTATTTATATTTGTAAAATAAGTTTGTGAATTAAAATAAATTCACTTTTAAAGTACTTTTGGGTTTTTTTAAGTCCTTCGGCTGCGAACACCGTAATTAATAATTTAAAATGTTACTGTCACTTTTTTTTATAAAAGTATTGCCATAATCAAATATACTTTAAATAATGTCCTATTTACAACGAAATATTTAGTCTATCTTGTGCAATGTATATTATCTTGTCTTGGGGGGTAAGACCGACTCGTATGTCGTGCTGACAAATTATAATAATATCTTTATATTTATTTTATTCCTTATTTCATTTAAAGTAACTAATAAATTCGATGTTTCACATATCGGGACATCTTATTTTATCAAGAAAATATTTACCTAAATATGTTTATAGAAATATAAAATACGAAATTTCATCTAAAACGATCGAGTTTAACAATTCATACTTGTACGAGTATGTAGTTCTCGATAACTTAGTGGTATTGACTTAATAGTTGTTTATGTAGTTTTCGGTTACTAGGAATTGTATAAGCAAATCGAATACAATTTTATTGCAAATGTTTTACTATTTTTTATTTGTTTTTAAGCCAAAAAAGGTCTATTCAAAACAGTTTTCATATTTTATAATATTAATACCTAAATGTGACACTGGTTCAGAATTATTAATTGCAGAAAATTAGTTATTCTTGTGTATGAATTAAATTATGATAATTCATGATTATTTTTTTTTTATGTTAGATGTGGCAAACGAGCAGGAGGCTCACCTGATGGAAAGTGACTACCACCGCCCATGGACATCTGCAACACCGGGTGGCTTGCAGGTGCGTTGCCGGCCTTTCAGGAAGGAGTACGGTCTTTTCTTGAAAAATATTTCAAAATATTATAAATATTATTTACTCATATCATTTTAAATTTGATAAATAAATAGGATCACCAAGTTCTACGAAGTTTCATTTCATACGTATAATAATAATAATAATAGCCTTTTATTCCTAAACATGGGGTTATAAGAGGTCCCTACGTTCGGTGTGCCTTTTGGCATAGGCCTCCTCCAATTCCTTCCAATGGGTCCTGTCCCTTGCTACTCTCATCCGGAATGGTCCCGCTGTCTGTTTTAAATCATCTTACCATCTCCTGATTTGACGACTCCTACTTCTTTTGCCGTCTCTTGGTTGCCAGAGGGTGACTTGCTTACTCCATTTGTTAAGGGGATGGCGTAGCATGTGTCCAGCCCATCTCGATTTTTGGACGTCTATCCTGGTAAGAATATCTGTGAGGTTTGTTCTTGTTCTTACGTCTGCGTTCCTGACTCTGTCTTTGATTTTTAACCCCAGCATGCTTCTTTCCATAGCGCGTTGGCATTTTGTTAGCCTTTCTTTGTTTTATCTGTATTGTTTTATTTTTGTGTATATTATTTATTGATAGGTTAGCTTTAGGGTGTTTCGTATTATATATATACATATATTTTAACATGCCTCTTATGTGTTTTTTTTTAAATTGTTAAATAAAAGTTTAGAAGATAGTGTTGAAATGTACTTCCAATTACAGGAAAAAACATGTATTAATATTTATTTTTATACATTGCTTATATATAATACTACTAAAATTCTCATCCTTGTATTAACATGGAATAATACATTTTTTTTACTTTAATCTACCAATATTAACAAAACAGCGTGTTTAGCCTGAGGAAATTCTGTAAAATCCCGAAAACATTTTAGTGATTATTATAATTACCTATTTATTTGTCTAAAAGAGTTTCAAAATTTTTTGATACGATATATGTACGTTTTTTTAAGTTAACTTTGACTACTTTGAAGTAAGCTCAAAAACACTTTTGACAGACAACTGATTTTCTTTAAATAAAGATTAATCGGTATCTTGGAATCCTCTTTATAATCATCTAATTATTTATTTCAGACACTGACAGAGCTTAGTTCAGACAAACAGGATAGAAACAGAAAAAAATAAAAATTGTTAAGGTTTTGGTAACTTGTAAATCGTTATATTATTTTTAAAAAAACTAGTTATATCGAAATCGTAGATATAAACAACACTTGGGGGTATTCCAAAAGTTTACTTTATCGTTTAATTAAGACTTAATTAAACGATTAATTATATTTACTTGGTGCTAGGGCTTTTTGCAAACCCGTCTGGGTAGGTACCACCCACTCATCAGATAATCTGCCGCCAAGCAGCAATACTCGGTATTGTTGTGTTAATGTTGGAAGGGTGAGTGAGCCAGCGTAAGTAAAGGCTCATGGGACATAGCATTTTAGTTCCCAAGGTTGGTGGGGCATTGGCGAAGTAAGGGTTGGTTATTATTTCTAACAGCGCCAATGTCTATGTGTGGTGGTGACCACTTAACATCAGTTTGCTCACCGCCTAACTATTGCATAAAAAAAAGTATATTAGTTGTATTGAAATCATGGAAGTCTTTGCTCGAATCTACTCATACTAATAATGTGAAACTAACACTAAGAATTACTATTAGTGTCAATATCGACGTTAATCAAGTATGATATATTTAGTATGAACAGTTTTATAGCATTTAAATTGAATATCGTGTTAGAGACTAGCCCTAGCCTCCATACGGTGCTACGTCATAGGATTTTATAATTAATTATATCATTAATAATATCACATATTATAAATATATACAATTATTATTGTAGTGAATTGATCTATAATTTGTACAACTTTAGTTAAAATTATTTTATGGAATAACATTTAATACTGGTATGTAACACTATTTCTTATTTTAAAAATGATTGAGCGGGATTGTAAGGATATATAGAGAGATTGGAGCATGATTGTAAAACATAATTTTATTTTGCCATCCCGAACTACTGCAATCACAATCGCTTTTAGGTTATCAATTTTCTGTAAATTTCCCACTGCTGGGCTAAGGCCTCCTCTCCCTTTGAGGAGAAGGTATGGAGCATATATGGTGGAATACACATGTGGCAGAATTTCGTTGAAATTAGACACATGCAGGCTTCCTCACGATGTTTTCCTTCACCGCCGAGCACGAGATGAATTATAAACACAAATTAAGCATATGAAAATTCAGTGGTGCCTGCCTGGGTTTGAACTCGAAATTATCAGTTAAGATGCACGTGTTTTAACCATCCATCCATCCATCCAGCCATCTCGGCTCTATATACTTTGGAAGCTAATTATCCGAACTATGGAGGATAATAGTACCGTAGAATAGAATAAGCGCATAATTCCTGGCCAGAGATAATATTGCCTCACCAGTTTTTTCTGAAACTCCTCGGGGTGCTAACCCGCCGGCAGTGACGGCCTTCTTCTCTTCTTACACTTTGAAGACCATGGTGCACAGTGTGATCGAAATACAACGCGATCAGTGTAGTGATAGTGAACAAAATATATCGTTTAAAAATAATCTATGTAATATTTATTGGGTAGTAGCCAAAGTCTGGCGCTGTCAGTTTTAATAATAATATTATGTAGTATGTCTTAAGGTCAAAGTTTTTGTTTCATACCCGTAGTTAAAATTCCACATTATATAGTGCAATAGAATAAGTAATAAAACATTGATAACTTCTGCCAAACTTTATCAACTACGTATGCTGTGGAGTTTATTAGTCTTCCTTTTAGTTAGAAATGATAACTTAGAGTTCCACTGCGGCTACGAATATAAAGTGATTCCTATTAATAATTTAGTATCGTAAACGAATGTAAAGATAAAAACAACTATTGTTTAATAATAGTTGGAACGTTTAGTGAACGATCTAATATGAAGGATTATATATTATATAATACTTCAAAAGATCGATTTAATTATTTTAATTGGTGTTAGTTTAGTGCTGATTTTAATTAATCATGTACAGCTTACATTAATGAACTTATTTCTTTGCAACTTGGAATTTTTTAGACTTGTTCGCACAAAGGAAATATAAAACTTTTTACTAAGTTAGAGGAATTCGAAACGAAGTGCACTTTTAACTTAAGAAATCAATACTTGTCGTCGCGATGTGACGTCGACGTAGACTACGCGGGGTAGAAAAACTTATTAAGCAGCCGAAATAGAAGTGTATTTTCGCAAAAATATATTTCTGATTTACCAACTGAAGACCTCCGTCGACAAACAATCGTGGATTGAGATTTGTAATACGAGATTTTTCGGAAATTTATTATTGACACGCGTAGCGAATTTATGACAAGCAGAAGTTTTCATGCAAAATCCTTTGATTTTTTTATGTCAGATAGTCTCTTTGAAAAAAACTCTAATTTACCAAGGATCTGATTACAAAATAAATGTAATGTCTCGATTGATCAATTGACTGATTTAATTCTCAATCTTTAAGTCCTTGCAAGATTTCAGGTTAAGGTCAGTTGTAGGGCTTTATACAGATCCGGCCCTGTACTATCATATAACTTTGTAAATTCCATGGTTGGCGGCACATTGATGGAACTAGGTTCGCTATGCCTTATGGGTGTAGGCTACTTACCAGAATGTTGATGAGTTGGTCTATATCTTCTTAAAATCTTTTACAAATAAAAACAAAAACACACCAAGTTTTTCGCTTCGGTTTTTCTCATGTCAAGGTATTCTATTTCGAAGCAGTGGTCGTTTTTACTTTAATTAGCAATGCGTACGCTTAAAAAGAAGTTAAATTTGAAATTTGTGAACCCAAACAATTGAAATGTATGCGCAATGGAGGTCGGGTGCCTTTTGGATGATTGTTACGACGCAAAGCGGACTCTACATTTACCCGATTTAATTCGAAGGGTTTAATACCCACAAAGTCCACAATTAATGTACTAAAGAGATAATAAATATTTTAGTTTTTTTTTAAGTCAGGCCTGTAATCATTTAAAATTTGTAAATAAATAATTACTCTACTTATTTGCCTAAATATCATTATGATAATCAGAAATATTATAGAACATACAAGAGTGTACGCCAACGCAAAACGTGTGTTCAGGCACAGGACCTCGAGATTTATGTGGTTGAGGAACAGAAGCGTTAAGAGCCAACTTAATTTTTTTTAAATGTATTTAATGGAATACACAATACTAAAGCGAGGCAATCGTCATTCCAAAAAGTCTTTGAAATTATTTTCGACTTCAAACACCAGTTTTATAAAATATATCAAAACTGAGTTAGATGTTTTGTATTACTCATATTGAAAAATATTATTATAATTATTTTTTTCTTATTATCATTTTTAATATTTACTCGAGAAATAATAAACAAAACCTTTCTAAAGTACCACCGATTTGGAAAATATATCGTACTTGAGTTAAACCAGCGCATGGCACTCAGAGCAAATTTTTGCAAAATTTAATATTCCTTACATATGTTGTAAGCGTAATATAAAATTGAATTATCGTTCACACAACCTGTTGTATCCACTGGCTCAATTCACATACGCGAATTCATTCAACGTTCTAATGTGAACGAGGTTATAACCCTGTTATAATAAAAAGTAAGTCGTTGAAGCCAGGAAGGGGAAAATGACGAGCTTCGTGTTTTAACCCGCTAGTGCTCAGGACAATTCAATTGCTTTTAATTGGTATCGTTCGTAATGGTCCGTTTCTAATAGACGACCCTTGAAGTGTTATTGTATTTTGCTTTTCGCTCACGTAATACCTTGTTTTTACTAATCAAATCCAGTTTTATAATTTAATTTTATAATAGAAAACTTAAATTAATGTAATGAATATAAATGTAATTCTATTTTAGAAACAATTCATGATGTTTAAATGAAATATACTAGATCTTATTTAATGTTTAACTTTGCGTTCAACAACTCACTACGGGTTAAGATATAGTTATGTGTGGCCATATCAATAACTACTAACATACATTATTCTGAAATTTTTAGTTGTAACTCACTCACGATTAGTTAATCGTATTTATTGTTATTATCACATAATAATTTGTGTGGTTAAAGAAATAATGTATTCCGTAAATTGGTTTCAATCTGATATTAAATCTTGTTATGTATTGTACAGTCGTACTCGAATCTGATATATACGGTACTTGTAATATGGATTTTATATAATTGTACGTGTTTTATTTATCTGTCAAAATTATTTTTTCCTTCTTGAAATATTCATTACACGACGGATGAAAATTCTTCCAGAGATAAGCATCAAGAGTCTTTTATACTAAGTTCGCTTTTTTTTTTTTTATATCCATTTTATTTCTGATACGAATGATAAAGTATTAAAGAAATATTTCTTCGTCTTTTTACCTCTATTTTTTTGCCCAGAGCATTGGAATTGCGATTCAACGTGGAAATGCCTTTAGAACTTATTTTTGTCGGTCATGATTTGTACGGTAACAATTTTTTATTTTTTATTTGTATATAATTAAGGCCGTCGTGTTAATAATTCTTATGTGAATAAATGTATTACATTAAATAAAAATAATAAAAATATATTTTACACTTAATCATCGAAAACGAATAACAAAAATTCTTAAAAAATGCTAAGCACGTTAATAAATGTATGTACGATGTCACAACACGAGTTAATCGCAAAAACAAGCAGAGCGTGTAAGTTCACAATGAATAACAAGAATGATGCGGGCCGTAATGAGATTTTCGTCGGGACGCGCAGGATAGAAACAAAGAGGTCAATTTGTCCTCCAAACGCCTCAGTGATCCACGGGTTATCCCATGAAGCTGGAAATACGAGTGTCTATATCACTCGAAATCTGGTGGGACTGTATAAGATAAAGGTCGGATACTCGAGCGACGAAATATAGGCTTTTTGAATTCTTATATGTTTTTTCTTCACTTGTTTATTGGGTTAAGGTGAATTTATTTGAGTTTTATGTCGCACTTGGTTTAGTGACAAGGTCGAATTATCTATCGGTAGGTGTTTGAAAACGGATCGGTTTCATTGTGAAATAAAAATAATATAGTATAAAAAATTAAACAGTCCTTTTATTTCGTACCAGATTGAATAGGTTTTTGTAATAACAAATAATGATTTGTATTCGATGCAAAACCAAAATTACTATATTTTTTGATACTTCGTTATAGATAGTCATGTAATGAGATGATCGATAGGCTTTTAGAATGTTGATAACATATTTTTTTGAACTTGTTGGAATAGACTGATGCCTGAGCGTACAAAAAAATTTTCTTGTCTATGGTTTTAAGCTGATGCTTTTTGAATGATAGACAATATGATGTCTTAATGCTTATATTATCGTATTAATTTTTGATACTTCAATCTTAACCTTTTTTTTATATCTTATTATTATTTAATTTTTTAAGTTATTTGATAGTGATTTTAATAAATGTAATGTATTTAATAATGTAATTATGTTATAAATAAGTATTGCAGTAATGAAAGTCTTCCATCAACTATTTAAAAGTGATTCATATATAATATTGTAATTAATATTTTAGGTTTCCGTATTTTATATAGTTAGCGGTTAAACTACAATTAAAATACAATAAGAAGGATATAGTACAACATTATATTACAATACTATATATTTTTTAATAATTTGCAATACTCCATTTTAAGTATATATTTATGTATACCTAACTATGAAGTGGGTAAGAAAAAAATATTTTTTTTAAAATCCTAAAAATGATAAAATATTTTTTTATCTGTGATTAAACATATCTTAATAAGTTCCATATTAATTTCTGCTTTCCTTTAACTGAAGGTCAAATTTTAGTAGCTCTGTAGGATAATTAAAATTTCAAAATAAATACTTATTTTGCAGACGTTACGATTCCAAGTAGAAATTGTAACGTCTGCAGAATAAAAGAGATAAAATAAAACACATTGTCTTGTGTAAATTGAACGTGTAATACATTTATATTATAAAGAGATAAAATTTCACATTTTGTAAATATTAGACATTTTCGTACAAACACAGCTGACGCACACGAATGAATAATGTCGTAAACATTCATTACTAATGCTATCCAAGTGTCGTGTCACTTACATGATATTTAATATTAACATCGATTTACATGCTCCATAAAACGAATTTCTCCTATACTTTAGTACATTTATTGAGGAGCTTTGTTTAAAAAGGTACAGTCAGCTACTTTTACTTTTAAATAAATCTTACATTGTTTCTTATAAAATAATCTGACAGTTGCTTCAATGAACGGATATAAAATGATGTAACTGTACATACAAGATACTAAAAATAAGTTAGGCAACTGTAACAAAACATAATCTGAGGCCTTCACGAGTTTTAAGAATAAGTTAATTTTTTGACAACAAGAATCACACACAGAATCTTATTAAATATACTTAATGATCATTATAATGTCCTTTTATAATTTCAAAGTTCTTTTTTTTTGCATGCGCAAAGACATTTATATACCTTTAATTAATTGTTTATATATAATACATTTAGTTCACAAGTACAAGCAATGTGATTGACTTTGTAATGCCTTAATTGACGTACAATAGCAATAGATACAAAAGAGCGAAAAAAAATAATTTCTCATGACCACAAACATGGTGAGAAAACTCAGGACTGAGAGTAAATTAGAAATGGTATCAATCATAATTTGTCAAGACGTTAAGATATTCATCTCGTTCATTTTTAATTTAGCACAGTTTTATTTAATACTTTAATGTATGTAATGAAGCTATTGATATATATTGATATATATCTATATTAATAACGATCGAACCTATCCACAATTATATATCGTTAAAAAATAATGTTTTTTTATTCGATAAGATATATCCGAACAGTTCGTATAATCGTGATATTTCAATATTAAATCCATAAAATTCAATGACATGACAGTTCAACTGGCGGCCATGTTTGACGTTTACAGGTGATGTTATAGATGTTCAACTATCACGTTTAAGAAAAAGTTATATGTTATATGAAAAGTAAATGATAAACCGTATTTGTTTCGTACTATTTATTTTACACGAGCGAATACGGGTTTTCATCTAGCTTATAATATTTAGCAGCAAAATTATACTTGCGCTAGACCGTACGCCATTTCTACAGTACTTTCGGTTCTGAGCAACTAGTAACCAACTATAGTCTAACTTACAATAAGGTTTATATAAGATTGTATAGCAATAAGGAAGACATCGATAGCCTGCATGAATTTTCTCACAATAAAGATATGTAATTCTATATTTATATTTTATTTTAATACAAAATATTCACGAACTATGAATGGATAGATATGCCAGGGAATTATGTTAGGTTGGAAACACAATACATGCTAAATTTAAACAATTTGAAGCAGAATTTTTACATAATATTTTGCATCTCTCATCAGAGAAGAAAGTTAAATAATATTTCATTGTTTGGATATTCTGCAAGTTAATCGATCTCTGGAGTCCGTAAGCATTGTGTTACAATCATACATGTTAAATCAAATTGTTTTCTGGCACTAAAGATAATGTGATGAGTTACATTACGAAGAAATACGTAACTGTATGTTGTGTCAAAAATATTTAATTTAAGTAATTAAATTAAAAACACACTATTTACACAGTTTGGAAGAAATATTCCACATCTATAGCCCGCTGTAAAGCAAAGTGGAATAAACCACAAATCTCCAAATCTCATGAATAGTAAAGAAGGTCTTTGACCAGTTACTCCACTTTTTTATCAATTATACACGTTTCACGGCACAATATTAATTATACACATGTCACGGGTATCAAAGCCGTGATATTATAATTCACTAGTGACGTTATAGTTGCACGAAGTTTTGACAATTGTCATAATATCATATTACGGATCAATTACTTCTGATTATAATAACAGCAATGTTACTTTGATATGACTACTGTGAAGGTGGTGATATATAAAACAATATAATGTTAAAAATACATTAATATCCTGATAAAATAAGTAAGCGGAATTTATATATACATTAGATGCTTAAGCTTTTAATGGTATAGATTATATGCCTGGATAAATTGTCAAAGCTGACAATACATCGAAAAAAATAGTGGCCAATATTTAGCCTTTGAGTACACGCACTCAATTAGTCGCACGACGTCTGACGTTTGACGTGTGACGTTTACCGTATGACCTACTCGTATGTGTATGACGTTTAGTGAGTGTCAAGCGTAACTGTCACGCACACCAAGATAATAAAGTTCGCTCGTTTATTTTAGTTATTTTGAGCGACACTCTATTAGATATATAAATAGTCTAATATTTATTAATCATTTAATTATGTTTTTAATAATGATATAAGATTGAATAATTAACACACATTAAGATGAAGAAAAGTTTTTGTATGGAGTCTATTTTGACTCTTATTATTTAGATTTATATGTAAATGGTTGAAGGTATGATTTATATACGTATGTATATAAATGATTCGCTTTGAATAATATGTTTTACGTAATATAACCCGGTAATAGTTGGACAGAATCAAATCTATTAAAATATTTTTTTATTAAAAAACTACCTTAGTAGTTGACTATTTTAAGATTCAAGAATGTTGTATTGACTGATATATTTTAAGGTTTTGATAAAAAACAACTTCATTAAGAAAGGCCAGCGACCTGCTTTAAACTTTACAACCAAATTATCCGCCTCTGTTACATTTGGCATGTGTTTAATTAAAAGAAAAACTCACCAAATTAAAATGTACTGTCTCGTGATTCAAATTTTCAACAAACTTTATTTCGCTATAAACTAAAATTCCAACATTAATTATGCATGACGGAAGTTACGAGAAACATGACGGAAATAAAATTGTAGTAATTTAAAGCGAAGTCGTATTTCATGAAACTTTCTACCTCGGCCGTTTCTTAAAGTGTGATATTATTCTGAAAATATTAAGAAAAGCAAAGAGCAAAAAAAGGAGATGATCGAAAATGGTTATAATTATAGAAATCTAATAAACTAATATAATTACAGTAAAACTTAATTATAAAATATTTTTTTATATATTAAGTTTATATATACGCGCCACGCACAAGCAAGGGGTAAAAAAACGACAGAAAAGAGGTACATTGTAGGCACAAAAGAGCGTCATGCTGTTTGCCGTCATTTCATACGACTAACCCCCCCCCCCCAAGTCGCACTAATAGATGTATCGCATCGAAAACAAATATGAAAATGATGATGAAAGCCATTCATGAAACTATAGCTAAAATTTATGCAATTTATTTTATTCATTCAAGCTTGAAGCCATCTCGCACAACATTTATATATCCTTATAATTTTACTCACTTCCTAATATGATATGTTTTAGTTACGCCATTATACCTAACATGATTTGCTATGCAACGACCATCAGTAGCGCCATTATTGGATAGACTTATTCAGTCTATCTCGCTGTTTCGCGTTTTATTTTATATTATTCGTTTCGCTCGCCAACATGAAAGAAAATAACGCAGTTAGAATTGAAGGACGTTAATTCTCTTTGAAGGAATACAACTTTGTGAAAGCATTTGAAAACGTGTCCGGGATTTCTTAAATGGAGTTTGTATTACTTTGAGTGAACTCACAACCGTTTGGACATATCGATATTTAAATCTGCATGCAACGATAGAATTAATGAAGTTACAATGAAATGGTCAAATAATCCTCTAATTGACTTTATGTGATATTTTTCAATATCATACTAAGTATATTGTAATCAAACAATATATCTATTTTATACCTATGTTTATATTTAAGTGATACGTTCTGTGCTAGACTCTCTGGGGAGATCGCAAATATGAGTTATGAGACACTTAAATGACATAAAGGTTTAAGTGTCATGGTTGGCAGCTGTATGTATAATTAAGGATTTGTGTTTCGTAATGCTTATGATTATTAGAAGCAGTGATCACTTACGCTGAGGTAACTTATACTGCCTTCCTTAATAAAAAAAAAAAACATCACAGCAAAAATTTAAAGACATGACATATCAACTATACCCAAGTTAATAGTTATTACGATTCTCCAAAATTCATAAGCACTGTAATGGAGTCTACACACAATACCAGTCGACTCGTTAATAGCCGGCAGGCATTACTTCAAGAGAATCATTCATATCGTCGGTACCATCCCTCCAGCCATGTCGGCTGATATTTCCACGACTTACAAGCGGAATGAAGAAACTTAATATGTTCATATGTTCATGCCGCTGACAATGTTTTCTAACGTCGACTCTTGACGGCAGATCTAAGACTAAGATAATGTACGGCAAAAATGTATAAGTCCACAAAATTAAAAAAAAAAATAAAAGAAAAAGAAAAACTTACGAAGTCACCGGATGTCAGCTTTCATTTGCAATTAAAGACAAATATTTTTTACACAAAAAAGAAGTAGATATTACATTGCGGCAAATATTTCATCTTTATCATACATAAAATTAATTATAAATAAGTATTAAGATTTTCATAAAATTATAAAATGATAATGATTATTAAAATTATTTGAATATTTTAAGCTAAGAACTATATTATAACGGAAATTTAATTATACAAAACTTATTCGTGAAATAACTTTAATTGACAATGTAATTTTTAGCCATACATATTTTAAAGTATATAGTAAATATTTCATGAGAATTTAAATCAACGATTTACGGGTAAATTATAGACAACAATTCAATATCATTCACTTACACGTTCTGTGACGTCATCTGTTAGAACGAATGAATGTATTATCTATTCAATACTTTAATTTAATTATTATAATATATTAAAAATGGAAATTAGGAAGAGTATTATTACGCTGGCGCTACTCAACTGGTCATTTTAATTATCAATAATATTTAAAGAGCCAACTATTAAGACGTCTAAGAGCGTAAAGGCATATCGCAATTGTAAAATATAATATTATCTACAAAATAATTTTATATAGAACACTCTAATACAGTTACGTTATAATAATTTTTGATTTCGTGGTATATATTTATATTGTAATATGATAGACTTTTGAATTGAGAAAACAGCTAAATTACTTAAAACATTTTATATATACTCCAGTTATTTTTAATATTTTATACAAAGTATGTTAATATTTTAATTTTCGTTTAAAAAGAACTAATTTATGCCTACGCGTATAAAAAAATATAGCCGCTACGAGATTTGTTTCTTTTTTTTTTATTTAAAAAGCTTAACGACAGGCTCAAAACAATTAAATATTCGATAATAATTGTTTGGGTTTAAGTGCTTTCATGTGACTCGTGTGAAGTACCTACCTACGAGAACGCGTTTATAATATTTTATTTTAATTAAGAAGGTTATTTAACGATATATATTCAAAAGAGATTTGAAAGGCTCTTAAGTTTAAACGTAGTTTGCACTCCCTAGCAGCGGTAGTTAGTGGGTTAAACGACCCCTAACGTCCTAATTCAGTCTCATAATTGCGTACATAAGTAAGTGAAAACTTGAATATACAAAGGATCCAAAGAAGCTCCGCATTGTGTTAGGATGAAAAAATCAGGAGTAAAAAATCGTACTAATTTTTACATCAATATCAATCATGCTTCATGACTGTATCTTCGTTCAAAAATTGCCTATCAATTTATATCAGACATTACGACCTGCGCACACAATGATACGAGTAGACGATCTATATAATATACTGCCAATGCAGCAGTTTTGCCAGAGAAGCCAATCACAAGGACTAGATATATTACATTGCATGTGTGCGCGCATACAAGCGCATTATATTTCGATAGATACATGAACTTTACAAGTATACCTATCATGAAAAGTAATCATTTTTAGATTTAGAATAATTTCTGTTTTCTGAGAGAATTAATGGACCATGTCAAACTATTTAGAGGTAAGTTTCATTTACATATCTCTTCGTGCGTGATTAACGAATACATCCTGCTTATTTTGGTAGTAATTCTAAAACATATAAAACTATAAACAAATAAACTGTGGCACCTTTGTTGTTATTCTGTTCGTACAGTGTGCGCAGGTCTTATTACATACAATATCGACAAATAGATTCTTTTAAGCTCTATTGGACTATAATAAATTACAAACATTTATATTTGGTAACATTCTATACAAGTAGTTAATTTTATATTGACTTAATTTATTCTATAAGTATAATATATTTTATAGAAAACCGTTACTATTATATATTTATTAAGGTTAAAGAAAATATAATACAGAAGTTTTTGGAAATATTCTGATGTTAATAAAAATGATATGTTCTACACAGTTGCTTCACGTAAGCTGGATAGTTGGAAGTTTAATTATATACCTAAATATAAATTTAGAAAGTACAATTACATAAAAATCGATAAACATCATTATCTCTTGTGTAATAATTGACAAAATACTAAGTAAATTATATAAAATATTCTTCATTTATAAACAAAAATAAAGAAAAGCTACGTCTTTTTGTAATTGTAATTAGTGATTTCTGTAATTAATATATACTATGTTTACGAATTGTATTTTTTATACAATTAAAATTTTTACAATGTTTTTTCCTAATCGTAAACTCGAACAAAAATACGAACGTTGATTTTAAACAAATGCCGGTTACACGAGTATTAGTTCGTTCGTAAAATTATCAAATTATGTAACATATTCATACATTTTAAAATACAGTTGGAATTTCAAATAACTTTCATCCGTTAAGTTTACTTTTTCAGTAAACACTGAAAAGTTATCCACGGTATAAATTAACTCTTTACGTTAAATTATATAAAATATTAGAACATGAGTATATTATAATATAATCTCGATCTACGATAAAAATACAACGTCAAATTTTATAAAAACATTTATAGCAACAAAATAATCGTGGCATATACTATGTACACGGTTCTACATATAGTTTCTCATCCCATTTAATACAGCGATAATCAATATTATAATAATACTACGGCTTATTATTAAATCGTTTGAGTGATTATGTTCTAGAGTAATTATCTTAACAGGTAGCTGTGTTGGCGCGAGTTCCATTCGTATAACGTTCACTGTGAAATAAAAATAATGTATTAATAATTAATATTACACTAATACGACTTACATAAGTTGTCTGTTAAATATATAAATCACGTAATTGCTTTTTGACAAACAGGAAATGAAAAATAAAGGTCTTAATTATATAACTCCTGTACAAATAACAACCACGTGGAATAGTGGCAAAAGTGCTGGCACCTTTTCCCCGTTGTATTTCAATTCCGATCCGAGTGGCGACAAATGAACCAGCCCTCTTATTTCATTTTTTTTTAATGGTGATTGATAATTATCAATAAAATTTGATTCGATAAGTTTGAATAGAATTGGGTCTGCCAATGATTAGTACTGTAACAAATTGTCTAATATTATACTTTTTTTAAATCATTACGACGAGCAAAAACGGCCCGAACACACTGGCGCCTTAAAAAAATTATTCTTTGCATCGCCACCAATCTTGGGTGCTGCGGTGTTAGGCCTCTTTTATTTATAGTTTCACTGGATCCCTCACCCTTCAAACCGGAACACAACATTACTAAGGCCGATTCACGCCGTAACGACAGAGGCCGGGAGCGGCTGGCAGCGGCCGTCAACGACCGGTAACGACGGGGCAATAAAATCAGTTGCAGTGACGCGTGCAGCCGCGCGCCCTTTTCGAACTTCTCAAGCGTTTTTGTTCGCTTAGTTATGTAGATAAAGTGAACTGACACACTGAAAATGCTCGCCGCGCTGCTGCTCTCCCGGTATTAATTGAGCACTAAGCATTCCGGTTTAGCTGTAGAAGATATGATGAGTGGATGGTACCTACCCAGTTGGGCTTGCACAAAGCCGTACCACCAAGTTCTCGTTACAAATTTTAGCAAACCAAACATATTCACTAAATTACTTTGGTATACTGCGTTCTTTTACAAGTATCATACTTTTAAAATAATTATGTAGACGATCACATTTAATTTGAAATGAGATTGCTTAATTTTAAACTCTACCTCTTTGTAATGACAAACCAAATTACCCAACTATTATGAGAATTAAATTAAAATAGGCATTGAAACATAAAACTTCGTTAAACAAAATTGCTGAGAAGTACTAATAGCACCAGATGTTCTTTGAATCATGAGACTGATTCTTTTTTTCATCGTTTACTTAGTTCATTTATATATGTAGATAGATTGTCGCACTACAAAAGAACTACAACAAAACAAGCCAACTTTATTATCTTGGTGTGCGTGACAACTATGCTTGACATGACTTGACGTGACATGTCATACTATATATATTATATTAGTGTGCGTGACTTAGTGGCCAATCGATGGTCACTTTTTTGACGCGTCTTCAGCTTTGACATTCTATCATATAAATAATAAATCATAGTTTACTCATCCTTTATAAAACAATTTGAAAATTAATATAACTGGTGCATTGCAATGCGATTGAGACAATTAAAAATGTCCAAAATATGACATAACTGCAAAATATCGAATCAAATTTTATTAAATAAAAACGAAATCATAAGAATTCATCATAGCTGTTTCTCACATAATTATATATGAACATCTCGACACGCGCTCAGAAGCTGCGGACGTCATCAGTACTAATTGTAAAATATATATTTAACAAAAAATTTTTTAAGTTAATTTAATAATATTAAAAAAGTTTTTTTTATTAAATAATAATCTTGTATAATATTAAATTCTTGCAGTTTATATTCATTAAATTTTCATTGCGTTCAATATCCAATTGTGTATCCTCATCACGAATAAATTCAGTTTGAACGCGATTGTGATTGCAAGTTATTACATTTTGGAAAGTTTTCAACACACAGCGAGAGTTTTATAATATAACATAATATAGCTTATAGTTCAATTTATCTTAGTAGGGCCTTTTGCAAGTCCGTCTGGGAAGGTACACTCACCACCCACAAACAATCTCAGCACACATTCTAGCACAAGTTATTGTTTTTGTGTTCCGATTTGAAGGAGTTATACTCCTTTGTTCTCGTTGTCTTAGTTCCCAGGATTGTGGTATATTGGCGATATAAGGAATTGTTAATATTCTGAAGGCACCAATGTCTAGGCAATATATATTGGTGCTGGTGACCACTTACCTTATGGCAACATTCCGGTGAAACCATGTTACGATTATAATAAATTACAACAGATAAGAGATAAAATATATACAGAATAAAACTTATGATTTCGTTTCGCGAGCCAGGCCTCGGAACTCTGAATTCTATGTATACATGTGGCTGTTCGTCATTTATAATAAATATTTAAAAGAACAGTTAAAATAAAGGCAAAAAATTATGCAGGAAAAAGAATATCAAGATTAATTTCATTATTATTCTACCCTTTATTTAGAAAACGTATAAGCATTAATATGTGTACAATAATGGGTGTACAGAGATAAAAAAAATCAAAGGTAGGCAATATTTGCAGTAACTTACCCGTAACTGTATGGTTTTGCACATCCGCAAACCCGTCGTTGAGGTTTGCGTAACTGGGTATGGTGCTGAGACAGGTGATTTCAACCGTCTGATTCGGGAACAGTTGTAGGTTAGTGAGGGGAAACCGTAACGAGGAGTTGGTTAAGGAGAGCGGCATACCGTGATGATGGCGATGGACGTTAACCGTCCCGTGAGGAATGGTAAGCCTTTCATCTACCTGGTGGAAATAAAAAAAAATACTTTTAATTGGACCCCTTAATAATAAACAAAATAAACAACGAAACAAAATTTTGGTCTAAATTATCTCACAGAAAATCAAAGTAGTGGTTAGCCAATTTTTTTTCTATCCTCCCTTTATTTTAAGAAATCTAAAATGATTATCCATAAAAAATACTCATATTATAACTTATTCAACTAAGATATAAAATAAAATAAAAAATAAATAATATAAGCAAATTATTACGACAATTCACAACTAGATGGCGTTAGTTGTACTTTAAATCGCGCTATCGTTTGGTATAAACCGATCCATATAGTGTCTGCGATGCTTCGTATCTGTCCTCACGATTAAGTTTTCCTTCACCGAAGAGTACGGTATTTACATACCGATAGAATTTTTGTTCGTCTAGTACTTAGGTACGAAGACGTCTATTAATATATAAAAAACCGAATTTAATATATCTATATATTTTTGTATATATATATAGTCAGGAAGTAAATGTTGTATGAAGTTATGAATATGAACCATTGGAGTGGCTATTATCTGCAACTCTAATAATAAATATTCATTACTACTCTCTGCAACTAATTTTTGAGATGTGATGCCCTTTTTCAGGGCTCTTGGAGATGGAAAGTTTCCATTGGAACCGTAATTGATCTGAACGCTTTCTTCCAAATTGAACTTTATTGTTGACGAGTTTTCAAATAATATGATATACTGATTACTTCACACAAAACTGTCAAACAAAGATTATTTAAATATTATAAATACTTAGTATAAAGCTAAGTCAATAGATGTTTCACCAAAAGTAAAATTAGTATGATTTAAGTACCTTTTAACGCATTTTTTTTGTATAGTATTGAGTTACACATCACAATATAAGGTATATCCTTAGGCTTAATCTAAATTATTGTAGAATCAAATATACTACACTAGAAATAAACCATTTACGATGGTTCGTTAATTTGATATTTTTTTTTGGTAATAAATCAAAATGATTGCATAATATGGTGTTCAAAAATGAATTGGTCATTTTATTTGACGCAATAAATTTGTAAAAACTTTAATTTGTTTCAGAGTTATTTTGTTATTAGACAATACAAACCGGTATGTCCCTGCATTTTAAATCTGTAATATTTTCGTAAATATTCATTTAAATTACTTGCTGTAAAGGGTTATATAGACCTATGCACAATGTATTTAAGGTATAGGTTAATTGGACATACATAGACCATCATGGACTTTTTTGAAGACCTTTTTAAAGTGTACTATACTGTAGTACATTATCTTGATATATCTTATAATATAGGTTATCTATAAATATTCCTTAATCTATAAGCTTCGACATATTGAATTCTAAATATAAAAATGTCTGCGGTTTCTTGTTACAGAATTGTAAAGCGAGTTGCTGAAATGTATTTACGTTGCGAAGTCGGAAAATAGAAGGTCTTGATTAAAAATATAAAAATACAATAACAATTCCTTCATTTTAACAATTTAAAAAAAAAAAGTTGCTCTGTATTAATGATTAAAAAATTTACAGCGAGTGTCACTCGGTATCATTTAGGGATCTAATACCCAATAAACCCAAAATTGTTTATGCATTTAAAATGTTATGTTATACATACTTATAGCTCATACTCATAGGGCTCACATTAGGGAAAAAAACATCTTCTAAATGTTTACGTGAAAAATTTGTAACTTATCTCGTTATATTGCTTCATAATGAGTGGATAAACTTCTTACAAAATGTGTATCGACTTACTCTGATTTCCACGTTGTTAATTGTGCTGCCCTTTCATTATTTATATGTCTAGACAGACTGTCAAAGCTGAAGACGCGGATAATCTAAGGTGCTAATTTTTTAACTCGTAACCTAAATGGATGTTAAGTATAAGTTTCCTTAGGATTTAAGTCATTTGTTTACTGCTGTTTTATTTAATTATTGTGAATAAATTAAAGGTTGTTTGTAATACAAGGGTATTTTCAAAATTGGAATAACACGAGGTCACAATAAATAACATAAAAAATTCTATTCGCCATCGAACAAATCACAATAACGTAAATGGGTTCATTAAAATCGACCGTCGCGTCCCGCCTCACACCAGCTCCAGCTGTTATTAGCCGCAAGACGTTGACGACACCCAATATAATACCGCTGTTGTGGTACAGTGTTGACTGTCTGTCAAATCCAATCAATCTAATAAGTACTAAATTTTTTAAAACGGGTGTATATACTTGTATCGCCAAGATGTCATTTTCAAGTTTGACTGCACATATAAAACCAACTATATAGGTAGGTACATATGTTTGCGTGGGTCGAATTATTGAACCATTTTGTAAGTGGTCCAATTTCGAGTAGTTCCGCAGTACGCATTAAGATTTCTTATAAAAATACTTGGTCTATATTTTAAATTCATTATTTCTCAATAAAAATGGTTCGTCAATTTTACGAAAGTAGTTGTGTAAGCAAATGAATGCCGCTTGATTCATAGTCCATTGCGGTATTGTTTCAAAGCAATAGACGCGTTGTGTTTTGTTAACACGGAACGTAAATGAACGCAATCGATATTGTTGTGTGTATTTTGAACATTTCGCGGTACAGATAATTTTGTCATTTCCTTGTTAAATGGAGCATTATATTATTTTTAGCTTTTGTTTGTCTTTATTTTAAGAGTGTTAAGGATATTTTCTGGTGGATTAAATTTAGATATTATTCTTTGTTGTTTTTAATGAAGTAGTTCAACCGAAAATCGTCTTAATGGTAAAGATCATTAATTTTAATATATTTTCTGCGATATTATTACGCATAACTTAAACTAATTTTAACATAAATTGCGAACTCTGTATATTTTGACAAAGCAATCGACGTTACGAATGTGTTAAAAGCTCGATTTCCTTTTATGTGGTCATTTATTAATCTATAAATTTTTTATGGTCGTACACCGCTGGAACTGGTGGTAGGCTGTATAATTTTAACAACCTTGATATCTGACGTTTTGTTTGAATAAATCAAGAACTGAAGGGATGTAAAAATTTAATAGTTTCCGGCTTTGTTCGTAAAACAGCTTACTGGGATCGGATCTCATTACTTACATAATACTCGGCTGTGGCCCTCTGCTAACGAAAAATGAATATTTATTCATTAGGATAAGTAAAATGTACAATATAAAATGTTCAAAGCTATTCTTATAGTATTTTGTTACGAATTAGTAACAATGAGGACATAAATAAGTATTTACAGATATAAATTTAAAATAGCTTCCGTATAAATCAAACCCGTGGGGACTGTGCCAATAATACTAGCAGCATTTCCCTGTTGAATCGCAATTACGATTTTCTGGGCGAAATATGATCCAAACCCTCCTGTCACCAGTGAATACGTTGGGGGCGGAACCGGTATATGTTTCAGAAATATTGATATTTTATTAAAGAAACACATAAGAGATATGTTTAACTATATATTTTTTTATATATATAACTTTAATGCTTTAAATTTTCTTCTACTAAATAAAAGTTAATGAGCATAAAAATATATGATTTAAAAATGGACGACACGGACAGCTCAATATTTTATTTATTCAAATATATGGAAGACTCCAATATCGATATCTAGTTGTACGTGAGCAAAGAATCTAGACTGTTCCATATCGATTACCAAAATTGGTTTAATAATTACGTATGTAGACGATATGAGCGTCAAAGACACTAAATTACCACTATTAACAATTTCGATTTATTTTATTATAGTTTTTAGTGATATTATAGTTTAATTTAATAGTATTCTAATATTAATGATTGGTGGCGATGTAAGGAACTGTTATGAAAAACCAAAATATACTTTACTCAAGTAAGCTGTAAAAGCACCTTTTTAATCGTCATTTTATAGTTACCATCAAAAGTTAATATTTATTACAGCGCCATTGCAGAGGTGACCACAGACCAACAGGTTGCACATTTGCCTGTCCGCCATATTATATCATAGAAAAAGTATTTCGGGTTAGGTATATCTTTCCTAAAGATAATACTACTGTTATTATTGCATTAGTTGATATTATAGCGAAATAATATACGTTAAAACACATGTTCATGTAAAATTATAGCAAACATGCAAGATTAAACAAACATTTCATGATTTTAGGATATGAGCCGGAAATGCAAAGCGACGAAATAATTAAACGGACAACAGTAATAAACGGACGATTGATTTCAAATTAAAACAGTTGGTTTGAGTTGGTATAAAGTACAGCAATTACTGCATTGCTCGTGTTATTTTTATATAACAGCTTTATATAAAATTTAATTCATTTAATACTATTTGGTTCTCGTCATTTTATATGCGTTAAATTTGTATTATACGTTAAATAAATACGTAAACTTCAGTTGTTTAAGTTTTGATAGACTTTATCGATTTTAATAAAAATATACAGAACGGTTGTTTAGTTACCCTTATAAATGGATGAATATTAATTTGAAGGAGTCATTAATTTTGAAACTACAAGCGGAAATTTCAGTGTTATTTGTACAGATCAATTTTAGTCGATGAGAGTTATAAAATGATTAGAAACGATGCAAAATTAGATCCAAGCCAAGATAGTAAACGAATTAAATAATAAAATATTATCCCAAAAATCATTTCATTGAAACGTAAAAAAACGAGAAAAATATATGTATTTTTTTTTAAATTTTAATTATAAGAAAATGGCAAAATTAAGAATTAAGTTAGCAACAAAAATATATGGGAAGTAACATACATAAAAACATTAGCAGCCTGTATATTTCCAACAAGCATATTCCACCACGCTGCTCCAATGCAGGTTGGTGGAAATATGGGTAGTAAGACTTAACTGATTTCAGCGAGTTAACACTTATAATTCGTATTATATAATTATTTAAAAAAAAAAAAAAGTTATTAAAATTTGTTTTTAATATAACAAAGCAGGCTTTGGACACATGTCATAAAAGCTAACTGAAATATATTATATAACTAATTAGTATAGCTTTAAAGTTTATTTATTAAAAGATATATTATAGATTTTTTTATAAATGTATTTACACAATAATTATTTGCATATAGGCATTGCATAATTGTGTGCAAATGAAAAATATTATTATTATTGCACAGATTATGACCACTGTGAATGGTGGCAAGGTATGCTATGTATACATATATAGCATCGTTTATATTATACTTATGTAATTAAAAGACAATTTAAATAAAATTATGTTGAGATCAGTTTAAGGCGAGAGGAAGATAAATATTTGTATGTCAATATATATAAGCTATTCTCAGAAAACGTTGAAATGATAATCTTTTTTTTATACTATTAAATGGCGGACGGTAAAAGGCGACACTTGATCACATGATGGTAAGTCGTCACCACTACGTACACATTGACGCTATAAGAAATATTAACCATTCCTTGTCCCCAATGATTCTACAAACCATTTGTACTATTAATACTAAGATGTTATGTCCCTTGTGCATGTAACACTGGTTTACTCACCCCCGTCAAAATACAATACATACAGAAAACAATGTTTAACGATACTTTAAAAATAATACATTTATAAAATAAAATGATTAGTATAAATGTATTTTTTTAACTTAGACTTAAAGTTATAAATATCATATTGCTTAATTCCTCAAAAAATATCTAGGGATCGTTTTAATTTCAAGGTAAAAATAAGTGCGTAAGAAATATAAAATAAAAAAGTTCCCATCATCCTCGAAAGTTAAGTTACTTACTTAATTGAACCCCTTAAGAGGTAAGAGAATTCTCCTAGGGGTATTTAACGATACTTGTATAAATAATAAACAAGTAATATATACTAATAGAGCCGAGATGGCCCAGTGGTTAGAACGCGTGCATCTTAACCGATGATTGCGGGTTCAGACCCAGGAAAGCACTACTGAATTCTCATGCGCTTAATTTGTGTCTATAATTCATGTTGTGCTTGAAACCTGCATCTTCTAATTTCAACGAAATTCTGCCACATATGTATCCACCAACCCGCATTGGAGCAGCGTGGTGGAATATGCTCCAAACCTTCACTTCAAAGGGAGAGGAGGCCTTAGCCCAGCGGTGGGAAATTTACAGGTGGGTAGAATAATAATGTAATATACCTACTAATATTATAAATGCGAAAGTAAGTCTGTCTGTTAACTCTTCACGCTTAAAGCGCTGAACCGATTTAGATGAAATTTAGTACGGAGAAAGTTTTGAGTTTCGGGGAAGGCCATTAGCTACTTTTTCCTTTTTTTTTAATTCAACCAAAAATTGGAGGTGATTGTTTGTGTGATAGGTAAAGTTTTATAGAATTCGCGCAGGTATAGCCGCAGGCCCATCTAGTGATCAAATAATATAATAAGCCGTCCTATCAAAATACTCACAATATTCAAGCAGGCTTTTATAAGCACGTTTGATTCTAAATTTCACATAATTATATTAAATACAAATTGACCATCGGTTCGAAAGTAGATTCTACCGAAACAAACCGGCTATAATTTCGGTAGGCACACTTTTCCAAAATCTCAATTAAAAAATTATGTCAATCAAATGTAATTAAAATATATATTCTGCCTGATTTTCACCAAACACTAAATTCACGTTTTAACCCTATTAATATATATCGTTTTAAATTATAATATAAATTACCAACATTCAAAATATCAACGATCTTTTTTTACATAAGAATTGTTTACATTGAGGCCAATTAATTAATTCTTAACACAAATTACTTTATTTGATTTTATTATAAATATAAAATGATTCAAATTTCTATATACTATTCGCTTAAGTAAGCACAATGCACATCATTACACTGAGAAAAGTTACTATACGTTTCATCAGAATCTTCGTATTGTTACCCATTTAACCTAAATGCAGTTTAAAACGAAGCCGTGTTCGAGAACTCGTTTATAAAGACAACCTAATTTAATGTTTAATCCGTTGTTGGATTCAAGTTACCTTAAAATACGAGTAAATTTATTACCTTTGTTTATTATCAAATTTTAGGTGTTGCTATTAAAACCAAGAAAAAAGTGCATTTATGTATTAGACTAACTATGCACGGTGTTTATAGCAATGCCATTTATTATATATAAAATTAATAATACGACTCAGGAACTACCACGCGACGTTGATGTCACTGTGCTGGAAACGTTGCAATGGAAATATCAACGAGTTTTTTCGATAAAGGTTTATCGATACGTCGGTACCTTAAGTTAATAGCGGGGCTGGAACTACTATAACCTTTTTTGCCTTTTATATTGACTACCTCAGATCCTAAGAGGTTCTGATCTTTGAGGTCAAAAGTAAATGGAATCGGTAATCATACTCGTAGTTATCAGAGAGGAATCGGGGACTAAAACTTCGATGCCCGTACCCTGCTAGGACTAATAGCAGAGAGCTACTGTTGTAAGTGTCGACAACTGGTTGTAGTTTCAACGCAATCGTATGTGTTGTTTTGGAATAGAATTAACATAAAGAGGTTACAAATAAAAAAAAATATATTTATTAATATATTAAGGCATACCAACAATGATTATTTATAAGTTTAAAAACAGACGAAATACTTCGTTCTGTGTGAACATTATTAACAGCAGAAGAGGATTAATAAGGCATTGGTCTGATTGAATTGAATTGAATTGATAACATGGTTAAATAAGTTCACATAACTAATGTAATAACTTATTATTATATGTGTTTTAATATAAAGTTTAAACTATTATAATGTATTGCATAAAATAGTGCAGAGCATTCATATACTTCCAAGCTTGTTGACTGAACTGCGCTTCCATTGGTATTATTTATTATGCTCAATTTATCACCTCACAAGAAATAGTATACCAAACTTATAGAACTGGTTCAGAAAAAACAAAATATATCACCGAAATAGATTAGTTAATAGCTTGATGAATGGTGACGTGAACGTGAATATTAACGGAAGATTCCGGATTCAAACCAGGCAAGAACCAATGACGTTTTCGTGTTAAGTACATGTACACATTTGCGTTAATAATTCATCTCGTACTTAGAAGTGAAGTGGAACATGAGGAAAATAGCATCTGTTGGATGAAATTACGCCAACCTGCGTTGGAATATCGTGATGGAATAAACTGAATCATGTTCTTCAAGACGAAAAGGAAGTATTTGCGAAGATTTTATTTACTGTTTGATAATTACTTAATGATATGTAATTTCATTTAAAACATGATTGATTATGTCGTCCTGTCCGATTTTGGTCAGGGCGACTAACCTCAAGGGAGATCAGCTAACTAAGAAGAACTCTCTATTCTCTCACTCTAATAGTTAGTTTAGGATAGGATGACAATCCGACACGTCCGGGTAGAGTGAACAACTCCAACTTCCTCAGACTTTGGGCTATTACTGAGAACTTTTCGACTGAAAAACCCAATAACTTTTTAATAGCCTGACTTAGGGTTTGAACTGCGGGATCTTTGTCATTATATCTAGTCACTAGACCAAGAAGCAGTTGCTCATAAAGGTATCATTGTAACCTGTATCAGGGTATCGGGGATAAGAATTTAACAGATCCTACAATATTGGTTTTATACATCAAATAACATAAATAATAAAAGTAAATCACTTCAAGCGTTCAAATGTATCATCATCAGGCCGATGATGCAAAAGGCTGGTTAAATGTCGCACAGAGAATCGAAATTTCAATTCATGGGAGAAATTATTCTAGCATCATGTCATCGCTCCACACATTAAAATTTATACAGTAATTAACATTTAGTTAAGTCTTCAGGTGCAATAATTAGAATTGATATATTTAGTAACATCCGGACCAATCACAGATTAGACCATATCCTATCTACTAATATTTATAAAATCGTTTTGTCTTCATTGTTTATCAATGAACAGACAAAACTATTGAGCTTAGAAAGCTGAAATTTGAAACATAGGTTTATTACGAAAATATTTTTTATTTGGAAATTTTAATTTTAGGTAGAATATACGTTGTTGAAATTGCGGTTGAGCGTTACCGATAAATATGCCTCGCGAAAACCTTAAACTTTCTGTGCTCTGTATTAGTGGGGAAAAGTGTCATAAGTCCATAGGTTCATTTATTAGGCGAAGGAGGGATTGCATAATTTGCGCGCATCGATTACGTTTTTATTTAATAATAAAAAAAAAATCTGTAAATATAAGCTGAAGGTTCCCTTTGTAGTTATTGTGTTATTGAAAATCTAAATGTAAAAGAATCTTATCTTAGAAAAATAGCCAATAATAACAAATCCAGAAGTTACTTTGTGTATTTATTTCTATTACTTCTAATTATTTTTTTAAGAAAAAAGAGGAAATGCTACTTATGATGTAAGGATTACAGAAAAAATAATAATCAATATAACTAAAATGAAGGCACAGATATCCACGTCTTAAAGGAGAAATGGGTATGAATTTTATTCCTACGAAATTGGGACAACCGGCTCGTAGGTAATATTGTATATATTATACTTACTTTTACATTATTGATGAGCCACGTTAGGTGTGGCGCGGGATGCGCCGGTGAGCTCTGACAGATAGCCTCTAGATCGTCGTTGGACGAAAGTTTTTTATGTTTAATCTTGATTTTTGGACGGTATTTTTGCCGAACTGAAATCAGACAAGAATAAAATACAGATAAAACAACGCAAAATCATATACAATATTAATATATCTATTATAATAATTATGTTGTAGAAGCAGAACATAATACCAAACAACGGAATCCTAAGGTTTTGCATAATAAACATTTTCTTTGTTTAAGTTGGTTCATTAATTATGCTATGAAAAAAAAAAAAAATACGAGTCAATACACGAACAAACGTAGTCTTTTAAAGAGCGGCTCATAGTAAATACTAGATGCATAGTGTAAAATAGCACAAAGGCTATCGCTGGACCATGCAAAACTCAAAGCCGATTTTACGATCGCGCACTTTTATTCCACTTCTATCGTTAAAAACGTACACATTCTATTCACGATAAAGAGATTTAAAAGCTTTCATTTTTTTATTCAGTCTTGACAAGTGGACCTGATCATGACTAACAGCGGTATTGTGATAAGTAATCATTCATTAATTGTCAATCTTCCAACTTATGATATTTTGCCTCCTATGCAAATATTTATATAAAACACACATACTGTACTCATTACTCAGTTCTCTGTGGCTCACTTAATAAACAGACGTGTATTTGTTCAGAATTCTCATTTTACTTGCGAGCCGTCCTTCATATAGGGCACAATCTCTAAAATGTTATTTCAATTATATGAATCTTAATACTTGAATATTAACAATTCAATCGTGTTTGATACCTTTGGTTTATTCACAAATCGTAAGGCGATATTCGCGTATTGAATGAAAATCAAATACATGGAAATATACAAATCAACAGTAAACTATTTGCGTGTGGAATAAGTTCTGGTTTTGGAACATTTACAGGATGATATTAATAATATTAAAGGTAATTTCGATATTTTATTCTTATGTAAATAAATGATACATTTAAAAAATAATCAAACCGAGCAATCGTTTCAATTAATATTTTTGTAATCGAATATATTCAACAATTTTAAATTTCGTTTAAAGTTTTAGACAATCTATCTTTCTAAGTAGCATTTTTTATTAATTAATGGTTTTACTTATATTGTTTAAGGAGTCATTAGTTTAACGTTATATCTTTTTCTGAATATAAAAAATCAGTTTAAATAGAACATTTATAAGTAAAGCCGTTAACTAATATAATAAATACTTTGTTACTCTGAGAAATACGTAAAGTATGGTCTCAGATAAGAGCATATTTTCTTTTAGCAATTTCCTGTTTCAGTGTAAGTAAAATTAAAATTCAAACGATAGTGTCCGATTCAGAAATGAATACCAGTATCTCGTTAGTTTTCGTTTTCCGTGTGGAGTTAAAATACCGTTTACATACATATGTCTACATAAAGAATTCTAAATGAACTTCGAACAAGACTAGCGCAAACATTGAGCAGTGGAACGACATTTACGACTATAATACCCAATCAAAGCGGACATGTATTGAAAATACAGGCGTCACATTAAAACAGTTGAGACAGTTCTCATTTAATTTACATTTCCAATATACTGATAATACAGCCAATCAAAATGCGACGATCACCGTCACGGTATAAAAATAAGCATCCGTATTACGATAAAATCAAAATACTAACAAACAGTACTACAGAGTCGAGATTCAAGTGAGACTTTTGCTTGTACCGTCACTTTGTTTAAAGTAGCTGCGGTTTTTTATAGGCTTATTACGAAATTTCCTAATTCAGATGACGTCATCCAGTCCCATGATCTCGACTCTTTTCTAATTGTTAAGAAACAAACTGACAGCGAACAATATGAAAATATACAGTCAGGCATTAGATTCGTAATTTAGAAATGTGCGGTGCAGTCGACGGGATGAGGTAGCTCTCCAGGCTGATTAGTCTTGGAAGAAAAAGAAACGCGTGATGTCGGCGGCTGCACCTTACATTTTTAAATCATGACTCTAAAGCTTGTTGCTCTTTTAACCTACTTCAAGAAACGTAGAACGTTATATTTTATATGTGTTTTTCGGAACGAAGTTCTTTTACGCGCCTTACAGTAAAGTGAACTGGAAGCCCCTTACTTTATATTTATCTTTCTTTCTCTTTCTATTTATTATTGTCATCTCTTTCTCTTTATCTCTCTATCTATCTATTTATTATATACGGTTTAATATAATATTATTTAAACTTATTTTTTGTTGCTGTACTAGTGGCTCGCCGGCGAAACTTTGCGTTTATTCAACAGATTTTTAGGAAATTCGATAGCCATGACAGGTTTTGTTTTAATTTAATTTCATTTTAAACTGACGATGTCTGTTCGTACGTTTTATATTTTTCTTTATTCCGCCATTAGCGCCGCTTTCTACCCGGCCAGTAACTTCGTTCCGCTCCCTAAAATCATAACAATTTAGTAAATTGCAATCAAGAATCCTCTATATTTTTCTGCACATCTACGGCTGGCGTTCTTCAATATGAAACTATAACCAATTTTTTATGTGCAGCTAAACCGGCTTACGCTATTAGTATATAAGATATTGTTCCAAACGTTGTTTATTTATTCCATTGTATCTGTTATTTAATACATAATATATAGGACAAGCAACTTCGTTCCAATAGGATGTTCCACAATCTCTATTTATTTTTGTATTTTCACCGACTTTTTAAGAACGATTTATAATTTTTATTTGAGTTAGATCCTCAGGTTGAAAGACACATTCAACACTGACTTACAATAAACATAACTATACCATACTTTGTTATTTAGTACTTTCGGATATATTTCGTTTAGTAAAACGTTTACAAAATTACGCGACGTATGATTTTGGTATTTGTAATGAAATTTAAAATATACGAATCCTATCAATTCGATATATATGTCAGTATTCGTGTTATTGAGTGTTAATGGTATTCTAATACAAGAACAGACTACGCAGGGCCTTCAGACAAATGTTATAATACAATTGCACTGTTAATATATTCAACTGTTTTCTTAGACAATACGACTTCCCATCGTTTACAAAGTATTACAGGCTTTTAAAAATAATCTAGCAATTATTGTTTTCAGAAGTTACCAATGTTCTCTTTGAATTAATGTTAGTTTAATAGGGACATAGAGACATACAGCCGTGTTAACCCAGTGGTTAGAATACGTGCATCTTAACCGATTATTGCGGGTTCAAACCCCGGCAAGCACCACTGAATTTTCATGAGCTTAATTTGAGTTTATAATTCATCTCATGCTCGGCGGTGAAGGAGAACATTGTGAGGAAACCTGCATGTGTCTAATATCAATGAAATTCTGCCACATGTATATGCACCAACCTGCATTGGAGCAGCGTGTTGGAATATACTCCAAGCCTTCTCTTCAAAGGGAGAGGAGGCCTTAGGCCAGCAGTGGGAAATTTAATTAACAGGCTGTTAATGTTATGTTAGTGGGGACAGGATGGGATAGTCAGGATTTAACTTGCTGGATATTGCAATTACCATTATATGTACTTGATAAGCCTAGATGACCTATTGTAGGAATACGTAGACCTATGATGTGTAGGACAAACCAGTCATTATTAATAAATCAGGCAGGCTTATAACTCAATTATATACACATTATTTTAAGTCGGTTATCCACTCAAGTCAAACAGCTCTCTGCTGTACAGCACCCGTTATTATTTCGTGATTTGCAGTGCATTGACGTCTTATGGTATATACCCGATTGGGTTATATTATTAACTGTCGGTATCTACGGACAATGACCTAAAACTAATTAAAACAAAATTAAAACGTTTCAAAGATTTTCTTCGTTCAACAACAAATTAGTGAGGATGGTCGTTCGTGCTTAAGTTCCGCAGTCAGGAGATTGTCTAGTTTCTAAGAAATAGTGACTCGGCGAACTACTTTGATCAATGTGTAGTGGTCTATAACTTTGTAATTTAAGTGCAATTTGTTTGAGGATATCAAGTATTACATAATAGGTTTGAATAGGTCGGAGGTACTTTCTGATTCTTGTGAAAATGGTCACATTATATCATCTTTTTCAAAATGGCGGATGTAAATGGTGTCCATTCTTCTCCGCCGGAAATTACACAACTGAATATCAAACATGGTGGTTAATAAATAAAATTATCGTATCGCAATGTTATTATTATTTTATGAAGAAGGAAACTTGAGGTAGAAAATAGTTGGATGTTTTCGTTACGAAGGAAGGGCAAGTGAAGGTGTCAAAAATGTGTTACAGGTCTTTATGTAGAACTAACAACCTCTCTCGACGTCACACAAGTAAGATGTGATCTTTATTAAAATACATTTTTAAAGAAAAAAAAATCGAAACTAATTTACTTCAACCATATGTTTTACGTCAAGGAATCTTTGATCTAAACCGTACTGTGCGAGTACCATCAACATCTTTTTTGATGTGTTTATACTAAAAAAAGAGTGAGCCTCACAGTAGTTGCATTTGATATAGTGTAGTGTGACATTTGACATAGTATCCTGATAATTGACAAACTTTGAGATTATCCTTTCGGAAAATGTGTTCGTACCATCTGACATCCCACTCTAGCATAGCGTTTATTGGTCAAATCAAATAGCGCGCGCTCTCCCAACTTCCTGTTACAAACTTCCGTCCCTTTTTACGTTATCACTCTTATAAAATAATTCACTTTTTCTTATTTTTAAAAAAGTAAAGCTATTCTACATGTAGTAACAAACTCGAATCTTACAGCACCTTGAATTGTCATGTTATTACATTAACAGCCTGTAAATTTCCCACTGCTGGGCTAAGGCCTCCTCTACCTTTGAGGAGAAGGTTTTCTAGCTTATTCCATGTCATAATATATGCTACACTAACTATATACTAATATAATTAGACATAATATTTCTCCAAAGTATCGAATGACGTAAGTCGATTTCCAGTAATTCACGAGTCAGAAACAAGTGAGTTTGAAATTGCCGATATTGGCCTAGCTTCAGCAATGCTATTATTATTATCCTAAAATTGCAAGGAATAAACTGCAATTTTGACAGGATTTCTAAAAATATACGGCAAATAAATTAATACCGAAATTATTTATGTATTTTTTTACATTTCTTAAATTTAAAGTGTTTATGCAAAAACCCAGCGATTAGGAATAGGAAAATTGCTGGATTTTTGCATTGTTTACAAGATCTTATTTATACAGTCGATCTGAATTGTAATCCTAATGATAAGATCATGAACAAATAATACACTGAAACATTCGCAATTTCATGAACTCTATCTAACATTTCTGTATGTATATTTGCTACGAATTATGATACCATTTCATTTCTATAAATCGGGGTCGCTTCTTGCACCTGACGCCTTCCTGGGCACGTGATATCTTAGTATGCATCAAATGCGCTCACCTGTTAACTAGCACGTTTCTTGTGATAATATCCAAGTTTTAATTGAAAATTAAATATTAATGATCATGTTCCTTAAAATAATCAAGTCCATAAAAAAAGACATTCACAAAAAAAGAGAGATACGTGGTTTTTTTTTCTTGTCATATAAATAGGACTAAACAGGAAATATAACTTCCTAACCAAAAAAATATTTTTGACAAAACGGGTCATAAATGACGGGGTTCTAAGGTAATAAACATGATAAAAAAATTACAACCGAATTGAGTACCCCCTTATTCTACAGTCACCAAGTCAGTTAACAACATTTTATAAATGAGATACGGAGTGAGTTCTCAGAGAATAGCACTGCTGTAGATAAATTGTAATCTTGACATAAACATTATACATACAATGAGATTTTAACAAAGGAATTTATGTTATAACAAATTAACTCCATTTGCGATTCCTTGCATCAAAACCGAAATTATGATAGTGAGTCTTTTAGCTTAAATGAATACGTAACAGAATTTTAAAACTAAAATTAAAATTAACATGATGCTATACTTTGTCTATTTACGTATTTATTATGTCCGTTTGACCGATTTTTGCTACGGCGGCTAATATCAAGGATACCTGGCAACATATATCAAGAAGACTGGCAACTACGGACATATAATAAACACATGGGCATTTTCTATTCCGATCTCGTAATCCGATGTAACGGCAAATCGCACACGACCGGAAAGAGTTCAGGCACCAGGGACGTGATTTCTTTGTTCTTTATTCCCAAGATTGGTGACGTATTAGCGATGTTAGGACTTGTACTTCATACAGTCCCAATGTGTATGGTATGTACCACTTATCATTAAAAAATCATTATTCTATCAGTTCATTAAAAAATCCAACTTTCTTATTATAAATGTAAATATATGCAAATGAAAGTTATTTGTTAATTAATTGCTGCTGATTATTTGTACGGTGTATTTATATGAGCTGTTTTTTTTTTTTTTTTCGAAATTAATTAAAAACCTTTTTCTTTATTAATTAAGTTAAGCAATTAATGTAAAACAATACAGTAATGTAAGATAATGTTATTACAATGTTCCCGGTTCCAGCGTATCCAGAAGGCAGCTTAACTTTCCCGCGAATGTTATTTTTTTTAATGTTGCCCGCTTCAAAAATCGTAGCTACAACATATATATGTTAGTATTACGAATAACAGTACCTATAGAGAGCCGAGATGGCCCAGGGGTTAGGACGCGTGCATCTTAACCGATGATTTCGGGTTCAAACCCAGGCAGGCACCACTGAATTTTCATGTGCTTAATTTGTGTTTATAATTCATCTCGTGCTCAGCGGTGAAGGAAAACATCGTGAGGAAACATGTGTCTAATTTCAATGAAATTCTATCACATGTGTATACCACCAACCCGCATTGGAGCAGCGTGGTGGAACATGCTCCAAACCTTCTCCTCAAAGGGAGAGGAGGGCTTAGCCCAGCTGTGGGAAATTTACAGGCTGATAATGTAAAATGTAAAAAAAATTGAGTACAATAAATAAATAGGCTAATCTTATATATTAATAGCGCAAGCCGATTTTTGTCCAGTGATTATGGGACGATAGCTGCATATAAAAAACGATTATAGGTTTGAAGAGCTCCAGCCGTAGGTGTGCGAAAAATAAAGAGGATTCTTGGTTGCAATTTATTAAAGTGTTATGATTTAACAAATAATTAATCTTAGAGAACGATGAAAGATTCTGGCCCCGTAGAGAACGGCGCTATGGCTGTATAAAAAAAATCAAATGTAAATCATACGAAGAGACGTTGTCAATTTACAATGAAATTAAAAAAAAAAAAAAAACCTTGTCATAAGTTTCGAAATTTGTAAAAATCTATTAAATAAACGAGAAGTTCGCGTGCGACCCACTAGTAATAAATAATCGTTGTAATATATTTGCATTATGAGATGCACTGACGTTACATACGATGTCAATAAAATGAAAAAGAACTAAAAAAAAAGACTAACTGTATGTCCACGTCATACCATTTCTCATATTGGTTAACGTTTAATTGTAGTTCTAATGATCGTAACGTGATGATTAATAGCTCTCTTCATTCACTATCCAGACATGTTTTACGTAGTTGTTAATGCCTTAAGGCGCGCTCCTCCACGTGAAATTATGTAAGTTTTAATAAAAATAACCTTAACCAATATAATCTATTTTGTATTTTTTGTTCATTACTCTTAGTCGTCTCACTGGCACTAAGACATCTCGTCAGCACGCCGATAAAATCATTTACCGCGAATGGGCGTTTCTCCTTGAATAAATCTATAGTAGTTCCTGAGATTAGCGCACATAATGATACAAACTAACTAGCCTATAACATATTTAATATCATAACAAATATACAAACAAATAAAATAGAATCGTATATCTTAAATTAAACTATTGTGTATTAGCCTACTTGAGTTTCATTGTACCTTACCAACCTTACGTTAAGAGTTCTATATAAATAAAATGGGTGCCTAGTAACTCAGAAAATAACACATCACTTGAGATCCTTATATAGCTTTCCGAGGCAAATAGCCCGAAATAAAAGTAAGTTTTACTCACCAATAACGCTCACTTCGTGTATTTTGGACGCCTTTGAATATAGAGGTATTTCCAAGGCGATTTCGCACGCGTAAGGACCGGACGCTGGAAAATCCATTCTCTCCAACGTTAGGGATGTTGGAGTCATTTTTACTAACTAGAACAAAAAAGAATAGATAATTAAGAATTGCGAATACTTAGGCGACACTGCTGCAAACATTGAGGTACACTTTTATTCCAATACTTCTGTAGTATTCCTTAAAACAGGAACAGTCTCATCGATTTGGACGATTTTAAAAATGGAATGTTGTATTGTTCTTTTTTTATTGACTTCCAGTGTTGTCAATGATACTTACAGGAATGTTTTTGTGTTTTTTACTTGTTAGGGCTTTGTATAAGTCTGTCTGGGTAGGTACAACGCGAGCTGGTGTAAATACAGGCATAGGGGACATAACGTCTTAATTCCCAAGGTTGGTGGTGCATTGGCGATGTAAGGAATGGTATATATTTCTTACATTGCCAATGTCTATGAGTGATGGTGACCACTAACTATCAGGTGGTACTGTTGTCTACCTATATCATATAAAAAATGCTACTGTAAAGTAAGTCATAGTTTAATTATAATATATATATAATAAATTGATTTCGTCTACGTTTTAGCTGTCAAAAACCAAGAGGTGGTCCTTTCTTTCCCAAGGTACGCTATCATCTATGGACTGACTTATTGAATCTTAAAATAAAATATATTTAAATTATCTTATATCTGGCATCTTAGAAACTATTATTTTATCTGATTCGATTTCCGCTAAAATATTTTCCGTGCTCAATTGTATAAAATACGTTTTATATTCTAAAATCTCCGAAGCGCGCTGCATTTACTTGTATAAGTCTTATGTATATATTGTCCAAAAACATAATCAATTTGAATTTCGGGCCTTTAAATAACTCTGTCTTTGCTCTGCTCCGTGACATTGAAACGCGAGTGTTAATTGTAACCTAAATACTGAAATAAAAGACGTTTTATTGCTTAACACAAATTTATTATTATAATTTAAAATTTTAATTTATAGAAAGCAGCATTTAGCAACGACCTTGCCAACAATATATTAATCAATGCGTTTAATTCTTTGAACGTTGTCAAGTATGATATTGCAAAAGTAATTGTTATTTATTTTGAACTTGGAACGCAGATACATGTCTACGTGTCTGTGCATTGTGTTTTAGTTATATCACACTCAATTCTAATGGAATTTCATTGTAGTTCGAAACATCTTATTTGTATTCCCGTATTCAGCGTATTTCGTAACACACTCAGCATTTCTCCAACTGTTTAACATTCGTTCTTCATATAAGAATATTAATTCATATCTGTGTAACAATATTTTTGTCTTAATAATGATTAATAGATTGTCGCGCGGTCGTTTTTTCATTCATGAATTTTTCCGATTTTAGTTATTTTTGGTTGAAAATGTATTTGAATGTAAATTCTGTAGTGACGATTAAAATAAAATGTGTTTATATGTTAAAAATAGCGGTTTCAATAATTATAAAACATATTAAATAATTAAAACTTTATTATTATTAATAATAATAACAGTTAATTTGTTTTGGACCTTATCAAATATCAATAATCAAAGTTAATACTTTGTAAAATCGTTTATAAATTTGAATGCATTCTTGAATGTATCGGAATGAATGAAAACTCTTTATAAGATTACAGTTCTTTGTTAATGTTCGAAGTTTGTTCAAAGTGAAGTGTAACCGTATTCGGTAAATCGGCTAAGTTGTTTTACACTCAACCGAATTCGTCCTTTCGTCTTTTGATATTGTATCATTTAAATCATTTAAATTATTGAAGATCTTAATTAAATGAACTCTGCAATTTTGCCCATTTTTTGGGAAATTAGATTATTATTAATTTCCGGATTATTATTAATTATATATAAAAAATTACCTTTTATATTTAATACTAATTGTCACTCTTGGATTCGCTCGCGTTTGAAGGTTTAGTCGTCAGGTATTCGGAGTAGAACAGTATCCTATGTCTTTCCTTCTAGATCCAGCTTGCCTCATACAAAATTTCATTAAATTCGGTTCACTAGTTTAACCGTGTAGTAACAGCTAAACAGACAGAGAGAGATAGAGAGATAAGTTTTCTTCTCATATTTTTGTTATAAGTAACAAAAAAACGTAAACTTTCAATTTTCAGGTATTATACATATTTTTGAAGAAGTGTTCTTGGCCTTGGATATCGCTTGATGTTTGGGTATCTCTTTAAATTATATTCCTTAACGCATTATCCCCATCAATTAGCAATCGTTATTATATTATAACAATACAGTCGATCGCTTAATGACTAGCCTGTTTGGCCTCGGGCCGAATTCCGAGTCATGCCATTAACAAATTAATGAGTTTTTCTGTCGAATTCTTAGTGACAGCTTAGCGTGCATCCTAACCGATGATTTCGGGTTCAAATCCAGGCAAGCACCACTGAATTTAATGTGCTTAATTCGTGTTTATAATTCATCTCGTGCTCGACGGTGAAGGAAAACATCGTGAGGAAACCTGTATATGTCTAATTTCAACGAAATTCTGCCACATGTGTATTCCACCATATATGCTCCATACCTTCTCCTCAAAGGCAGAGGAGGCCTTAGCCCAGCAGTGGGAAATTTACAGGCTGTTAATGTAATGCTAATGTGTCTTGGTAATACACGTGATCATTAAATCGTATAGTCATCTCATCGGAGTTCGAGAAATCATTGCATACATCTCACGCAAAGAATGGCTTCCTGCGTAATTGTCCCTTAATAAATCGTTCATGAGGACATCGATACCTGACAATATAATACTTTGAAAATCTTTTATGTATATAATACTGTAAACATATACGCGAGGCGAACATATAAAGAACAAAACATAGATCATTGTGGCAGTAGCGATCTCAGTTGATTCGCTATCTGGATGTTGTTTCTGAGAAGTGTTTCAATTTTCATTTTTGAAATTGCGACAAAAATAAACACATCGACTGAACTAACAAAAGAATTTTTATTTAATTGATATATAAAATCATTTGCTTTGATTTCCGATCGCACATTTTTCTCGAATTAATTTTTATTTACAATTTGTAATAAAATGAAATAAATATTAATCTTTTATGATGTATTCAATGAAATATTTTAATATATATGTTATTGCATTTTGTTTATATCATATTTTATAGAGTTGTGTTGTAGCATTAAATATTTATCGTTTTATATTTATATAGTCAAACATACATATATGTATATTTAAAACAAAGAGGGTAAGGGAAATGTAATGAGAGAGATAGAATAAGTATCTATTCATACTGTTTCATAGAATACAGTTCGATACCGGTAACAATAACTTTGATCAATATTTCAAAGTTTCCATTGAATAGTGTTTTGACGAGCACTAAAGACTTAAATATATTTTTTTATTATAATATAGTTTATAATTTCAAGATGCGATAGATCCATATAATTTAGAATATATTTTTTTAATTTATTTACTGAAGAGCGTTGTAACATTGTGAATTTTGACTTTTTATCACTAATTTTATTAGTACTAATTATAAAAGTTAGTATTAGGTAATTAAAAAGTTTCCAAAACTTCTTGGATAACTGAATATATTTGCAAACGTTGGAAAAACTATAAAATATACTAAAAATATGTATTTAATAGTCTATAGGATTTGTTGATGTTTCAAATTTAATTAGGATAGAAGTTAAAGTGGGGAAATAGGAATAAGCTCGTTTTTTAATTTTATTTTGGCTCATCCATCACTCGAGCATGTAAACCTGAACCAAATAAACCAATTTCCCTATGAAACCATTTTCAAGGATATGCCTTTAGATAGGTCGGAGAAGTCTATCAAATCATTTAGAACCAGTGCATTGCTCTGATACTAAATAAACTCTGTATTTAGGCGTTTTTATGTGTAATGTGATTAATAAACTAAGATGGCCCTGTGGTTAGAATGCGTGCATCTTAACCGATGATTGCGGGTTCAAACCCAGGCAAGCAGCACTGAATTTTCATGTGCTTAATTTGTGTTTATAATTCATCTCGTGTTCGGCGGTGAAGGAAAACATCGTGAGGAAACCTGCATGTGTCTAAATTCAACGAAATTCTGCCACATGTGTATCTACCAACCCGCATTGGAGCAGCGTGGTGGAAAATGCTCCAAACCTTCTCCTCAAAGGGAGAGAAGGCCTTAGCCCAGCAGTGGAAAATTTACAGGCTGTTAATGTGATTAATAAAAAAAGTTAATAATATTAAGGATAGAATTAAACAAAGTATAATACCATCACTATTTGTTTTGTTTTTAACGTATAACCTTTGAAAATATTTTATATAGAAGATAATTCCTGTGGTTCGGTTTTATTAATTTGTAAATGACAATATGTACGGTTATATTCGTTTTCCATTCTCATTTTTAGAGTTCTGTCACTTTGGTGAATGCTTACAGAAACTTATAAAACTGCATTCAGTTAACTCATTGCTGTAAACTGTACATATATCAATATACTTATATGTAAAAGGCACTATCCCCCGCAATATACTATCAGCTATGTCAATTAGGTTCAACCGTTATGTATAGTTATATCTTCATAATAAATTATGAAAGAGACTCTTGAAGGTGATGCAAACGATTTGACATTTCATAAATCGCGGCAACACAAGACGCGTTCACACAAAACCTTTACATAATAGACACGAGTAACATCAGTAATTGTAAAAGGATATCTTTTTTTTCGATGCCTAACTGAATAAAAAAAGGTAGTAATTTTATTTCAAACTTATATAAAAAGATGCAGTGCTTTTCGGTGAAGGTTTATATACGTATAAAAAGCGTTATATGTTAAATGATTGCTTAAACTACAACATATAGAGCTGATATATAGAAGATTCGGTCGTCTTTTTGTAGAGTTAGCGCACCTCGAATATATTTTGTGGCATTTCGATTTTAAGAATTGCGATGGACGACTACAATCGTGTGTAAGATGATTATCTTTAGCAACTCGCATTAGAGCATCGCTATGTCCTCTGTCTGATATTTACGAGTTCATAAATTACTATTGAAATTATATTTTTAAACCTTATATTATTTTTATTACACGTTTTTAATGCCTTAGAATGAATAATTATACTAATTATAAAAAAAAAACATTTTATTTATTGTAATACCTACATTCATTCATATGTCTAATTACTGTGTAAATATAATGAAACTGCAACAGACAGAGTTACTTTCACATTTATAATATTAGCATAGAAGTATTTATTATTCATTTAATTTAAATTTAGATTAATACGACTATTAAGTCTCTAATAAAAGTCACTATTTTTCACAACACAGAGCTCACTTGTGATAAATATTCACTAAAAATAATGTTGTGTAACGTATCATTTGAATTCCTTTAAATATCTTATTTCGCGATGTGATCGAGCCCTTACAAATTGTTTTCGAATATAGCCTTTATGTCAAGAGTGATAAAAGCTACAAGCGCTTACAATGTATTAGGTAAAGGCAATTTTCGATCCGTGACGGTTATGGGTCACGGATAACGTGATACTCCTAAGACCTGGCTTTTTCATGTTAGGTAAAATAGGTTGGTATTAAAAACAAATTGGTTTATAAAAACTTTTGCTTCAACTCCATACTAAGAAGAATATGATTATATATTATTATTATATTATGTGGATCCCAATTAGATTTTATGTTTAATATGACACATATATTAATTATGATGAGATGAGCACGTTGAAATAAAATCCAAGCCTTTTTCTTAAGAGAAGAAGAGCCTTTACCCAGTGTGACATTTAATGGAGATATTATTGATTCTAACAGATAAAAGTAAAAATTCTAATACGTATAAATGTGATTAATTAATCAAACTATCAATATAAATAAGCTTGTAATTTTATTTTTATTTAAATAAATTATTTAAATAAATAAATACATTATTGTTGTTTACGATTTCTATATGGTTGTGTGAGTTGTGTCATTTGAAGGGTTATTGACCCCAGCGGGATTTCAGATTTCTAGAATGATCTGGATAGTATTCAGCCTGTTTGGAAGATGTATTAATTTGTATAGATATATATTTACTTACACTTATATCAGCCCCTGTGAAGTTGTACAGCTCGAAGGGCGGATCTCGACCCTGTACGTACTGCATGATACGTTGTCCGTTCTTGAAAAACACCACCTGCGTTGAAAATAGATTTTAAATACGTAATCATTAATTATGTATTTATTCATTGATTTGTGATGTGATCAACTTGTAAAGTGAATTGTTTCGATTGTTTGAAATCCACTATTTTTGTTTATTTATTTAAATACATGTTTATTTATTGAAAAAAAATATATTATATTAAACTAAATAGTCATGATAAACAAATTGTAGAAAATAACCCGCCGTCCAAAAGATAGTCCTGTAGCAATTACAACCACTTGGGTCACCAGAAGCGTGGACTATTTATTTAGAATGCTCTTTTATATTTTAAAGTACTTATTTGGTACATTTTTTTTATTTGTTCAGATAAATAATAATAATATTCCATATGTATGACTCCTCAATAAATGAACATATACATATTTAATACGAATTTATAGTTTTATTAAGATCACTTGAAGTTTAATTGATCTGGAATTATTTAGTAAATATAATAGAAAGAATTCATTTTATCTTAATCTAATTTCATATATATAAAATATTTTTTTTTATCACCCTCGATATTCTCTTCCAACTCACTTCTCAACCCAATATGTTAAAAGAAAAAAGTAAAGTAACAGCTTGTAATTGTCTCCTGGGCTAAACACTCCTGTCCCTTTGAGGAGTTGGTGTAAAGTTAATTTCACCTACGCTGCTCCAATCGAGATTGCAATGGATACACACGTCAAAGAATTTCATTGGAATAAGATACGACGAGAAGAAGCGTTAAGAAACTTAATAGTAACTCTTTTCCACAATTGTAATTTATATTTACAGTTTATGGAAATTCAATATAATTGATTGTATATATTCTCATGTCTGGAAATCGACGAATACTAAGTCCACGAAAGTTAATACACGCTTGTATTGAGTAATATGCCTCATTTATTAATGTGTTTTTGTCGTTATACATATCGACGTAACTGTAAATGATTGTAATTTTTTTTTTTTATGTTAACGGTAGGCGGACGAGCCAGTGGTAAGTGGTAAGTGGTGACCTGATGGTAAGTGGTCACCACCGCCTATAGACAATGGCGCTGTAAGAAATATTAACCATTCCTTACATCACCAATGCGCCACCAACCTTGGGAACCAAGATGTTATGTCCCTTGTGCCTGTAGTTACACTGGCTCACTCATCCTTCAAACCGGAACACTACAATACTGAGTACTGTTGTTTGGCGGTTGAATATCTGACTACCCAGACGGGCATGCACAATTTCTGCAACATTTCTTTGTAAATGTTTAAATATATACTTTTAATATCGGTTCTATGATAACCAATATATTTAAGGTGTAGTTATATGTCTTGATGCAGCTGTTTATGCAGTAATGCTGGTATTATCGTTGCCTTCAGTGGCTTGGAGAGAGTAAAAGGAGAAAGAGGAGAATTAAAAGTTATTTTGGAGGTTCGGACGTGAAAACACGCGCACGAATGTACGAGTATATACATCCATGTATGGAACTGTGGTTTCTAGAATCGCGTTAATTGAAGTTTTTAGCTAAAAATAAAGCTGAATGTTCTTTGCGGTTTTATTTCGTGAAAATAGTGATCCACGATATCACGCTCGGCCACCTTTGACTCGATACGCACATACTATTTTAGCGCTATTGAGTAAGCTATATTGTATAGTATGTTGTTTATAATTAAATTGGGATGCAACATTTTTTTTTATGAAAAACGAGTTCTTGTATATATTATTCCTATCCTGATAAGTGGACTAAGTTCACAAATAAAAAAATAAATAATTGCAATATACTTCAAAAATCCTTTTTAGATCAACCTGTATAGAATGAATGAAATACGTACGTATATACGAATTTATATTTTTTATGATATAGGGAGGCCGTCGTACAAATGGCCCACTTGATGGTAAGTAGTCATCACTGGAAATAGACACCACCATACATCGCCAATGCGCCACCTACCTTGGGACCTAAAATGTTATGTCCCTTGTGCCTGTTAGTTAGTTTTATTGAGCTGCTTCTTATTTATTCGAAATGTTTTTTTTTTTTCAATCGATAATCAAAAAATCAATCAAATCAAAAGTTGAATCAATTCAACGTCTCTAAATAGACGGCCTAATTCATAGTAGTGCCTTCTTTAAATCGATCTGATAGTTCATGCTATAAGAGTTCAAACAATGAACAAACTCCAGCTCCACAATATAAAAATATTGATAAATATATAAAGTAAATAGAAGGCAATCAGGCTAAAATCATCTGAGCATAGGGCTACGACTGCAAGGAGCTGGATCTGACAGGCGATATACCTCGCGTTCCGTTTATCTCGGTCCACTTACCTCTTTCACCGTTTCGCTTCATGATGTTCAAAGGAATTAATACTATATTAATATTCTGTTTCGATTCAATTTCATTTAAACCACCCAACGTAATATTTATTTTTATTTGATTTAATAATTTTTGATTACATAATCCGTAAAGGTAGATGAGGAAATTGGTTATTTCATGATCATTGGTATTGCACGAACTAAAAACATTCCTTACACTGGCAAATCCCTATCTCCATGCAAACTATATTGATTTTATATTGTATATTTTACGAATATAGCAAATTATATCCAGCCCGAGAGTATATCTCCAGGCGCTTTAGCAAACGCTACCGAATTAGCTAAACCTCAGAGAATTAAGAGATATTTAGTTTTTTAAACTGTATGTGAAAATGTCTTCGATATTTCAAACTTTAAGAAATGAGTCACAGTAATTAAATATACAAAAAAATGAATTAAATTTTACGGTTAATTTAATTCGATATTTAAATTTCCCTTCACGTTTGTCTTCCCAATTGAAAGTCAAGCTTGGGTAGATAGGACTCACTTATCATATATCATACCGACAAGTAACAATACTTTGTATTGTATTACGGTTTGAAGGGTGAGTGAATTAGTGTAACTACAGGCCCAAGGGACATAAAATCTCAGTTGGTTCCAAGGTTGGTGGTGCATTGGTTTAGTAAGGAATGATTCAAATTTCTCACGGTGCCAATTTAGAGCACTGGTGACCTCTTGTCATCAGATGACCCTTTTACCCGTCAGGCGAGATGCATATATATATCTTATCAAATTATATTATTTTCGTACACATTAGGAACATAGTAGAAAAATCGTCTGGATACGTACAATAGGTATTCTTGGAGTTTAAAAGCAAACAGATTATGCGCGATCTTGATGGTATTATAATTATATAATTGTATGGTATTATGTTTAGATCTCTTTTTAATTCGTGTGAAGTCATGCGAGGTAAGCCTAATATATCTTCGCCTGTGCAGAGCCAACGATCCACGCCTACGCCACAACGTCAGACCTCAAGGTGGTTATATTATGATTTTCCTATCGTTTTTTTTTACATACATGACTCTAATAGTATTTCCAGAAAATTATGGTAATCAGTGGCCATTTAAAATATACAACACATGCTTGGTTTTACACTGCGTTCGAATGAGTTAATTTTACTTGCAATTTGAACCGCCTATTCAAAATTTCAACCGAATTGAGCAAAAAGTATTGATTCAACATAATTATGTTTCCGTTTTTCAAGTTACGTTGGACTATTTCATATTTTAATTTTCAATTTCTGTCGGTTTTTACGTACCACTAAATTTAAATAATTTTCGGCTATCTATAAACTACAGAGTGAAAACTGTCAATTTCGAGTTACTTTAAATGAAAACAAACAACTTGTTCTCTTTACAATATAAATTTTATTCCAGCACAATGCAATCTAATCATAAGAAATAATAATAAAAAAAAAAATGACAAGAGGTCGAATTTTGATTTATTTTTAATATCAATATGTTCCCAATTTCATACTGAATGATGACATTGTTAAACCGATAATTTTTCCATTTATTATCCATCTCGTGATCTGCGTTAATGGAAAACATCATTAGACAACTTACATGATTCGTCGGATAAAGTTCTGATATAATACGTGTATTCTGTAACATGGATTTGAGCAGTATGGTGGAATGAGTTCCAGGCCGTCTCGATAGGAGATGAGGCCGTTGTTGAGTAATAAAGTTAATTAATCAATACATGAATAAATCATTTTAATATTATTAAATGCAAAGAATATTAAAACATTTATATATTGATGTATAAAAGTAATTAAATATAAGTAACTGTCTGTTAGTGTCTGACTAAACTCAGGCCTTCGCCTGGAGCTTATTTCCTTTTGAGGAGATAAAAAATCAGCAAAGTTTAAAGGGATGATGAAGTCTACTGACAAATAATTATTTTCAGTTTGATTAGATTTTTATTTTTATTAACATTTGTCAGAGCGTTAGCAGTGTATATATACCGACTAGATGCCTAAATTCAAATCATACAAATTCATACAAAGTTTTCCACTTTAAAATTGAAATTTCCAAAAATCCATTCTTGGTGAGTCTATGTCGTGTAAAGAGTAATTATGTTAAAGCTACCTATTTATAAACATAATGTATACGTCTGTAATAGTTTTTATCTGTAAAACAATATACTCGTTGCCTTTTCAATGTAAGTAATGCGTGGGAAGGTATTCTGACAGCGGGTTTTTATCTCGCGTTTCATTTTCTACCTCCTTATATTAGCAATTCACTAGCAATAAACGCGTCTTCATCTATTCTGATATCAACTAGGGCGATCTTTTTATTATTATATACAGTTGAAGTTTGGAGTCTGGCTGTAGATAAGGCGATCCTGGGTTCACTCGTCAGACTAATAAAAGATATACGGTTTTTCTGTCAAGAAATATTTAATTCCCTATTTTCCCAGTGGCGACTGAGAAAATATTGGAAATAATACATTCTTGGATAGCACGTAAAGTCACTGACTCTTTTGCTCTTTGGTCGGGTTAGTTACCGATTTATTACACTGAGTGTTAACGCACAACCGATATACACTAAATTGGTAAACAAATATTATCGATTTAAAAAAAATATCGAATTATTGAAACATTTAGAGAAATTAAAAAAAAGTTTGAACAGTTGATTTTCTGTTGGTCAAATACGAATGGATCCACGAAATTCAGTCTTTGAATCGGTTATTAAAAAAAAAAAAAGATTTTATATTCTATTTTATTACATTATCTATTTTTGCGACTTCAGCTGTCAGACTTGTTGCGTCGTCAAACATCCAAATGTAATTTATCTACACGTCTCTCTCAGTCGGATAGGTGATTTTGCTGAGATGGGCGGGTATATTTGCTTGCAGAAAACACTCTGATATCTGTTAAAATTATATATTATTTGTGCTGATCGTTATAAATAAATTTATGTTTAAACGTTATTATACTTATGGTTTTTATCTAATTATTTATATTTTTTAGAATCATATTAATCATTTATGTCTGTTTGTAAATAATCACGGAGTCTATTCGATTTCATCAGAAGTTTTATATTTTATATGACTTATAACACCTCGTTAATGGGCTAACACAAAGACTTCTTTCTCTACTTGAGGAGAAGATTTGAATGTTTTATCCGAATCATGTAGGTTTCCTCACGATGTTTTCTCCACTCTTGAGCATGAGATATTTTTAAGGACAAACATGAAAACTCAGTGCAGTTAGAACCAGCAAAATTAGTTTAAAATTCATGCACTTTATAATATTCTGAATAATTTGTCCACAAAATATTTATGAAAGCGCTTTCAGTTTTCGTGTAAAGTAGAGGAGTTTTATGTTCTTGTGTAGCTTTAAAACATTTTGAGGTTCCGACACACAAAAATACGTTTTATGCAAAATAATTTACCGTTTACGCTACGCGCGTTTGGAAGACACTATCTGAAGTATTATTTAAGAGCGATCTTTTATACTTATGAAGAATATAAAAAAATAAGCAATAAGCACTAAACAGCTTTGAATTTAAATTTATATTACGACTTTGTATGCGTATTGTAAGATGAATGTATTTCAATAATTAATGTCACTTTTTTCTTCTACTCTTCGCACTCTCACTAGTACGCCCACGGTTGTCACAAAATATTTCTTAAAGGTGCTACGCTAACATTTATACAAACATTTTCAGTATTAATAAAAGGAACTTTGGCAATGAATACATAAATATAAAATAAACTATTACATTCGCACAATATTATATAAACTCTTCTTCTTTTTCATAATTTTCCCATTACAGTGATACGTTATTGATTTTATTTAGGTGATATTCAAATTTCAGTTCTCTATCAAGTTCTGATTCAGTGCTTGCGGTCGTCACTTCTGTAGACGAGACGTAGCGTACGGGCTTGTTACGTCACTTCTGTAGACAAGACGAAACGTACGGGATTGCTACGGCGATATTGTAACTGTATTGTATGTAGCGGTTGGTTCTGCGTTAAGGGACCATTGGTTTATCCTGTCAGATTATTTTGTTAAAATTGAATTAAAAACGAGAAGCTTACCTTATATAAAGTTTGGGGGTCGACATTGTGTTCGCAGCGCATCACAGCGCTGTGGCCGTGCACCACAAACCGTGGCGCTCGGAGCTCTACCCAAACGTCTTCCATACTCTCAACTGAGGACAAAAATGTTATAATATTTAACGATTTCAAATATAGAACAGTTCTATTTTCTTAAACGAAACAATTTATCGGTGTAGACATTGTTATAAATACAATAGATATAATATTTTTTTAAATAAAATTAATGTTACATTCTGTTCCTATGTGGCGGTAAAATATATATCACTAGTATTATCAAATAAACTTGGGATCCGTGTATCGAAATTATGAGTACAATAGGTTTTGGAAAAAAACCATAACTAGAACATATTTTGTAAAAAATAAATACCAATATACGAGTATAGCATAATTTATTTGTAATGAATAACTAAAACCTTAGCATAATAGTCTTTTTAATGTTATATGTGAGAACTCTTATTGGCCTAATAGTTATTAAGTATTTGTTATTTTTGTTTATCAACGGCTGTATGTTCTCTAATTAAATAAATAAATAAATAATATAAGTTAAGGTCACGCGTAGCATATTATCATCGGAATCATATAGCACACTACAAACTTTCTACAACGGCTTTGAAAATAATAAACATACCTATAAGTAATTATTTATTAATGTTGATGTACACTTATATAAAAAAAAATTGGAATATAGTAATTTTGTATATTGTACGTACATTTAATATTAAAACCATTATTATAAAAATATGTCAATTTTTTATATATATGATAGCGTCGTCGTACGCTGCAGCTATTTTTTTTAATCGTATGACGACACTGACCTCTACATATGAGTATATATGATTTCTTCTCTACAAAATATAATCAGCACATAAAAAGCGATCAAGCCACTGTCACCGATGAGAACTTACTGACAGACTCCATCAGTGTTTATATAATTCATTATTTTAAAAAGTGCATGAAACACATTATCGTAAATGTTAAATTGATTAAATTTTAGACAGTATTTTGACTTATTAATTGAATAGAGATTTTAAAAATAATAAAATACCATAGAAAAATGGTTATAAAAAGCCTGTTTTTTTATACCTTTTTGTATTAGTGGTGTTTAATGGGTTAGTTAGTTAGGTTATGAGCCCCAAGACCGATTTAGCCAATCGCTGGAGTCTAGTGCAGGTCATAGTTATACGGTACAGTAGGAAAATTATTATAGTACGCTAGTATGTAACGGTATTATTTCACTTTTTAATTCTATGGGATGGCAAACCCGACACAATCGAAGATTTAAGGCATAGGAGCAACAATTTTATAGCTTATGAAAACTCAATAACTTGTACCCGTCCGTCCCGTAAAGTTGCAGCGAATTTCTCATTTAATGTAAAATGTTTTGTCACTATTTCGGAAAGGCTATTCAATAATAGACTAAACTTACTTTCAAATGTGAAATCTAGCCCATCAGTATTTCCGCTCATTGATTTGTCTGTTGCCATAGTAGCTTTCGTATCAACGTTGAATAAAACAAGTTTTAATGGTAGGTAATATATATGTATATTAAAACACTTTAGTTACAATTTGAAATTTAATCGAAGGAAGAAGTAACTGCATTGGATTGTTTTTATATTATACATTTAGGAATTTGGTTCAAAAGTTATAAAAAAAAAACAATATGACAATTAATAATGTGACAATCAGTTTTTTACTCTAATAAACAAATATAAAAGTAAACATATGGAACAGAATAAACACCGTTAAACATTAAATAACAAAAAAAAAAAACACAGAGTATTCGATTTACAACTACCCGCTTAACACTGACATTTAAAGTACTTGAGCGATGTTTCCTTGACGACCGACAACCGACCAATGAGCCCGTGACAGGGCTGCGCGCCAGTTTTATACCTTTGATTTTGGGTGTTCCTTACTATACATTACATTGTATATTTTTATTATATTTAAATAAGGAATCCATTCAAGTAAATTTGCCTCTTTGCCAATAATAAGAAAATACGAAATTATATATATTAATACTATATGTATTATCTTAATGGCTGTCTTGTTGGTCTAGTGGTAGTGGTAGATGATATAAGGCCGTATTTAGCGAGGTCCAGGGATCAAAACGCAGGTCGGTATGATGAAATGTTATTAAGCACGCAAGCACGTAAAGCATTTAGTCTAGCGCTGAACTCTTTTCGTACTCTTGGTATTGCGTTGTACATATAAAAAGTCCTGCGCAGTTGGCTAGTTTCCCTTGAGATTGACTACCATGACCAAAATGGGTCAGTAGGAAATTATCAAAATCATTCGATATCACCGTATTCATCATCGTTATATTCGTTATAATTATATTTAACATCATCATATTCGCTATTATCATATTCATCATCATTATATTCATCATAGTCATATTCATCATCATTATGTTCGTCATAATCATATTAATCATCATTATATTTAACATCATCATATTCGCTATTATCATATTAATCATCATTATATTCATCATAATCATATTCATCATCATTATGTTCGTCATAATCATATTAATCATCATTATATTTAACATCATCATATTCGGTATTATCATATTCATCATCATTATATTCATCATAATCATATTCATCATCATTATGTTCGTCATAATCATATTAATCATCATTACATTTATCATTATCATATTCATCATCATTATTATTTAATATTGTCCGGGTAGACATATAACTCCACACCACCTGATGGTAAGTGGAAATGGAATCCAAACGCGAAGATGACTAGTACAGTCAGCAAGAATGAGTTGCACTAGTCGCCTTCGTCATGCCAGCCCGCAAGATGCCTCTTCACGCCTCGTTTGAAGGCACCCAGGTTATAAGAGGAGGGGAACACGTATGCTGGTAAAGAGTTCCATTTTTTGGCGGTGCGACAAAGAAAAGAGTTGTCAAATTTCTTTGTGCGCGATGGGATCGATGTCACAGTTAGGCGGTGACATCGCGAGCCAGCACGTGTAGATCTGATATCATTATAATAATCATCATCATATTCATCATAATTATATTACATATGCACATGAGATTGCGCCCACATTTGTGCACTACAACATGACTTGCATAGTTGGCTAGTCTCCCTTGAGATTGGCCGCCGTATCTGGAATCGGTATGGAAGACAATATGATCGTCGTCGACATTAGTCCCTTAGAGATTATTGGAGCACAATTATTGAGATTTCAAACTTGTTTGTTTTAATTAAACCTTTTTATCGATTCATTTAATAACACTTGACGTTATCACATTGTAATTGTAATTATATTACATACGTTCCGTAATCCGTAAATTCAGAAATTTATAAAAAGACTCATTGTTTAAGTTTAACCTTGACACCCTAAATATATTTTAATTTAATTTTAAATAAGTGTAGTCTAGCCAGTCTGGCAAATGTCCCTTTCGTCAACAGACCTTGACACTAAAGAATAACTAATTCCTTTTGTTTTGTGATATGTTGTATTCCATAGTATCTGTAATACCATACTGCTGGGCTAAGGGCTCCTCTCCCTTTGAGGAGAAGGTTCCACCACGCTGCTCCAATGCGGATTGGTGGATATACTTGTGACAGAATTTCATTGAAATCAGATACATGCAGGTTTCCTCACGATGTTTTCCTTCACCGCAGAAAATGATATGAATTATAAACACAAATTAAGCACATGAAAAATATTTTTCGATGGGAATAAAAGTTTCATTTTTGTTTAACGGTATTTACAATGTAACTTTAAGAATTTATATTTTACATTAAAATTAAGACCATAAATTAAGACCATAAATTTTATAGATAATTAAAAAGATAATTGGTAATAAGTGCCAACAAATGGAAGAAGGCTCATTATTCACTCTTAAGGAAAATTCTTTAACAACGCTTTTTAAATATAATTGAATAGTAAAATAAATAATCTTGATACAGTTTTTTTTATATAAAGCCTATTTGGAATTGAACGATTTTAGTCGATAATTGGGTCTTTTCCCCTTTAACGTAATGGGATGATGTAATGGCATACCTTTCATATGTTTTTTTTTAATATACATTAAAGCTGTAATTATATAAATACAAATTAATTAATAATAAAAAATAGAAAACAGCAACAAAAAACGAACCATCCCTCCTGTCACCAGTGGGGACAATAAAACGAGGTACCCATTATAATTAGATCACGTAAAAACTGCTGAATATTTTGACATTAAATTAATACCATTATATTCGTCGTGTCTCAGAGAAGACTAAACATTAACGTATAAAGTAACTAGATTCTAACATAACTAATTCATGAATTCAGATCATTTGTAAAAAAATATAGTAATAAAAAAAGCATATACAAGATTATATATTATGTACATATATAATTGTGTTGAAGTAAAATAACTTTGTATTTTAAATATTGGAAAAGAGTAACTACTGAGTTTCTTGCCGGGTCTCCTCGGAATTTACATTCCAAGTCGGTGGTAGCTTCACTTAAACGTTTGTAAAATGACGATTCAAAAGTACTCGTAAAAGTCTACTTGGATAAAGTACATTTTAATTTTTACAGCAACGCTCATGATAAATTGTTTACACTCGTATTATTAGTAAAGGAAGTGTGTGACTTATGCTCGAGTAATACAATACACACAGTTGTTAAGTGGGTAAAAGTTTAAATATTTTTACAAGTTGCATGTTAACTATAAAATACAAGCTCTAATATAATTTACACCTCGTAAAAATATTTTCCTATTACAGGCAACATCGAATCGCGTGATCGTAATAGCTCGTACAACATAATACGAGTACTGCTATAATTTTTACAAAAAATATCTGTACTTAATACATTTTTGGACATTATATATTGTAATTTTGATAAGTGATCTAAAAGATATTGAAATGTATTATTTACGACTTATACGAAATAAATAGATAGGTACTATATATAAGTTATTAGGATACCTACTTAATTAAAGTCAATAAAAAATATTGAGTTTTTGTAATAAATACAAGTTCAGGAAGCTGGCAATGTTAAAGTCGACATGCCTCGGAAAACACGTAAAATCTAAAAAAAAACACATCGATTCTTCTTCTACGATCTTTGATCGTGTCAGATTATCATGTTGAACAGCGAGTGAAGTTGAGTTTTCATTTATTATGTGTGATTAGATGCCCTGGACGAAAATCCGTTAGAAGTGAATTAAAAACATCATACGCATTTTACTTAAAATTGGAATATTTTATTCATGTGGACATTGTCAAGAATATCATTTTGTCAAAAATACGAATATCTCAAAGAGTTTATTTAATAGCGTTACGAGCGTTTTAAATGCCAAAATCTTTATTCTAAGAAGACTTTCTCGACTTAAATGTTAGTCATTTAACCTACCATAGCCAAAAATATTTATTTGTATGTTGAAAATAAATTTAAAGTGCTAGTGACGTACTGTGACCACGTATTGATCAGGTGAACGTATATAGGCTATGACAAAATTCTACACTCGATATAAAACTTCATTGTGATAAGTCAGAAAGTGATACAATTAAGGTAAGTAGTATATACGCACTCATCGAACTATCATATACTCCTAAGTAAGTTTTTACCATTTAACGAAGACACATTTAATTTTAAAATGACCGTTAAATTTCGAATGTACTTTCCATTCTTATATCGGAATGACGTAGTGTAAGCTGCTGCTAGTGGCCAGTTTGTTCTTTGTACACCGAATTATCGTGTCGTATCGTTATCACATCGTCGACAAAATCGATAAATCTTTAAGCTTTGTGGCTTTGATGAATTAGTGTCAAGTATTACCAAAAGATCATTTTTATTTCCTTCAAAGACTAATTAGGAGATCTGAGATCTGTGTGTACTGAAATCTATTGGATGGGCTATATTCGTATTATTAAAGTTATATCAAAACCTTTTTTTACTTACCCAATAAAACGAAACTAAAAAGTAAAATGAACGATAATACTTATTTACCAATTTAGTTTTTTTTTTTTGTGTTAGAGGTGGCAAACGAGCAGGAGACTCACCTGATGGAAAGTGACTACCACCGCCTATGGACATCTCTGCAACACAGGGGGGCTTGCAGGTGTGTTGCCGGCCTTTCAGGAAGGAGTACGCTCTTTTCTTGAAGGTTCCCAAGTCGTATCGGTTCGGAAAAACCGCCGGCGAAAGCTGGTTCCACAGAGTGGTTGTGCGAGGCAGAAAATGTCTTAAAAATCGCGTTGTTGTAGATTTTCGGACATCTAGGTGGTGCAGGTGATATTTGGAATTTTAACGAAATGTCCGAAGGTGAAATTCAGCGGCCAGGATTATTCCGAACAATTCCTCGGAACATTCCCCCTGATAAATTCTGTAGAAGATGCAGAGCGATCCAACATCTCTACGCAAAGCCAAAGGATCAAGCAGATCGGAAAGGGCTTGATCATCGATAATTCAAGCCGCTCTACGTTGGAAACGGTCAAATGGAAGGAGCTGGTACTGGGGAGCGCCCGCCCAGAGGTGAGAGCAGTGCTCCATGCGTGGCCGAATTTGTGCCTTGTCTTAGACGATTAGGGCCGACGTGAAATACTGTCTTGCCTTGCTGAGCACACCGAGCTTTTTTGATGTCAATTTGGCTTTGCTTTCCAATTGACCGCGGAACTGAACGAGGCTCGAAATATCGACGCCAAGTATTCCGATACTAGCTGTGGCGGCTAACGGAATGTTCTCAAATCGTGGAGATACGACAAATGGTGTTTTTTTAGCAGTTAACGCGCAAACTTGCATCTTTTTGGGGTTGAAATGGACTAGGTTTAGCATGCCCCAGTTCGAGACTTTGTTTAACGAAGACTCGATTTCAGACACAAGTTTGTTCCAGTTTTCTTCGACGTTTTCCCGAGAAATATTAGCACGGCTGGTGTATGAAGTGTCGACGGTGCTGTCGTCTGCATAGCAGTGAATGTTACTGATTTGCAACAAGTCTTTGATATGCAGAAGAAACAGAGTGGCTGATAGAACGCAGCCTTGTGGAACACCAGCATTGACGAATTTTAAGTCAGAGCATGCACGGTCGACAACAACTTTGATGCTCCGGTCTGCCAAAAAACTGGTAATCCAGTTGCATAATTTCCCGGGAAGCCCATAGGAAGGAAGCTTCGAAAGAAGCGCTTTGTTCCACACGCGATCGAAGGCCTTCACTATGTCCAAACTGGCAGCTAATACCTCCCCCTTGCTCTCAACTGCTTCCACCCATTTATGAGTCAGGTAAACTAGAAGATCACCGGCTGAGCGACCCTGACGGAAACCGTATTGGCGGTCACTAATCAGCTGGTACTCCTCTAGGTACCGCCAGGAGCTAGCAGTTTATAATGGACTCTATTACCTTGGAGAACAAGGAGGTGATGGCTATAGGCCTATAATTGCGAAATCTTATTAGAAAAGCAGTGTTGTTAAAACTTTTGATTAATTGTATAAAAATTAAACTCTGTAAGTATTGTTAAGATAACGAGCCCATTAAATTTTGATATTTGTACAAATTACAATGAATACTTCATTATAAGTTATCATTATAAAGATCCAATTATTTTTATTTTTTAACGAGATAAAGACCAAAACATTTAAAATTTACCACCAGAAGTGCCGAAATATAATAGATTTTTGATGGTACAAATGTAAATAAGTTGAAAAACAAACGGAGAGGAGCAAATCGTTTCCACTGGGAAAGTTTTGAATATCGAGGCAATAAATTTCAATGTAATTTAGGACATTCTTGAAATTTTCAAGCTGGTATATACGTTCTCACAGTTGAAGAAATTGCTGCCGCAGATTCTTGTATTGGTATTTGTCATGATCAAGGTATAAATGATTTTCTGGACTAAATAATATATAAATACATAAAACGCGCTAGATAAAAGCGATTGTTGCATACTGTATTTAAGCAAGTTTTGGTGCAGAGGAATCAAAATTACTTTTTCTTTTAATTTCTTAACGTGTTTTGTCTTGTAATTTCTTACTTAGGTTTTGCTGTTGAAACACTTGGACCATGGAGTAGTAGTGCTAAAAGCTTAATTAAAAGTATAAAATCTCGCCTTGTTGCCTCTACTGGTGATAGAAGAGCTGGTTCATTTTATGCCCAGAGGATCTATATTCGATTCAATGTAGAAATACTGCTAGAATTATTGCCACGACTCCAGTCATGATTTATACAGTAACTATTTTCAATTTATATTGGTATACAGTAAAGGACTTGATGATATTAATTCTTATGTAATCTTAAATATTTCTATCTATGTATTTATTAAAAGGTTTTCATTTCGTTCTCTGTTTTACTAGACTGTAATTTGTCACAAAGAACTGCGTTGAACTTTAAACGTTTCTGTTGTGAAGGAAATATCAGGTCTTTAGCAGAACAATTTTATTTTATATATATATTTGGACTGGACTGGAAAATGTAATTCTTAACAAGCAAAGAAGACTTACGAGTAAACGTATAACTTTAGCTTTGTAAACATCAAGAGCAAAGTTTTAACAAACAACTTGTTTACTTGTACTAGAAAACTTTATGAAGTTTTTTTTTCAGTTTTATAATAAATTGTTTTTTAAGTACCAGACATTTTTTTCAGTAATATATAATACTACGCTCTAGATTGAAGGTGAGTCGGTTCCTATAATAGATGTCGTATTGGCAGTTGATGACACCATCAACCACGTCTTTCAGATCATTTACATCCAGAAAGATCTGGTGGAATAGAATCTTTTTTTGGACATATTTAATGAGATGGGCAAATAAGCCACCTGAAGGTAAGTGGTCATCGGTGCCCTTAACCCTTCAGAAATATTAACCATTCCTTACATCGCCAATGTACCACCAACTTTTGGAAACTGTTATGAGAGATGTAATGTTCCGTATGCCTGTATAACTACACTGGCTCGCTAAGCTTACTTTAGTATTTTAGTTCCGAACCTGTGCTGGCTTTAAATTCACTTTAAGTGTTGTTATGTGTTGCTTCAATGTTGCAATGCTGGTTCCCAGATAAAGATATGGCAGATTTTTATTATTCCTTTTTTTTTAGCCACCGAGCTCTAAATACTAGATAGATTATAAACACAAATTACGTACATGAAGTATCAGTCATAGAAAGTCCTAGATTTGAGCCCAATCTTAGGGGTTTAACTTTCTAACCGCTGGGTTTGTAAAATCACTAGTCTTGTTACTTAAATTTCTTGCCTTTTATAAGAAGGGTTCGAATTCTAGGTCGGTCCAATAGAAAAAAATATTGGGGTTTTCTGAAAAGGATTTCTTAATAGAATCTCTCTCTTTCTCTCTGCTCGTGAGTGTGAGTAGTGAGGGAATAGTTAATAATATCTCGTACACGGATGGCTTATAATTTATTTTCTGTTGTAGGGTCAAATGTGCAGGAGCACCTGATGGACTATCCCGCCAATGAACATCTCCATCACCGAAAGTCTTACATTTGCGTTGCCGCCCTTTGTGATTAGTAGTAATATTATAATTTACAAATTTGTTGTTTAACGATATAATAATTGCATTACATATTCTGACAATCACGCGATTCTAAAATGCAATGTTCAAGTAATTATCGAATGTCTAAAAATGTTTGTGTCGATACAAATACACACTATATTAGTTGAGGGTATGATGTTATTCGGTTCGGATTTGTTTATAAGAGATAGGGACTAGACCCTATGTCTCAGGACCGCCATAAATTAAGAGATAAGTGTATATTATGGATCCCGAATAAGCAATGCGGGCAAAATTATAATCCAATATAAATACGCAAACGTCGTACAAAGTTTCAAGTGGAATCGTTTTAGTTGCAACTTATACTAAAAACTTAATTGATAGTTAAAACTCAGGATTATGTTAAAATAATATATAATCCCGCTAAGAGCGGTAAAAGCATTGGATATCTTTTCTCGTGTATCTATGTGTAAACTGCTGGATTAGACTATTGATTTTTAAATCATTTGAATTTTTAAATTCGAAATAGCCCAAAATAACATAAATTAATTTTACTTTATCTGATAAATATAATTTGATTGAATATTTTATTAAACAAATACGAATAAATATTATTTGTATTGACTTATTACGTTTAAAATTTTGAGTGATAATATTAAAGAGGATTTGAAAGATAAAGACACTCTAAATGAAATATTTTTCAATATCATCATCATTTCAGCATGACTACTGTAGGTTTTCCTATCTGCCCTAGGTTAGGCCTCCCCACAAGGTCAAGGTTAATTTGGCCTAGACAGATGTGTTTAAGCAGGTATTCACCTCTTTTGAGGACATATGTCACAAGCTGGTACCGATAGATGACACTTATTAAATCAAATTATTGTTTCTGAATCATGCATATTTTTATATTTATATAGCTTATATACCTATATAGTTTAGAACAGCGCAATAAATAACTTCGATCATATCCTTTAGCATCCTATTCGCGTCTTACACAATTCTGTCGACAGACTTACGTTCGACAATATTAATCTGTTAGGAAACACATACAACACACATCGACCCAGCCGGCAGGGTCGAGGTACCTCATTCGTCACGACTTGTCAAGGACGTGGCGTATGAAGATGTACAATGCACACGTGATTCCTGCCGACTTCGACATCGTGATTGACCTCACAGGAGGCACTCACTTCTTCACCAGGTGATGCTGGAGAGGTCACAAGAACCGCAATACACAGTCCGAAAAAAAAGTCATAATAAGTAACAATTGTCTTTATGAATGGTGTCACGCTACGTACTTGACTCATATTTGATAATAATTTTCATTGAAGTGATAACTGGGGTTGAATTAATTCTATCTTATTATAATCCTCGAAATTGCAAATAAATCTCAGTAGGTTCAAATGGGTCAAATTGCCAATAAGAAATTTTGTTATTAACAATATTTACAATATGTTTTAATGTAACTTTGGAAAATATTATATAAAATGCGAAACTGTTGTCTAGTACATAGTAGTAGGAACCGGTGCAAACTGGTTATTACTTTCATCGAGTGTAAGGAACTGTCAAATCTGTCGCTCTCGGATACATAAACACACATACATAAACACTACATATTTACGTATCTGTCTCGATGTGATTGTGCAGGTAGAGCGAGGAATATCCACGTTTCTTCCGCGTGTCTTCTGCGTCGAATATTGGCGTCTTTATTTTGGGTAAATTATTTTTCCTAAATCAGATGTATTTTTTAATGAAGGTAAAGCATGCGGCCAATAATATACTGGCATACGACTTGCATTTCACAAGAGGTTTTGAAACAGTCATTTTGTATATTTCTGAATTCACACAAAACTAGTAATCAGAGTAATGCACCGATTTGGGCTCTTTTCAGGGAAAGATATTGAAACATAATAAGAATTATACTTACATTAATCGTAAAATATGTTGATTTTTTTAAAGCTATAAATAGACACGACGCTATTCCCAAGGGAGAGGTACCTAGCTTCGCACACGTTATTTATGTGTAAGTGTACTCTCATTTGAGAGCTGAGATGGCCTAGTGGTTAGAACGCGTGCATCTTAACCGATGATTGCGGGTTCAAACCCAGGCAAGCACCATTGAATTTATATGTGCTTAATTTGTGTTTATAATTCATCTCGTGTTTGGCGGTGAAGGAAAACATCGTGAGGAAACCTGCATGTGTCTAATTTCAACGAAATTCTGCCACATGCTTCAAACCGTCTCCTCAGAGAGAGAGGAGGCCTTAGCCCAGCATTGGGAAAATTACAGGCTGTTAACGATACCGATAGAACGGCAAATGTGACAAGACTTGAAAGAGGACTTCACGTATTTTTCAAGGCACATATAAGCTCTACAAACTATCGGGCTCCGGCTGTTACTAAAAATTACTCGCCTGAAAAACCCAATAACTTTTTATTGGCCTGACCCGGGGCTTAAACCTAAGACCATGGGATCGGTGACGTTATAAGATAGCTATTAGACTAGCGAGGCAGTGAATTTGTCTTTCAGTCAGACAGTTTCAGTGTATAGATAACGGGAAAAGAAGAACTGACTACTGATACTGCAATCCACTTCTGACGCATAATTTATTATAATCCATAACAAAGGGAGAATAATATTTTTATATGAATAATATTTTGATCTATATTTATAAAAATGTTTTAGGGTTCTGTAACTCTAAAGGGATAAATGAAACCCAAATAAGACCACTTCGTTGTCCGTCTGTGCGTGCGTTTGTCTATCTGTCAGTATGTCCGTCAAAACTTACCATGTCAATCGCACTCGCAAGGGAATTAAAACCTATAGGGTACTTCCCGTGGACCTAGAATCGTGGAATTTGGCAAGTAAAAATTCCTTATAGCACAAGTAAAGGGGCAATACGGTACTGAACCCTCAGAGCGCGAGTCCGGCTCGCAATTACGCAAGCAGAATCGAATTGTTTTTTTTTTATAATAGTTGCCGTCACTTGCGTAAAGGGTGCCATCTTGTTTATGTAGAATCTATATCTACATTGTAGTTAGGACTGTATTATTGTAGGTATTTTAATTAACTTGCATTGCTCTTATAAGTGCAAAAAATGCTCTTAAATAAGAAAGCATATTATTATTTATAGGACCACTTTAACTGATACTCAATGTCTGCGTCTAAGAACTGGTGTTGCGGACTACTCATCGTATCTAAAGACGAGAGGTAATTCCTTTTGTGACAGTTCTCCCTTACAAATCATTTTTGTTGTCTTAGTATAAAAGTTTTTTTTCTATGTTACATGATTTATTTATTTAGTGTAATCACAGGCACAAGGGACATAACATCTTAATCCCAAGGTTGGTGGCGCATAGGTGATGTAAGGAATGGTTAATATTTCTCACAGCGCCTTTGTCTATGGGTGGTGGTGTCCATTTACCATCAGGTGACCCATATGCCCGTCCGCCAACCAACACCATAAAAAAAGTATATATATATATATTTCGGACTTACGGGATGCCCATATATGGTTAGTTACAAATATCATAGGTACATGTTAGTCTTGCATAATTTAAAACAATATTAATGTTTTACTAATATAATATGTTTTTAGAAAAGCTTAGGAAAATAGAACAACTGCTAAATTTATTTTTACATTATACGCTTAAATCATAGAGGATTTTTTATTCGAATATGTCCGAAATTCGCCTTTTAAAGATGGTAATATAAGTGGACTGAAAATTGGGCAAGTGGTCACCACTGTCAAACGTTAGTACTGAAATATTAATAATTTTTGCCTGTTTTTCCGGTTCACTCGCCCTTCAAACCGGAACAGAATACTAAGTATTACTGTTTGGCTGTAGAATATGTATATGATATTATATGACATACATTTGTTTTTTATTGTACACTATCAAAACAATTAACCAATAAGTATAATTATTTTGCTCTAATCATTCTATTTGCAATTTAATTGCGGGTTCAAATCCGATCAGGAGGAAAATTACCATTGAATTTTAATGTACTTGATCTGTGTTCAAAAATGATCTCGTATTTGGCGGTGAAGATAAATTTCGGATGATACCACATATGTTTTAACTAAGCCGCATTGGAACAGCTTTGCTGAACAACTCCAACAGTTCATAATCTTACTCCAACAAAAGGGCCAGTAGCCATGGCTGCAATCTATACCATAACATATGTAAGTTCTATAATAGGATCTAAAGGATCAGAATCAAACCTGCCGGTATTTATATAGCTAGACGGTACCATTTACCGTTGAACTATTGAGATTCGAGTTTTGCTTAAAACTTATCTCACGTACTGTTCAAAGTAAGTTCGATTGCTACTAAACTTCTTTATACGTCGAAACTTGAAATATCTTTTTGTAGCACAAAAAGTATTGCACTATGTAAGAATACTCTTAATCATATCGAAGTGTAATGAATATCACTCATATTATTTAAAAGCTGTTGCGTCCTGCGTCCGTTAATACTCGTAATTAGTCAAAATATCTGAAACTATATATATTTTAATATATATTGCATGAGACTATTAAACCGAAAATGAAAACTAATCAAATTATTATTTTTGTTATAAAATCGAGATAAGCGATTACAATATATTTTTCAACGAATACGTACTGCTGTTATACTACAGTCCTTAATCGGATTAAACAACTATATATACAATATAGTTATATATATATATATTTATATAGTAAAATCTTGTGAACTACTATATAAGAGACGATAGCCGATGCGTCCGAAACTTTAATGATTACTGTTCCTTTTTAAATATATACACACTGTATATATTATACACTGTTGATTGAAAGTAACTTTAATTTAAGCGGTATACAAAACAAATTAAATTCAATATATTACATTGAGACCAGCTCCCGAAATTTGGCTTCAATCTGTTTGGTGGAACTGGCTTAAAATTCAGTTATGAAATTTGACAGTTACAAATTAAATCAAATCAATTTTATTCAAGTAAACTTCACAACGAAGCGTTTTTGAATCATCGATATTAAAATACTAACACCGTTTCGGAAAGCAGTCTCCAGCGAGAAGAAACGGCATTAAACTCGCATTAAGCAGGCGCATACATTAAGCAGGAGTTATATATTTTAACTTATTAATAAAATAAATATTACGAGCTATTTATTGTATATATAACACACGATATATTAATTGTTTATGTAGAAATAAAATAGGCAATTTAAAGGACCAGTTTAACTACTGACAAAGTACATGGTTTATATTACTTGCAGCACGGCGGTAACCACTAAAATCTGGTAGCCCGTTTGCCAATCTACCTACCTATTATATATGATATAAAAAATCAGGACCGCAAAAACCATCGATGAAATAAAATTATTAATTAAAATATTCGCCGAATGTTTTAACATTCTACTAGTAACTTTAGCAATTATTTACTTCGAAACTAGATTTAGCTTTAACTAATAAGTTTAAATATTTGTAATTATCGAGTACGATTCGCGGAAATTAACTTCTCGCTGAGTATCAAAGATTAAATACTCATTTTAAATCCTGAAAAACAAACGAACAATATTTACCTCATTATAATGTCAGTGGGATAATTTATCAACGTAATTATACTAAGATTACGAAGAAAACGCCGTTAAATTTTCATTTGATAAATTTGTTTTTATAATTAATCTCACTTGGTGTGGTGTTTTGTGCAAGACTTTCTGGATTGGTACCACCCACTCATACATTCTACCGCGAAGCAGGATACTTGTGAAGAGATTGTTGTTGTTTCGTTTTGAGTGAGTGAGCCAGTGTAATTACAGGCACAAGGGACATTGGCATTGGCGATGTAAGCAATGGTTAATGTTCTTTATAACGCTAATATCTATAGGCGGTAGCGATCAATTTCCATCAGGTTACCTATAAGCACGTATGCCCTTCTCTATAAAATAAAAATATATCACAGTCAGCGGTGACAAGGCATTGGGTTGCAATGGGACATAAATACTATACATGGTGTTACTTAACTTATCTATACTAATATTATAAAGAGGAAAACTTTGTTTGTTTAGTTGTAATGAATAGGCTCAAAAACTACTGGACCGATTTAAAAAAATCTTTTACCATTCGAAAGCTACATTATCCACGAGTAACATAGGCTAAATTTTATTTTGAAAAAATAGGGTTCCGTAAGCTATTTGGGTTTTTCGGACACAAGGTGTAAAAAATCAACCAGAAAGTTACTTATTTTGCGTACGTTGCTTAAACTATAAAAGATAGAACCATAAAATGTTCAAATTAATTGTAGATCTTATAAATATTTACAAAAAAGTCCGCGACACACTATACCTATCTATGTCGAGTGAGGCACAACAACCATTTTTTTTATTTAAAAATCTTGAATTTGTTTTGGACTACATTTTATTTTACTCATGCTATTAATCCTTATCAAAATAATTTCTCCCAGGAATGAAACAGTCAACGAAATAAACAATTTAATTATGCAGAAAGTACCGGGTGAAGTTAAGTGCTATAAATCCATAGACACCGTCACTAACATCGAAGACGCAGAGCACTACCCCCAGAATTTTTTAAATTCTCTGAACCCCGCTGGGCTCATGAACCTCATGAACTGTCGTTATAAGTTGGCACGCCGATAATGCTTCTCACGCGGGCTGCCGCGAACGACCTCTATTAAACATATAAAAGTATAATAAGCTTTGAATTTTCAAAAAATATTCAATGTACACCTACAGATTCGGTCGATTTACTCCTTAATTATATGTATAGAAGAAAATTGTCGGTAAATAAGTTTACATAATCAAAAATCAAGTCATAATAAAACTATTTACATCACATCCATGATCTGCATAGTGTTAAATAAAGTTTTCATAATTTTCGCAAAGTTTAAAAAAATCATCTTCCTACTTCTATTTATTTAAAAAAAAATGATTTTGTATCTTTATGGGTTATTTTGATTTCCTTTTGAGATAAGCAATCCTGTCACAAATCCGAAATCTACGCGGACGAAGTCGCGGGCAGAAGCTAGTACCTATATATATTTAATCCAATTTAAAAGTGACTTACTGACATACATCGTACATCCTGAATCGATGATCTAATAGGATGAATTTTTGCACAGGCATTCCTGGTGGAACGTAGGTAAGCATTAAGAAAGGATTTTTTATATTTCATCATTCTTACGGCGTTAAATGAGGGATGAAAGTTTCTAATTTTTCAATGTTAGAAAGAAATAATCGATGTTTAGACTTATGTCAATGACATAAAGACAGTTCAAGCTTTTTTGAAAATTCATCACCTAAGTTCGTTATTTCGGTTAATGGTGCAATAATGATTTGAGTGCAAAATATTGTTTTTTTTTTTACTGCAGACTTGTTAGTGATCTAGGTAAAAGATGGGTATGGTATTCGGGTTACCAAAAAAATCTACTACCGTGGGTAGGTGGCTTTAAAGGCATTATACACTATAATAATCGATAATGAACAAATATTAATAACATTGTTTTGATTGTCTTAAACATTGTTTAAGTTATCTCCGCGTAATGTTTACTCGATATCTTCAGTTTGGACATTTACCCAACCTATGTTTATATGTACCAATGTTTTGGATTGAATTTAGCCTCATGTGTATGTATGTCTTAACACTAAACCTCTATACACAGTGAACCCTAAACATTTTGTTTAATAGCATTGTTTTGCAGTTGTGGAATTTCGAGACGAACCCAGGATTTAATGGAATCCAGGAATATATAATTTTTATGTCATCAGTTAAATTTAAACATTTGTAAAATTATGATATAAACAAGACGTACATCTTACATGTTGGTAATATTCCTTATTAGGGGTTTGCTATTAGGAGGGTCGACTGACTTAATATTTATACTCAGCCTGGGGACCGGAATAGTTGCTTTATGAAGTAATCTCCATATTACAGCCGTAATAAATTCCGCCTTAAGATAAAGCACTCCTTCTACAACAATGCGATGATACTTAATTTTGACAAATTCATGAACATTAAAATGGGAGGTTGTGTTCAGCTGTGCATGTGTGTTGATATCGATTTTTGTTTATCATCACACACATTTAAACAGTTAATCTATAATACTAATCTAAAATACAATTACTTTTATAGTCCCGGGCATCGATACAGGGAAATCAAGATCTGAAAATGTAGAATATTGGTACTAGATCAACGAGGCAATTATCATGACATAAAATCATGACATGATATATACAATGAGTCGAGATGTCTCAGTGGTTAGAACGCGTGCATCTTAACCGATGATTTCGGGTTCAAACCCAGGCAGGCACCACTGAATTTACATGTGCTTAATTTGTTTATAATTCATCTCGTGCTCGGCGGTGAAGGAAAACATCGTGAGGAAACATGTATGTGTCTAATTTCATCTAAATTCTGCCTCATTGTATTCCACCAACCCGCATTGGAGGAGCGTGGTGGAATATGCTCCAAACCTTCTCCTCAAAGGGAGAGGAGGCCTTAGCCCAGCAGTGGGAAATTCAAAGGCTAATGTTTGTGCTTGTTAATGTTAATGTCATCTGCAATATATGGCATGTTAACAAACATTGGTATTATTAGAACTTGCGTATTTAACGTAATTTTTGGTAAAATGTTCTTGTAATGAAATAATAAGAAAATATGTTGAAACGTTACTCGCGCAATCTTCACCCGCAACAGTCCTTTAGAAATTTACTTTGAAGGTTTTCGGAGTACATTTATGGAGATCGCAAAGGTGTTTGAGCTACATTCTTATCGTTTCATTTAATTAAATTTGACGCCGTGATTTTAATATTTTATTATGGATGTTTTCATTTCCATATAAATATAGACGAAATTGTAATTTATTTACTCATTTACAAGACAGATAATAAAAACTAATCTCTCAATCGATAGCAATCTATATCTATTGCACTTGGACTAAACCACGAGAACAAATATATATTGGGTATTATTTTTAAAATAAATAATATATCCGTATTTTTATAATTATAGAATGACAAAGATCTCATCGGCTATTTTAGTAGAAATTCGAAACTCATCGAACACGAGCGTAAAATCTCAGAATATGATAGGCGACTTTAATAATTATAAAATTTATTTCGATACACTTATCAAAATGTTTTATCGCCGTAAGTATTACCGGTACACAATATTTCACGAGTGAACTCACTCTCAGAATCGTACTGAAGCGCGTCCCGGTTGCAATGTACAATATAAATGCGTCGTAATCACTAAGTTAATAATAATTAATAAGAATGTAATGTAAAATTATGGTTATTATTATTATTATATAATAATTATTATTACATGGATGCAAATGTTATACCTACGTATTATATGTGCAAGTAAATCAGAAACACAAGAATGGACCAAAATATTATTTTTATTTTTTAATTTAATTTCCATGTATAGGCAAACAGTTACAGTCCAAATAAAAACGATCTCAATTATTAAATTAGTTATTTTAAATAAATAAATAAAAATTTACGATCTAATTACATCTTGCTAAAATAATATATAACTGCATTAATTGAATAGTTATTTCACTGAAAATTTTTTTTTTATCAAAATCGTTTTAGTAATTTCTTAGTTATGTAAAGATCATCTTATATAATTTTAGTGCAATTATTTAAAATCAATATGGTAAAATATAACAAGCCTTATGTTTTATAGCTATTACTTAATACACGTTATTTAAAAAAAAAAATACTTCAAACATCAACAATGTTGACAAGTACTTTCGAGTATATTACTTTAGACAGTTTTAATTTACGTTTAAAATTATTTACATGGTAGCTGAAACCGCAGTTTCATCTTCGTCTATTTGGCTTGTCACGAAAATTCATCGTTGTCGTGTTATTTTAACAAGGTAAATTTTATATAAGTGGATATATATTTATACCCCTAGACGGGTTTATTAAAAAAAATCAATGTCCGTCGTAGGGTTCAAGCTTGTTTTTTATCTCTTAAAAATCAGGTCCGTGGCTTAAAAGTGAAATCGTAACAGATAGAGTTACTTTTGCATTAATAATAAGTAACAGTATGTTTGAAGTAATATTTTTTTTTGTTATAATTGATAACTTTAATATTCTTTTGCAGATGAAATAATAAAAAAACAGTTGCACATATTATATAATAATGATCTTTTAAAATAATCAACGCTTAAGAAAAGCGTCTTTCAAGCATTACGAATAAATACGGAACACTTGAAAGCATATCATTTTCAATGGAATGGTGAAACTCGAAGTCAATTTAAAATCAAAGTACATCAGATAAATAAAAGACGTTGGGAGTGTCCTGAAGCAATATCCGTTTCCGTAAGATCGAATTCTATCTTGTTCCTAGGAAGCAAGGCGACCTGAATTTGCATTCCAACGGTTTAACCCCTCCACTGTCTTCCCTTTGAACAAACAACCCGTTCAATGCCGACTACAGAGATAAAACACGGAATGTGTTTTTGTATTCAAATAGCAAATAAATATTATTTATTAAATTATATACTAAATCTACGGTTATAGAGATGAATGTTTTGTTTGTTCGGTTTTTAAATATTCTAGTTTATGGATATGGATGCTACTTACAATCTGAGAGCTCAAGACTCCCCTTGGGACGTTTTTACATTTTTCGTCTGTTTATTTCACAATTTATTTGCATCAATGTTATGTATGTGCATAATAATTTTGATTATTTTGATAGAAACAGTGGCAGAAGTAAAAACTACTGGTTTCCGACTCCGCAAAATCAATTCATGGTCTTTGGTCAAGATGTTCGCTTCTATAATAAAATTCCTGAAATACTTTTAGCTTTGCCAAATATAAAAAGGCGTACTACTCGATAAAGTATTACGTATAATATAGATGATAAAAACGTGTACAGTATTCGTTCATTTCGATGTAAGTAATCATGAATTTTTGGTATATTTGTTATCCTACAAGTGACTACCGCCTCCCATGAATATGTCCGAAGGTGAAATTCAGCAGCCGGGATTAATCTAAAAAAAACCTCGGAACATTTTGTGAAATGTACGATAGAAGAGTGATCAAAAATCTTTATGTCAAAGAATCGAGCAGATTGGAAAGGTCTTGACCGTATAATTCGAACCTATGCGCTGAATTTAATCATTTATGTAAATAAATATCGGAAAAGAGTAACTCAGTAACTACTGAGTTACTCTTTTCCGATATTAACTACTAACTGTAGTAAGAATAGTTTTGCTGTTTTTCAGTAGAAACTGCATTCCAAAACAATGATAGTTTTAAATTTAATTTATTGATAATGATTCAAACTACTTGAATAAAGTATTTTTTGACACACATATACTACACCATCTTTATCACCAATTCGTGTAATTATATCTCCGTTTATGGGGCGCAGCTTTACAATAATTATTATTATATATACAATACAACTAATAATATCATATAATCATTAAATGAGCGATATATAGATATAAAAATTACTTGGAAATTTCAATTTGAAAATGAAGTTGGTAAAAACAAAATGATTTAAGAACAAATTCAAAATATTCTGACACCAGTAATTCTACCCGTATTATATCATCAAACCATTTAGGTTATTAATAAGGGTGCTAAAGTTGACTTAAATTTATAACTAATTTTTCCCACCGCAATCACGTGCCACATCAATTACTGCTATTGTACGTAACCAGTATGACAAAATTAGTAAAGTCATAATTATTAAATATTTATGAAATTTGAGCGAATATCGTTTCAAACGTTTAATAAATAATTGCTTATATAATTTATCACACACTTTAATCGAATCGAATTAAACGACGGTTACCTAAAACCTTGCGACTTAAAGATTATAACTTTTTTTGATAATTTCGTTTAGTATTATTTTTAAATATTGTAGTTCAATCTCTTGGATTAATAGAGAAGATTTAAAAAAAAAAAAAAGAAAAAAGTTTTTTTAAAAGACACGGTCTTATTACCTCCCCCGGTGAGAAGAGGGTTAGTTCATTTTGTTCAGAGGCGAAATTGCGATAGAACTTAGAAATGTTGCTAGGAATTTTGCTCTGATTCTTTGCGGTTACGATTTGTGCAGCAAATTATTTTAAATTCTTACCTTTAGATATTTAAATAGCTGTATTCTGCGTTTTTATCTCTGAGAGATTTGGGTGATAACTTGTTTCAAACAAATTATGAGTATTTGTTCCTAAGTTTGTCGTATTGGTTGCCTTGGGTTAAGTTCCGTACTTTTTGTTTTTCATACTAATTTATAGCCAAAAAAATATCTACCAAAGAGGCCATTTCTTTTTATATTTTTATTTGAATTGTGTCTGAAAATGTTTTATGTATACATTCGAAATAATCATCCAAAAATTAGAATTTAGATTTTTTTAACTATACATCTATCATAGAGTCTCTAGCCACAAATGAATATCAATTTCCAACTAACTCCTTCCAGTAGATTCGGAGAATATAGGCTGCAATTGTCGGTCCGTCTGTCTGTCCGAGAGACACGAGATTGATTCTACAAGGGTTCTGTTTGTTCATTAAATGGACTATACTAACTAACAAGGGTTCTGATTGTTTACTATGTGGGTAACAATAAAAATAAGAGATATTGTCAAATGTATTTAAATATTGAAAAAAACAAACGCCGATCGTTCGGGAAGATGTATTCACTCTGTGATGGATTGGCAGTGTGGACGAAAGTTTAATTTCTATTGTAGAAACTGAAACATATTTATATTTACTCTTACAGTATAGTATTTATTGGAGCTCCAAATTAATCACATGATGATTAAAAAAACCGTGACGCGTCGAATTAATTTGCGTCTTGTGCACCAACCAAGTGGAGGAGCGTGGTGGAATAAGCTTTAAGCCTTTATCTATCGGTATGGGACTGCTTCGTCATGATTAACTGCATCCGTTTTTTTATTATACCTTATTGTTCTCTGCACAACAATTTTAAAGATAATTTGCAAACGTAGACGATTGCAATAAAAAAAACATATATTAAAACATCACGTTTTCTAAAACGATTATAAATGTTTCTTAATTCAACGTAATTGGTCTTACACGTATACGTTCCTTTTAACTTTTCCGTGTAAATGTCTGATCGCAATGTTTTCTCATTGAAGCATCGATTTCCAATTCGGTGTCCTCACGGCAAGGGGCCATTAATTCTCACCCGACCAGTTTACCAGAGCATAATCCGTTGTGAGTAGCGCCATGTTTCCTGCCTTAATGGAATGTGTTTGAATGATGTACAAGCCTTAAGCATCTCAGAGATTATAGTTGTGGTATAATCGTATACTATACGTAAGCTCTGTTTAAGGTCCGGCTGGGTAGGTACCACCCACTCATCATATATTGAACCGCCAAGCAGCAACACTGTATTGTTGTGGTCTGGTTTGAAGGGTGAGTGAGTCAGTGTAACTACAGGCACAAGAGACATCATAACTTAGTTCTCTGGGTGGTAGTGGTACATTGGAGATGTAAGGAATTATTAAAATTTCTAACGGCGCTAATGGCCGGTGATGACCATTTACCATCAGGTGGTGCACCTATTTAATAAAAAAAATGAATATAAGTACAATACTTATTATAAATTAATATTTATATGTACCGCATCTTACACCGTTCATGTGACTCACGCGGAGTATAATTGTTGTGGTCATATGTATGAAGTTTTATGGTATAGTACCAACACGTGCATTTAAGTTTAACGTAGAATTGCAACGCTTGCCGACATAAGAAGTGGATATTCAAAATGAGAATTAAAACGTTATTAGAGGAAAATATAAAAAAGATCTGCTATCACTCAGAATCGTTCAATTAAAATTTGGTAAATATATTATGATTGACTGTAAAATAATTTTCTTATTAAAACATGAACAAAGCCGAATATTGATTTTATAAAGCGGTCTTAGGAAGACAAAACAAATTAAATTAAATATGACGACGAACGGAAAACGTAACTCAAAGCGGGTATATCGCTCGATCAAAAAATATCATAAATATACGTAGATATTTAGAGAATATTATTAAACGTTGTATCCATAACATTTTCTACCTTCTAACACGTTCTAGGTAAACTATGTTCAATTTCAATGATGATTTGATGTCATTCTCGTGTATGTATGTATGTATTATATTATATATATGTATATATGTATTTGCAACTGTGTTTGTGCACACGGCATCCGACAAGACCGGAAAGAGTTCAGGCGCAGGACCAACGGCTTGTGCACACTTTACGACACAGATAAATAACTTGTTTTTGGGGTTTAAACCAAGAACATAGGCATCTGCGGTCTTATAGAAGCAGATAGAGGGACCAACGAGGCAGTCAACGAGTCAAGGAGTGAGTCAATTTCAATAACACAATACAACTATTACGTACCAGTATAGTAAATATATTTTAATAATATGTAGCCATTTGTAAGGTATCATAAAAATAACTACTGGTACTAGTGGAATCATGGTGTTGAAACAGTTACGTAACTGTATTTGACTATTTCATAAAATGATATCTGAAACACAATTCATTCTCACCAAATTTTAACACCTTGCAAGTATGTCATCATTTATTTCGTATTTATCAAATTTTCTGTGATTTTTGGAAAGCGTGCGATTATGTAGCACACTAAGCATAGGAAATTAATTTAGAAACGGTATTCATACCTAAAAAACCGGGCAAGTGTGAGTCGAACTCGCGGACTGATGGTTCCGTTGCAACTAACAGACAAATAAACTGATACTGATGCTAATAAAAAAATACGGTTTTTTGCTTCCTGACAAATTTTATGATGATGATTTTAGGTGAACGGGAAGTTCCCTATAGGTTTGACTCCGTATTTGAATGTATGGGAAATGCGACATAAACCGCCATATCTTTTGATTGTGTCGATTTTTTCACAGTTCCAAGGGACCGCAGAGCTCAGAATTTGGTATCAATTTTATACCTCTACGTGTTCCTGATAAAATGTGACTGTTCTGGATAGACAAACAGACAGACGGACAACGAAGTAGTCTTATAAGTGTTCCTTGTTTTCCTTCAGAGGTACGGAACCCTAAAAACAAACTGTTCAGGCAATTTATAATTTAGTATATTTCTGGAATTTTTCGAAATAAGTAGTGGTACTTACGGTAACGTCACAATATAATGTATATACACATAAACAAGATTCAATTATTTTGTTAGAAACAGCGACATTGTGTAAACACGAGTAGATGAACTTGGTGTAACAAGTTTATCTTTCGCAATGTAAATACATCCTTCCTGTGACAGTGAAATTCTCTAGATAATTTGACATTTACCAATATATAAATTTACAGCCATGTTAAGGAAATATCAAGTAATTAGGCTAAACTTTATACGGATGATAAAAATAAAATTGGAGTTTTTATTCTTTGATTTTTATACTTTTTATATAAAAGCATTTGTATTATTTTAATACTATTACAAGTAAATGCAATGATGACAGTATGATGATAACAGGATCTAAATGTCTCATTTCTGAGTTAAGATCTACTCTTCCTTTGAGGAACGGAATGAAGCTTCCACAACGCTACGACGGAGAATCCACCAAACCGCATTGGCGTTCTTCAACTACAGCTTCTATTATTTAAATTTTTCTTGTTACATATCGATCCATAACTTCTAGTTAGAAAAAATCCACTTAAAAATGTTATTTTATTCGTGATTTTATTTTGATCCATCAAATGTCTTCTTTAATAAAAAAATCCAATATTTCTTAAAGCTGAATAAAAAGACGAAAAATTGATTATTTTTTGGAATTGGATTCATAAAATTTTCGACCGTTCTTGATAAACTTGGTAAAACGAGATCAAATAATGTTGTTTTCGAGATTAAATAAAAAAGTTAATCATCAAATCTTGTTAATCTTTGTACTTAAAATTTATTTGAATACTGGCTTCGTTAAATGAACCTTTCCACCTTGGAAGCATTAAGCTGCGAACAAACTTCGAAAACATCAATAAAATTACTAAAGACGATATCTTTAATTAAAAATTATCGTGTGAATTTAAGATATTTAGTGTATTTAAAAGCCGCTGTTAGCGAGATTTCTATTGTCTCGGTGCTGATATCTGGAACAATATCACATACCTTATCATTGTGTCAAATTACATTAAGTCTTTGTTGTTAGTTCAATCTTAATGACAGGTAAATAAAATTTTCTTAAATTGACACAGGCTTTGAGATCATTGGTGACGTTTTAATACACCCCTTATTATATTCAAGCATATCAAAGGCGTGTTTGTTTTTTCTATGTTTTTGGAAGGTACGGCAAGTAACCCACCTGATGGCATGTGGCCACCATCGCTCATAGATATTAGCACCGAATTAAACATTCCATAAGACACCAATGCGCCATCTCCCTAGGAAACTAAGATATTATTACCCTTGTACCGGCACAACTATAGTAGTAGAATATCTAGTGAGTGGGTGGTAACGTACTTGCGTTCCGGTTTGAAGGGTGAGTGAGCTAGTGTAACTACAGGCACATGGGACAACATCTTACTTCCCGAGGTTAGTGGCGCATTGGTGATGTAAGGAATGGTTAATATTTCTTACAGCGCTCTTGTCTATTGGCAGTGGTGACTACTTACGATCAGGTAGACCATTGGCTCGTCCAATAACTTGCCTTGTTTTTTATTTTACAGGTACCTTATATATTAAAAATGTGACAAGCTATCAGGTCATTTGGGGGTAAGTGGTATAAGTCACTCGTCCCTCTAATTACATTGACATTCATCTTCTCAAATTGGTATACAAAAATTCAAGGTAAAATAAACAGAAAAAAACCTTATCAATAATTTTATTCCTCACAACTTTGATTATGTTTATTTATTAATTCGTTTAATTATAACTTAACTAGGATATAAGCGGAGGAATACCAAAGTTACTTTAATTAAATATTACTTTACAATCACGATTTGAGAAACTAAAGCGTAGTAACAAAACAAACAAACTGTATAACGCAATTTCATTAAAATTTACTATGAAAATATTATGCAAACTATGGTTTCGAATTAGTTTTGTTTCCAAGATTCTGATTCGATATGATCACATATTTGAATCACCTCCTCAGTACTAATGCAGAAATATTACAGACGAACAATGCAATTGAAATTTACGTATTTAAATTTTTATTAACACTAACAGCAGTGTATTCTTGGTGGTAGGGCTTTGTGCAAGCTCGTCTGGGGAGGTACCACCCACTCATCAGATATTCTACCGCCAAACAGCAGTACTCAGTATTGTTGTGTTACGGTTTAAAGGGTGAGTGAGCCAGTGTAACTACAGGCACAAGGGACGTAACATCTTAGTTCCCCAGGTTGGTGGCGCATTGGTGATGTAAGGAGTGGTTAATATTTCTTACAACGCTATTGTTTATGGGCGGTGGTGACCACTTACCATCAGGTGGTCCATTTGCTCGTCCGCCTACCGATATCATAAAAGTGCGATTCTGTAAAAAATCACTTCGTATCTCACTCGTGAAATATTTACAACCGCCTTACTGTCGTACGCCATTTTGATACGTGTATTATATAAATTTTATAATTATTTTACTAATTTTTATATGAATACATTTCGCGTAATAAAATTAAGCTGTAGGTAAATGGTTTTGTGATTGCTCTTATATGCTATTTTAATAACTATATATGTATGTCGAGGAACGAGCAACGCCATTTGCTAATACGGTCAAGAACTATGCCTCGGTGTTGCTATTTAATAAATTCTCGATATCGTAATGTCAAGTGGACAATTGGATGGAATCGATTTTGCGAAACGGCAACACTGCATTTTTGATGGAGCTGTCATTCATTCATTTGTTATTATCGATTTGATTCCGTAAAAAAAGATATTGAGATGTTCGTTAACGGGTTTATTTGAGCACCGAGTAATGGAGTAAGAGCGATCTGAGGTGCGGAGGATGCGACATGTATATATAATTATTTATTATTGTTTTGTTTTAGGTTATGGGTTTACTTAAAGTCTACTACATTCATAATATGCATTCAAAATTAAATTGAGCCTGTAATTTCGACCGTACCGTTCAATCTTTATCGTGTCTTCTCTGTCGCACGTGACATTGGCGAAATAATCTGTGCACTCTCGGCACAACTAAATGCCACAATAAAAAAATCAAAAATGACTCATTGTCATTCATATCACATTTTGACATTTCAAACTCGTGTTCTGCGGTGAGTTTCGAGTTTCATGTTACAGAATAGCCTAACGCGTCTTAAAATAATATTCGCTTTTTTATATTTAGCCTTAGAGATGTGCAATTGTGACTACAGAGTTTGTCTGTTTTACGAGGCATACAATTTTAAACACTTTGACAATACAATTTTACTTTGACAATATTTCTAGCATCATAGCCGCTCAAAGGGATCATAATCCGAATAAAAAGACTTAACAACAGTTTTTTACTTTAGCGTTACGTAGTTTATTTTAGTAAAAATATTTCAAAGACCTTGACTAGACGTTTATAGATATAAAACAAATTTCATTTTCAAATAGTCTTTACCTTTAAAGAGGTCACATTCGGCTCTTGGACATGGCATTGTAAGGTATAAAAACAACTCCTAACGCGGGCTTACATGCTACGGGCATATTCTACCGCCAAAAAGTAATACTTCGTATTTATGTCGTTCGGTATGAAGGGCGATTAAGTTACAAGGGACTTAAAGATGCTGACCACTTACTGTCCGTTGAAAAATTGCCAGTTAGCCTGAAGATCTTTACCTCGAACGTGTTTAAGTATTTTCAAGCCATATATTAATTAATTTATTCTAACGTAACACGTAAATAATAATGAAATTCTATAAATAAGTGAGCTGGAGTAATGATTACAGGTGAAATGAGTTTCCAATGTTAGCCCGCACTGCATGCCCATCTGATCAGGTACCGCATCCTCATCAGGTATTCTGCCGCCAAATAGCTATACTTAGTATTGTTTTGTTCCTTGTTTGGTGAGTAAGCCAGTATAACTACAGACACAAGGGACATAGCATCTTAGTTCCCGAGAATATATCTATGACCACTTACCATCTGGTGGCCCTTTTTACCCCTCCACGTACTTATACCGTTTTAATAATGCCAATATCATAAACAGAGACGACATCTTTGCATTGGTACGCTGTCTGGTCTAACCATTATGCAAAAATTAAATTAAAATGGATAGTATAAAATATTTACTATAAATCAAAAACTTTAAAACGCTTTTTCCGAAAATACCATTTTTGTGCTCTTGTTTTACTTGTTCTCTGAAGATATGGGTGGTATACATTACGGGAGCCATATTGAGCTAAGATAGTTCAGTGGTAACAACATGTAAAACCTAACAGAAAATCTTGGTTTATAAACCTGGTCAACATCAATGAGTATAATGCTTTAAATTTGTCTTTATAATTCATCCAGGCGACGAAAGATTACATCGTGATGCTCTATGTATGATTAACCAATATTTCGCTTTATACAAAATATGTTCTTCTCAACAGGAGTCAGAAATACAACAAAAATATGAATACCTTAAAGGAATGTTAAATTATATCGATTGAAGTAAATTAATGTACGATGTGATTTGGCCTTCCTCAATAGTTAAATCGTCAATTGCATAGGAGATATGTGCATTGGTGTGTGATTGCACACACATGCATTTTCTCCTCCCTTACTCTAATAGTCCGATTGGATGACAAAACGATACCTATCGCATACCTACTTTTCGATCGATGGGATTGGCTTATATTTATGTGTATAAACATTCAAGACAAAATCATCTAATATTTTTATTTTCTATCTGAGTAAATCCACGCTTAGTACTATTATTATATTTTTTTATTTGAATAGGCTTCAATATTTGATTACTTCATATTTCGTGTTAACGTGACCTGCGTACGGTATTGAAGAATACGTTTCAAGTCTATTGTGTTTGAACACAATACATCATAATTATGAGAATTTTACAGCTGTGTAAAATTTCTTACATAGTCAGAATACGTACAAAATATTAATTAAAAAAACTACTACGAAACGAAACGACTTATTACGAAACTACTGACGTAGTTCAACTTAGATACAGGTATAGTTTTTTAATGAAAGACGTTTCGATAATGCTTTCTTGCGTCCATATTCAGTCTACTCTGAAGACTGTATTTACTAATATTTACTTGCATTCGAGTGTCAAAAGGATCATAGCTCTTAAAGTCTATAATTTTCACGCTGCAAGAAAACCTATAAATCTGTTGAGATTTTGGAACTTTAGAATTATGAACGGAAACAATAGAAAATTTACACTAAATAATACTTGTAAAATGAAACTTAAGATTACAGAATCTATTGCAACGATAATCATATTATCAGGTATGTAGAAGACTAATTGGTCTACATAAATAATCAGTAGTACTAGCCCGATTTAAGCCCGTAATCTTCTCCTCTCCTTCTTCTTCTTCTAGATCTTTAAGTATACAATGTTGACGTATAATAACTACACTTCTTTAAATCTCTTTCACTATTCTTAAAGGAAGCGCTGATTAATTACAAAGAATTTAAATTACAATTCAGCGCGAAAAGGCTACTTGCGTTCCTACCAGTATTCCACAAGAACATAATCCGCACTGCAATTATTACATGGAACATTTCGTTTGAATTTAAATTTATAATTGAACTAGCTGTTACTTGCCCGTTTATTGGGCGTAAATTTGAATAATTTAATAAAATCTCGTGGGATAACATTTTTAATATTACTTAATCGAGGGATTATAATATAATTATTATAGTTAAAGCTCGTATCATATGACGTCACAATTTTTTTCTGGGGTCACTCTCGACCTTTTTCTTATAGTTCAACTGAGTCATATTTTAAATAACAACTGTTCATGGCAGGAAGAGGCCATGAAAAAATATAGGCATGTCTTTAACGTACAAAAATGGCATCTCCTTTGTTAAGGTACCGGGCGTGCATTTTTTAATGCGTTACTAACTATAGGATTTTATGGAACATGACAATACGAAGTTTTGATGTTCGCTATAGGATAACTGATTAGTCCGTTTTAACACCTCCCCCTGGCGCACAAATACCTATTATAGAAATATATAAAATAGCTATAATTTTAATTTTAATGTCACATAATCTATATAAAACAAAGTTTCCGAAACTGCCCATTTTATAAAGCTCGTATATATAAAGACAAATGTCCTAAGCATTCATCTCATTGTAATGGAACTTTGGTTTGTTGTTTTGCATACGCTCAAAGGGCGTAGGGCCAAATGCAAACAATTTTTTTCTTTCAATATTTGTCCTTCAATAAACATATTTTACATAGACCCTTATTTATCCGTGCAAAACCGGGGCTTGTAGTCAATACTCGTATCGTATAAATGTAAAATTCAGACTTTGAATATTATATCAAAAGTCAAATATAGCAATATTCAAAAATCATGGTACGATTCTCATATTTGAGCAGCATACTCGTATATCAATTCAAGCTAAACTAAACATAGTTTAGCTTGAATAGCACAAGGGATGCGATTCCCGAGGGAATGCGGGCTGTTCGAACTTCAATATCGTTCGAAATTTTGATATGATATTCAAATTTTAAATTTATTTTCAGCATATATTATGTTTTATCAACATTTTATTATATGGAAGTAAATTTATGTAATTTTAGGGCAAAGTAAATACGCACACATAAAATAGAACTTTTAAAATTAATGCCCCGCTTTGAAACGACGAAGTTCCGTGATTTATACCTACAGACAGAATAAAACAGATGATTCGTATCGAAAATTACTTACACGGTAAGAACTTACGAAATTTCTTTCATATACCTTATCTCAGCAGTTAAAGTACGACCGCTGAAAGTCAATTGTTTGTTTGATTAGTATCTAAAATCACAATCACTACAGACGATTGCATATTCTTAAAACGATGGCCCAGTGACTAGACCAAATTACTCCTAAATCAAAGTGAGTTCAACCTCGAGCCAGCACCATCGAATATTCAAGTGTTTCATTTGTGTTTATAATTCATCTCTTGCTCGGTGTAGGAAGCATTATATGATTTTGTAACTTGGCCTATTCAAAAATTTAAACGTCATGTCAAAAAAAAATTGATTAAAAAGTCATATTACATATAAGATGAAACAGCGTGGACTTAGTATTTACTGATTTATAGGCAATATATTACGAATTTAATTGAACTTTACTGACATATTCTGTAATTAAAATGGCGGAAAAGATTAACTACTGAATTTCTCGCTCAACTACTGCTTTCCAAACCGGTGGTATCATTACATTTAATTCAACTCTGTATAATGGCGATTCAAAAGTGCTTTTGTGAGCATACATGAATAAAAAATATTTACATTTTGATTTGATTTAGATTTTGTTCTTGATCATTGCGAAGAAAGGTGCATGTATGTATGTGTGTATCCACCAATCCGTATTATAACAGTATGATGGAATCGTCTTCAAACGAAACCTTAAGAAGAGTTCTTATCCCAGCTTTCAGATATTTTTAAACTGTTACTTTTATACTTGGGACAATGCTAGGCGGGTATTATTTGCATTATAAACTTTACTTGGTGGTAGAGCTTTTGCAGATGCATCTGGATCGGCAACGTCCACTCATCAGATATTCTACCGCCAAATAGCAATTCTCAGTTCAATTGTGTTCCGGTTCGCAGGATGAGTCAGCCAGTGTAACTATAACCACGAAGCTTAGCTTTAGGCGCGTTAGCGATATAAGGAGTGGATACTGGAGTTAGGCCAATGAGCCCCTGGGCTGTAAGAAATATACATTGGTGGATGGGCCACCTACCTATAGTATAAAAATATTTTTGCTTTTGATCTGTATTTATTTACTAAAAATGATAAACCGCATCTATATCCTAAAAATAATAATAATAATAATATTATAACTGGGAATGGAGTTTCATATTAATAAACGCGGAGACATTTGTTGTCTTCCCTGACTGAATAAAAATATTAAACCAAAATATACAACTTATACTAGAAGATGCAGCGCAATTTCGGAACAGGTTTAATTACATTATATTACTATGTAAGCTGCGGAAAGCTTCGCAGCTCCATCTGCTTTATATTTAGACTATTGAAGTGACATGCGTGAAATGAATGTTCTCGGGGCTTGTGGCAACCATGTAAATTTGAGACTATGCGCTTTAACTACCTAAAGTCGTGCCGATCGCCGTCCCATCAGATTATGAGTGAGGGAATAGAGGGTGCGCTTGAGTATGTGACCATACTTATTCTAGAATTAATATGTCCTGCGCTATTGGCTACTGGCGTGTTGATCATTATTTAATGTATCGATGTTAATAATCATGATGAATATGGTGACAACGAATATGATGATGATGAATATGATGATGACTTATATGATGAAGATAACAAATATGATGATGATGAAAATAAAAATGACGAATATGATGATAACTGATATGATGATGTTGAATACAATGAGGATGAATATGATGATGATGATGAATATGATGGAAACGAATATGATGTCGATGATAATTTCCTACTAAAATGGGTATTTTGGTCATGGTGGTCAATCTCAAGAGAAACTAGCCAACTGCGCAGGACTTGTTATATGTACAAGAGTATGTGCAACACACTGGTGCACTGGTATGGTATGGTATGGTATGGTGATAAGATTGGGGGCATAGAGATCAACCTTATGACCGATGGAATCCGATGCAACCGGAAAAGTTCAGGCATAATCGATGATTTTACATGTTTTCCAAGGTATAGGAGTGTACTCACTTGCAATTTCCAGACTCTGAACTGCTACTAAGATTTTTTTAACAGAAAATATAAATAACTTCTTATCCGCTGGGGTTTGAACTCAAGTCCTCGGGGTCTGCTGATTTACACTAGACCACCGGAAGCCAGTTAATTATGAGATGCGTGAATCATTAATTTGGATCGTGGATATGGTAATTTGACCTTTGTTTACGTTAGTCTTCGCAAAAATAATATATCTTTATATTATAGGGCTATATGAGCTGACAAAAAACGCTGAGTTGAGAGCAAGCGGGGTATCTTCTCTACCTAATCGATGTTAGTTTTTTAATTTGACAATCCATAACTAAAAGCTTCTATATTCAACAAAGGATGAACTTGGATTTAACCTAACATGTTTAGTCCAGTAAAAAAATATTTTACAATAAGAATTAATGTAGATTACAAGAACGCCTTGAAATACAGCATGGATTAAATTATGACAAGATGGTTTCTCGAATGGAAAACTTTACGTTAGTTCCCTCAAAGTGAGTTATTCGAGCAGCTCAGTCATTCTTGCTCTAGGTGAAAGGGCTTCCAATGTCTTATATAATGAAGTTCTCGTATAATTTAACTTCAAAAGTTTGCAAGGTTTTTCTTCTTTAGTGATACGAGATTATCATGTTACTAATTTTTATTTTTATTTAAAATAGATTACTAGAGACACTTTACACGGGTAACATAAAAGTCTATAAACAACTTTAAGATTGAAGAACAAACATAAAAAGTATTTTGTTTTTTGGGCAGTAAAGTTGAAATTATTTTCTACTATAATATGCATGTAAACCTTTAACCTTTATATATATAGGTCTTCCTCTCGAATGACTCCTTTTATTGATGAAAACGACTTTAAAATTCGTTGCGTAGTGATTAAATGACTTTGTTTTATACTATGTAGTCACAAATAACATTTTTCCCATTTACAATTGACCGAATTATTTATCACTGTTTGGTTTTGTTTACAGAATAAAATATTAATTTTACTGCCGCTTGTTATAGACAAAGTCTGTTTAGTTCAAGATAAGAAATTATTCATACTATAAATTTCCGATTTAATAAAGGCAAAATATACTTATACGAGCAGTAGCCTTAGCCAAGTAAGTCAAGATATACGACGTTTTTGAACTGCGGCAATAACTTGTCATTGTGCCTTTAATAAATATTAATAAAAGTATATAAAATAAATATTCAATACGGAAATAAAATTCTTTATAACTTTGTATTGTTTCCTACATATTCGCTAATACCTTCCTTATCCGTTATATTTAACCAATGTTTTTATTTTACCAACGAATTTCAGTCAACATAATGGTTATATTACAATTGATTTTGACGTTTTATGTCGATTGTGTTTTGATGCGAGTTTTTTTGAGCACCACTGTATGAGATATTCTAGATTTCGTACTAGTGAGGGGTTGATCGGTGTTAGGTATAAAAAGCATATGTCCTTCTTTTTAGTATAAGTTTTTTTAAATCAAATTTGCTTCATGGGTTTGGCCGTGAAAGAACAACAGACAGACGGACAAACAGTCGGAGAGACAGGACTGTCAAGACAGGCAAACAGTATTATTTATAATATTAGTATAGATAATTGCATATGCATCTTTATCTTAACGAATTTTTAAACTAGGTGTTTTTTTTTTATTGTAGCTGCAGTTAACTTTTATAGTGTAACATTTAAGCACCTTTGTTTATTATTCAGTAAATTGAATGCGAAGTGATTAAATAATTTAGTGGGCAGTTTTACTATGTCAAGTAATCTTACAAGTAAGGTCGCGAAATATCGCGTGTGGCGCTATTACCCATATATTACGACCCCATATCAAATTCTCAAGTAGCTTAAATCTTATCAAGGCTTAAAGGCCTCGAACCGGTGATTTTATGTTAATTTAACACAGTTTGGAATTCGTTTACAAAGTCGTTGAGGATAAAATATTAAGTGTTTCTATTGAAATCATTTAAAAGGAAAATACTCACGCTGGAAGTTAAGCTTTTACAGTCTCTAAAAATTTTGAAACTAACCGTAATAGTAATTATTTTATGGAATATGTAGTATGACTATGTGGATTAAGAAAATTAAGTTGTTGATTTTGACTTAATTTTTTTTGATCAATAATATTCACGAATACAGCTCAATTTGTGCTCAAATGCGGAAGCAACCGCCCCGCTGGGTGCATAGTTTCAAAATTTATATTAATTATAAAAAGAGTAAATGGGATCCTTCTTTGTTTTTTGACATTAAATAACTATAAGATTTTAAATTAACATGGTTATTTTTATTACTAACAGTGTTTACGCAGCAAACGTACGAGAAAGGAGTTAGTCCGATATGGACGCTTCTAATGCCGTCAACACCTACCCGCAAACGTCGTAACAAGACATTCGTAGATAATGTCGAAATATCGAGCTCCACCAAATAAAAATAAAAAACATGGTAAATATCCCGTTTTAAATACTGTTAGTAATTACATAATTAGTTCAAAGAGATTAATTTTATGTATACAATGACTGTCCAAAATCAACGTCAATATATTTTTCAATTATCTTTTCGAAGAGCGCAATATTAATGTGCAATACTGGCTTTCTGTGTCTACTTATACCCTTATGTGGTATTTACAATCAAAGCTGTAGTAAATACAATATAAGAACATCTGCTTACGCTAAATTTTGTTAGGTTTTACTATATTCTTGCATTATTTGACAGAGTTTGAATTATAATTTTGATATTTTTCGCTCGGTCTGTTAGTTTGTCGTTACTGTCTGTGATTGTTGGTTTGTCATTAACGAACCAGTAATCACACATCAACATGGCGTAGTGTTTTGTTATTAAAATAGGTAGGAAGACTTACAAAGTAGCCACATGATGGTGATGTCAAGTGGTCATTGCCATTGGCAGTATAAGAAATATTAGCCATCTCTAGTGTCTGTAATTCCACTGACTTACTCACCTTTCAAAACGGATTACAACAATATTAAATATTGTTTTTTTGTTGATTCTAGATTGTAAGCTATCCTGCAAACAAATACAATTGCGGGCAGACCTACTTCTCAAGTTTTCCATTGCTTCTCCTTTAATCTATTTGTAATACATAATCTTGTATATGTAATACATAAGAAACAAGTTCTGATTCTTTGTATTGGAAATGCATTTTATTTCGACACAGTTCCGCACCACTTGCGATCTTTGAGTACCTTTTGACGCGAAACGATGTCGACATTTTTCGCTATGATTGCTGTTCGAATGACATTTTCGCCTTTCACTACCTGCTCTCTCATTAAAATGACAGTAAATAGAGTAACAGCTTGTAAATGTCCTGCTGGACTTCCTTTGAGGACAAGGTGCAAAACGAATTAATGTATATGTTACTCTAAAAGCTCGAACTAAGGTAAATCTTAAGATTTTCCAGTAAAACCTAAGATTTACCGACATGAGTTGGCAAATGTAAGTATTTATTATAAAGGGACGACTTATTCGGACTTTTACCATTCCAACCTAACCTAACCTAACATGTAAATCCTAAGATTTACCAAGTGAATGATGGTAAAAGTTCGAATCCCAAAGCTTTATGGACATTTACCATTCACAATCGGTAAATCTTAGGTTTTACTGGAAAATCTTAAGATTTACCATATGTTGTTGTTGTATATGTTGCAGAATTTCAGTGAAATCAGATACATGCAAGTTTCCTCACGATGTTTTCTTCGCCCCCTTATAATTATAGGCTAGATATCGTCTGACATATGCAGTTTTCCTCACAATGTTTGACTATGTCGCTGAGCCTAGATTGATTATTAATTTAAATTAAAATTAAGTTCATGACTCAATTAAAACAGTCTTAATGGGATTGAACCTGTAAAAATAATCCGTTTAATTTATCGACGCAGATTTTTAGAGATTATCTATTATTTGGATTATGAGTCAACTTAAGAAAGTGTTTCGTGGAATGTTAATAAACTTAGCGAAACGTCTTTAAACTAATTTAAGAAGATGTAATCCTTATTCAAGGAAAAGCGACGAAAGTCAATTGTAACACAAGTACAGACGAGTAAAACAATTCTTTAGCAAAAAATATATACAATAAACAAAATTTATTTACATAACAATAATTCTTATGTAAATAAATTTTGTTTATTAACTATGATTCTAATTTATTCAACTTGTAAATCATATCACAATAATAATAAAACAAGTATTCACGAATTTATTTAAATTTTAACATAATTATACGAAATATTTTGATCGTAAAATATATAAATAACTTTGATGTTTTCGTAACCTACACAATTTTAGAGCTAGCCGTAAATGTCTATAATTAAAAGTGTAATTAGTATATAATTGCAAAGAATTGTAATAGTTCATGCTTTATTGTGGTGTTTGTTTTTTAAATGTATTTATTTTTTTCAATATTGTCGTCGGTTTATCAATTTGGATAACGTTAAAACAATGTATTCGTTTAACATTCAGTTTCGTATCTAAGAAGAAACCCGGTTCAGATAATGTGCCCTTAATAAATTGTATGTTATATGTATATAACATAAATATCGTCATAATATTATATATTATTTAGAGAAATTATTATTTAAAAGACATTCACCGCTCCCTAAGCCTTTGTGAAAATTAAAACTTCAACGAATATACGTATAAAATATTTTCTATGGGAAACAGTTTATCTACAAAATTCAATACAGAAAAATTCAAGGTAATTTATGTACTGATGGGAAAATCTTGGGTGGGGTTCAACCGACCGCTACGAAAATAACTTTAGTTTTGCTATTGCCGGTCGAATATACCGGCGAGGCGTGTTGTTTTATGTATTGACATATTTAATAAATAAATTTAAATTTAAATAAAAAATAAAAATAAATTATTAAATAAAAAATAAATTTAAAACTGTATGTCGGTATGTATATTTGCCGGAAATTTACAGAGTTCTATAAAAACACGGAAAAGGTTTTTATGCTATCTACTTCGCTATAGGATAACTGATTAGTCCGTTTTAACACCTCCCCCTGGCGCACAAATACCTATTATAGAAATATATAAAATAGCTATAATTTTAATTTTAATGTCACATAATCTATATAAAACAAAGTTTCCGAAACTGCCCATTTTATAAAGCTCGTATATATAAAGACAAATGTCCTAAGCATTCATCTCATTGTAATGGAACTTTGGTTTGTTGTTTTGCATACGCTCAAAGGGCGTAGGGCCAAATTCAAACAATTTTTTTCTTTCAATATTTGTCCTTCAATAAACATATTTTACATAGACCCTTATTTATCCGTGCAAAACCGGGGCTTGTAGTCAATACTCGTATCGTATAAATGTAAAATTCAGACTTTGAATATTATATCAAAAGTCAAATATAGCAATATTCAAAAATCATGGTACGATTCTCATATTTGAGCAGCATACTCGTATATCAATTCAAGCTAAACTAAACATAGTTTAGCTTGAATAGCACAAGGGATGCGATTCCCGGGGGAATGCGGGCTGTTCGAACTTCAATATCGTTCGAAATTTTGATATGATATTCAAATTTTAAATTTATTTTCAGCATATATTATGTTTTATCAACATTTTATTATATGGAAGTAAATTTATGTCATTTTAGGGCAAAGTAAATACGCACACATAAAATAGAACTTTTAAAATTAATGCCCCGCTTTGAAACGACGAAGTTCCGTGATTTATACCTACAGAAAGAATAAAACAGATGATTCGTATCGAAAATTACTTACACGGTAAGAACTTACGAAATTTCTTTCATATACCTTATCTCAGCAGTTAAAGTACGACCGCTGTAAGTCAATTGTTTGTTTAATTAGTATCTGAAATCACAATCACTACAGACGATTGCATATTCTTAAAACGATGGCCCAGTGACTAGACCAAATTACTCCTAAATCAAAGTGAGTTCAACCTCGAGCCAGCACCATCGAATATTCAAGTGTTTCATTTGTGTTTATAATTCATCTCTTGCTCGGTGTAGGAAGCATTATATGATTTTGTAACGTGGTCTATTCAAAAATTTAAACCTCATGTCAAAAAAATTTTATTAAAAAGTCATATTACATATAAGATGAAACAGTGTGGACTTAGTATTTACTGATTTATAGGCAATATATTACGAATTTAATTGAACTTTATTGACATATTCTGTAATTAAAATGGCGGAAGAGATTAACTACTGAGTTTCTCGCTCAACTACTGCTTTCCAAACCGGTGGTATCATTACATTTAATTCAACTCTGTATAATGGCGATTCAAAAGTGCTTTTGTGAGCATACATGAATAAAAAATATTTACATTTTGATTTGATTTAGATTTTGTTCTTGATCATTGCGAAGAAAGGTGCATGTATGTATGTGTGTATCCACCAATCCGTATTATAACAGTATGATGGAATCGTCTTCAAACGAAACCTTAAGAAGAGTTCTTATCCCAGCTTTCAGATATTTTTAGACTGTTACTTTTATACTTGGGACAATGCTAGGCGGGTATTATTTGCATTATAAACTTTACTTGTGGTAGAGCTTTTGCAGATCCATCTGGATCGGTAACGATCCACTCATCAGATATTCTACCGCCAAATAGCAATTCTTAGTTCAATTGTGTTCCGGTTCGCAGGATGAGTCAACCAGTGTAACTATAACCACGAAGCTTAGCTTATAAGCTTCCTTGGTTGGTGGCGCGTTAGCGATATAAGGAGTGGTTACTGGAGTTAGGCCAATGAGCCCCTGGGCTGTAAGAAATATACATTGGTAGATGGGCCAACTACCTATAGTATAAAAATATTTTTGCTTTTGATCTGTATTTATTTACTAAAAATGATAAATATACAAGTATGTTAGTTGTGTTGTCCTTCTTTAACGCAGCAACAGAGCTAGTACATATTTTGAAAATATCAGTGTTTTAAGTTAGCCCATTTGCTCGTCCGCACCTATATCATAAAAATAATAATAATAATATTATAACTGGGAATGGAGTTTCATATTAATAAATGCGGAGACATTTGTTGTCTTCCCTGACTGAATAAAAATATTAAACCAAAATATACAACTTATACTAGAAGATGCAGCGCAATTTCGGAACAGGTTTAATTACATTATATTACTATGTAAGCTGCGGAAAGCTTCGCAGCTCCATCTGCTTTATATTTAGACTATTGAAGTGACATGCGTGAAATGAATGTTCTCGGGGCTTGTGGCAACCATGTAAATTTGAGACTATGCGCTTTAACTACCTAAAGTCGTGCCGATCGCCGTCCCATCAGATTATGAGTGAGGGAATAGAGGGTGCGCTTGAGTATGTGACCATACTTATGTTCTAGAATTAATATGTCCTGTGCTATTGGCTACTGGCGTTTTGATCATTATTTAATATATCGATGTTAATATTCATGATGAATATGGTGACAACGAATATGATGATGATGAATATGATGATGACGTATATGATGAAGATAACAAATATGATGACGATGAAAATAAAAATGACGAATATGATGATAACTGATATGATGATGTTGAATACAATGAGGATGAATATGATGATGATGATGAATATGATGGAAACGAATATGACGTCGATGATAATCTCAAGAGAAACTAGCCAACTGCGCAGGACTTATTATGTGTACAAGAGTATGTGCAACACACTGGTGCACTGGTATGGTATGGTATGGTATGGTGATAAGATTGGGGGCATAGAGATCAATCTTATGACCGATGGAATCCGATACAACCGGAAAAGTTAAGGCATAACCGATGACTTTACATGTTTTTCAAAGCATAGGAGTCACTTGCAATTTCCAGACTCTGAACTGCTACTAAGATTTTTTAAACAGAAAATATAAATGACTTCTTATTCGCTGGGGTTTGAACTCAAGTCCTCGGGGTCTGCAGATTTATACTAGACCACCGGAAGCCATTTAATTATGAGATGCGTGAATCATTAATTTGGATCGTGGATTTATTTTAATTTATAACCGTAATTTGATGTTTGTTTACGTTAGTCTTCACAAAAATAATATATCTGTATATTATAGAGCTATATGAGCTGACAAAAAACGCTGAGTTGAGAGCAAGCGGGGTATCTTCTCTTCCTAATCGATGTTAGTTTTTTAATTTGACAATCAATAACTAAAAGCTTCTATATTCAACAAAGGATGAACTTGGATTTAACCTAACATGTTTAGTCCAGTAAAAAAATATTTTGCAATAAGAATTAATGTAGATTACAAGAACGCCTTGAAATACAGCATGGATTAAATTATGACAAGATTGTTTCTCGAATGGAAAACTTTACGTTAGTTCCCTCAAAGTGAGTTATACGAGCGGCTCAGTCATTCCTGCTCTAGGTGAAAGGGCTTCCAATGTCTAATATAATGAAGTTCTCGTATAATTTAACTTCAAAAGTTTGCAAGGTTTTTCTTCTTTAGTGATACGAGATTATCATGTTACTAATTTTTTTTTTATTTAAAATAGATTACTAGAGACACTTTACACGGGTAACATAAAAGTCTATAAACAACTTTAAGATTGAAGAACAAACATAAAAAGTATTTTGTTTTTTGGGCAGTAAAGTCGAAATTATTTTCTACTATAATATGCATGTAAACCTTTAACCTTTATATATATAGATCTTCCTCTCGAATGACTCCTTTTATTGATGAAAACGACTTTAAAATTCGTTGCGTAGTGATTAAATGACTTTGTTTTATACTATGTAGTCACAAATAACACTTTTCCCATTTACAATTGACCGAATTATTTATCACTGTTTGGTTTTGTTTACAGAATAAAATATTAATTTTACTGCCGCTTGTTATAGACAAAGTCTGTTTAGTTCAAGATAAGAAATTATGCATACTATAAATTTCCGATTTAATAAAGGCAAAATATACTTATACGAGCAGTAGCCTTAGCCAAGTAAGTCAAGATATACGACGTTTTTGAACTGCGGCAATAACTTGTCATTGTGCCTTTAATAAATATTAATAAAAGTATATAAAATAAATATTCAATACGGAAATAAAATTCTTTATAACTTTGTATTGTTTCCTACATATTCGCTAATACCTTCCTTATCCGTTATATTTAACCAATGTTTTTAATTTACCAACGAATTTCAGTCAACATAATGGTTATATTACAATTGATTTTGACGTTTTATGTCGATTGTGTTTTGATGCGAGTTTTTTTGAGCACCACTGTATGAGATATTCTAGATTTCGTACTAGTGAGGGGTTGATCGGTGTTAGGTATAAAAAGCATATGTCCTTCTTTTTAGTATAAGTTTTTGAATCAAATTTGCTTCATGGGTTTGGCCGTGGAAGAACAACAGACAGACGGACAAACAGTCGGAGAGACAGGACTGTCAAGACAGGCAAACAGTATTATTTATAATATTAGTATAGATAATTGCATATGCATCTTTATCTTAACGAATTTTTAAACTAGGTGTTTTTTTTTTATTGTAGCTGCAGTTAACTTTTATAGTGTAACATTTAAGCACCTTTGTTTATTATTCAGTAAATTGAATGCGAAGTGATTAAATAATTTAGTGGGCAGTTTTACTATGTCAAGTAATCTTACAAGTAAGGTCGCGAAATATCGCGTGTGGCGCTATTACCCATATATTACGAACCCATATCAAATTCTCAAGTAGCTTAAATCTTATCAAGGCTTAAAGGCCTCGAACCGGTGATTTTATGTTAATTTAACACAGTTTGGAATTCGTTTACAAAGTCGTTGAGGATAAAATATTAAGTGTTTCTATTGAAATCATTTAAAAGGAAAATACTCACGCTGGAAGTTAAGCTTTTACAGTCTCTAAAAATTTTGAAACTAACCGTAATAATAATTATTTTATGGAATGTGTAGTATGACTATGTGGATTAAGAAAATTAAGTTGTTGATTTTGACTAAATTTTTTTTGATCAATAATATTCACGAATACAGCTCAATTTGTGCTCAAATGCGGAAGCAACCCCGCTGGGTGCATAGTTTCAAAATTTATATTAATTATAAAAAGAGTAAATGGGATCCTTCTTTGTTTTTTGACATTAAATAATTATAAGATTTTAAATTAACATGGTTATTTTTATTACTAACAGTGTTTACGCAGCAAACGTACGAGAAAGGAGGTAGTCCGATATGGACACTTCTAATGCCGTCAACATCTACCCGTAAACGTTAAACGTCGTAACAAGACATTCGTAGATAATGTTGAAATATCGAGCTCCACCAAATAAAAATAAAAAACATGGTAAACATCCCGTTTTAAATATTGTTAGTAATTACATAATTAGTTCAAAGAGATTAATTTTATGTATACAATGACTGTCCAAGATCAACGTCAATATATTTTTCAATTATCTTTCCTGCAAACAAATACAATTGCGTACATACCTACTTCTCAAATTTTCCATTGCTTCTCCTTTAATCTATTTGTAACACATAATCTTGTATATGTAATACATAAGAAACAAGTCCTGATTCTTTGTATTGGAAATGCATTTTATTTCGACACAGTTCCGCACCACTTGCGATCTTTGAGTACCTTTTGACGCGAAACGATGTCGATATTTTTCGCTATGATTGCTGTTCGAATGACATTTTCGCCTTTCACTACCTGCTCTCTCATTAAAATGACAGTAAATAGAGTAACAGCTTGTAAATGTCCTGCTGGACTACCTTTCCTTTGAGGACAAGGTGCAATACGAATTAATGTATATGTTACTGTAAAAGCTCGAACTAAGGTAAACCGTAAGATTTTCCAGTAAAACCTAAGATTTACCGACATGAAAGTCGTCCCTTTATAATAAATGTAAGTATTTATTATAAAGGGACGACTTCTTCGGACTTTTACCATTCCAACCTAACCTAACCTAACATGTAAATTCAAAGATTTACCAAGTGAATGATGATAAAAGTTCGAATCCCAAAGTTTTATGGACATTTACCATTCATAATCGGTAAAACTTAGGTTTTACTGGAAAATCTTAAGATTTACCTTAGTTCGAGCTTTTACAGTAACATATACATATGTTGCAGAATTTCAGTGAAATCAGATACATGCAAGTTTCCTCACGATGATGATTACTTTTTCTTCGCCCCCTTATAATTATAGGCTAGATATCGTCTGACATATGCAGTTTTCCTCACAATGTTTGACTATGTCGCTGAGCCTAGATTGATTATTAATTTAAATTAAAATTAAGTTCATGACTCAATTAAAACAGTCTTAATGGGATTGAACCTGTAAAAATAATCCGTTTAATTTATCGACGCAGATTTTTAGAGATTATCTATTATTTGGATTATGAGTCAACTTAAGAAAGTGTTTCGTGGAATGTTAATAAACTTAGCGAAACGTCTTTAAACTAATTTAAGAAGATGTAATCCTTATTCAAGGAAAAGCGACGAAAGTCAATTGTAACACAAGTACAGACGAGTAAAACAAATCTTTAGCAAAAAATATATACAATAAACAAAATTTATTTACATAACAATAATTCTTATGTAAATAAATTTTGTTTATTAACTATGATTCTAATTTATTCAACTTGTAAATCATATCACAATAATAATAAAACAAATATTCACGAATTTATTTAAATTTTAACATAATTATACGAAATATGTTGATCGTAAAATATATAAATAACTTTGATGTTTTCGTAACCTACACAATTTTAGAGCTAGCCGTAAATGTCTATAATTAAAAGTGTAATTAGTATATAATTGCAAAGAATTGTAATAGTTCATGCTTTATTGTGGTGTTTGTTTTTTAAATGTATTTATTTTTTTCAATATTGTCGTCGGTTTATCAATTTGGATAACGTTAAAACAATGTATTCGTTTAACATTCAGTTTCGTATCTAAGAAGAAACCCGGTTCAGATAATGTGCCCTTAATAAATTGTACGTTATATGTATATAACATAAATATCGTCATAATATTATATATTATTTAGAGAAATAATTATTTAGAAGACATTCACCGCTTCCTAAGCCTTTGTGAAAATTAAAACTTCAACGACTATACGTATAAAATATTTTCTATGGGAAACAGTTTGTCTACAAAATTAAATACAGAAAAATTGAAGGTAATTTATGTACTGATGGGAAAATCTTAGGTGGGGTTCCACCGACCGCTACGAAAATAACTTTAGTTTTGCTATTGCCGGTCGAATATACCGAGGAGCCGTGTTGTTTTATGTATGACATATTTAATATAAAACTGTATGTCGGTATGTATATTTGCCGGAAATTTACAGAGTTGTATAAAAACATGGAAAAGGTTTTTATGCTATGTACTTTGTTGTAATTTACCGCTAGATGGCGCTAAACTAGGTCGATAGCCGACACAATAGGTACTTACACAGAACTACTCTTGGGAATTGATATATAGTAAATAATTTTACTTCATAGATTGCTTCTAGCATTAAATCCTGGAACTCGATTACAAAGTTTGTAGATCACTTCATATAACGATTCATTTTGATTTCTTAAATACTCCAGAGTTCTCTGTTTGGTACTTATGAATTTTTCACATATATTTTTATGGCAACGCCAACGCCACGCCGTTCAAGAAAGTTCTTCAAGTTGGCACAAAAGTTTGCCGTCGTTTGGTCAAACTATATCCCAATAAGTAAGAGGGAGACAAAAAATATATAAATTTCTATAAGTATGAAAGAGCGAGTATTATGAATTAAACAAGCACAGTGTACATATTTTTATGATGTAGGTAATTAAAAAAATATTTTTTATAAATCGTAATTTTGATCTAACGGGGAAACGCATATTCTTGCCACTATTCCGTGGTCATGATTTGTGTAGTCATCTCTAATTCTCTCAAGCATAAACATATTTAAGACTTCACAGTTATTATATATATATGATGTATGTATTAACTAACTATGATAATTAGTGACTCACTCGTACACACTTCGAAGGACCGGCGTGTTATTGCTCTGCTATTATCAATATAAAATAAAAACCGCGCTTCGCTCAGCGTTTTCTTTTGCTATTAATTCGAAAATACGACAAAGAGAAAGCTCATAAGTATTTTTTACACCAGCATTATTCTTTAGTGTAACAAATAGTTTGGATAGACGCCAAACTTAGCGGAATATTTAATATAAAATTACTAATTACGAGCAGTGCGCCGCGCTTCCTGATACAAAGGGTCGGCTTATCTGCAGACATTTTCCTTTGCTGTTGTTTTTTCTTATTACTGAAACCATGTGCTCGCGACTTTGATGAAAATTTCATTAAATTGCATGGCAACTCGTTTCGGATGCAATGTATCGTAGTCGACTCGTCGTTTTGCAATATTTCGTTTTATTAAAAAATATCCAGAAGTTTGAGTGTAATGGATGTATTGTAGTTTCATTATATTCTTGCTGAAATATTTTAAACTGTTATTGATGTATTAACAATTACATACTTGTTTCAATAATATGCTAATTCATACGTGATTAAGTTTGTGTGTCTACGCCAAACATCTACATTATGTTGCTATTTTTTGGCTTGAATCTGACACAAGGTTTACATAATTTATGTAAACCTTGATGATTAAAATTATATATTAGGATAAAACAGCAGTGTAGTCAAATGTTCAGATTTCTTCCGGAAGTCAATTGTATGGACGGTTTTTGTAAATAGAATAAATAAATAATAAATATATTCACAGTTTGTAAATTTCCCATTGTGCTGGGCTAAGGCCTCCTCTCCCTTTTTGAGGAGATGGTTAGGAGCATATTCCACCACGCTGCTACGAGGCGGGTTGGTAGAGAGTCCCGTGCTACTCGGGATACCAGTCTTTGCCTAGAGCCGGCTTAAGCCTCCGTGAGTCTGAATATGCCCTTTATCTTTAAAACGTCATATTGTATGGACTTCAAAGTAACGAAAAGAAGGTGATAAGGAAATAAATAAATAATTGCCATCAAATAATCGAACAATCAATGAGAGTAAAGTTTTGCAATAGTGGATGTACCGCGAGTTTTAATTTAAACATAGCTGTTTTGTACTTTCATTTAAAGTTTGCCTCGCGGCAAACAACCGCGGCTGCTGCTGTGAAAAACAATAGGCGATTTTTGCGAAGTTTACGCTCCAACGCGGATTAATAATACGTAATTTTGAGTATGTTCTCAATAACAAAAACTTTATGAGACTTTCGGGAAACAGATTATATTATATAAAACGGTTTGTTGATTATTCTTAAATTATGCATAAATTATTTATTTTTAAAGCTATATTACATCATAAAAGATTTGGACAAGACTGTATACTGACATACATTACATACATTCACATTAACAGCCTGTAAATTTCCCACTGCTGGGCTAAGGTCTCCTTTCCCTTTGAGAAGAAGGTTTGGAGCATATTTCACCACGCTGCTCCAATGCGTGTTGGTGGAATACACATGTGGCAGAATTTCGTTGAAATTAGTAAGCAAACATGCAGGTTTCCTCACGATATTTTCCTTCACCGCCGGGCACGAGATGAATTATAAACACAAACGTATACTGACATATGTTGTTACAATGATAAATTGTAACAACCATAGATTAGAGTTTTTTTAATTGTAATTATTTCTTTAAGGAGCTGACGATAAAATTCTGCTAAAAACTTCATACAAAATACTAACCGCAAAACCCGATCGCAAAATATCGGAAAGCGTTAACCGGCATTGACCATAATAATTAATTATAATATTTAAACACGCCAATAGCACAATTGCCATAAGTACGTTTTCAGCACATTTCAACCGAGATACGAACTGAAGTCTAAATTTATGGTGTTCTATCAAAATATAGCAAGCGACTCCGGAAAGTCACACCTGCAACTCGCTATGTTGTTTTTACATAGCGTGCTATTTATATAGTGACAATGAGAAATGGTTCACTCTTCCGACACAAAATTTATAGCCGAAATTAAAATGGTATTTAAAATAGGATTCGTGCGATGAGTCCCACAGTACTAAAAGTATTATAAATAACGATTAAGAAAAATCCATACGAGAATGTCTCTCGCAAAGAGTGGTTGGAAAATCGGGTCGAAGTAGAAGCACAACAGATTTTTTTTTGTTCGCTCTAATTTTTGCTTTATCAATAATATCGACGGTAAAATTAATTTCGGTAATGGAAGTATTTAGCTTGGTTTGGAGATTCTGGATATAATGGTTAGTGCTAACAAATGCGCCGCGGGCGCTTGTTCTCATCGCAGTCTCATGAAATATATTAAATTTTGTTTAATAACTTGAGCAAAAGACGCTCCTCTATTATTATTTTTTTAGGTTACGTGTAGGCGGACGAGCAAATAAGTCACCTGATGCTAAGTGGTCACCATCGCCCATAGACAATGGCACTGCAATAAATATTAACCATTCCTTACATCGCCAATACTCCACTAACCTTGGGAACAAAGATGGTATGTCCCTTGTGCCTCTAGTTACACAAATAAATACTGGACAACATCACATACATTACTCTGATCCCAATGTGAGTAGCTAAAGTACTTGTGTAATGGAAAATCAGAAGTAACGACGGTACCACATACACCCAGACCCAAGACAACATAGAAAACTAATGAACTTTTTCTACATCGACTCGGCCGGGAATCGAACCCGGGACCTCGGAGTGGCGTACCCATGAAAACCGGTGTACACACTACTCGAAAACGGAGGTCGTTACACAATACTAAGCATTGCTATTTATCGGTAGAATATCTGATGAGTGGGTGGTATCCACCCAGACGGGCTTGCTCAAAGCCCTATCAAGTTCTCCATTAAAAATACCAGTAACTTAAACAAAAAAACCGATCAAATTAATTATTATCGTAAAAGTACCAAGAAAAAAAGAAAGTATGTCAATAGTTAGTAGCACGAAGCACACTCTTGCGATTAGATTAGCTGTTAGCATTACATCGGGCAGTGACGTCATCCTTATGTAAATAAAGACTGGTTCATATTATCAAAAGCTTAACGCTTTTGTATAATTAATGGCTCTCTCGGAATTGAACTAAAGGTATTTTTTTTGTTTCCTGATTTTTTTTAACGATTTATATATTGAAAGGAAAAAAAACCTTGGGTGCTTCCCATATCATGTCCTAATAGAAAATATTTTTTTCAAAAACATGAGCAAGAATATTAAAAACCAGATGTTCAAATCAAACTAAAAAAAAAACAAGTTACAACAACATTCGGTCATCGATCCGAAAACTTTTCACTCACGTATTCTTCCCTAAAAAGTTGACGTACGCGAGGTTTTAATGAAATTTATTCGTACGTCTCGACCATTAGCGACTTTATCTTAACAAACATAATCTCTTTAATTCGCGGTACAAAACTTCGTGACTGAATTTCAACAGAAGATTATGGTTGTCGAATTACATTTGAAAGATTACCTTAAATACCTTCTTGTTACTAAACTTTGTGACAGATTATAATTGCCGTACCATCATGAATAGATTATGCGTTTAAAGATAATTGGTTAGTGATTTGGTGATGCTCTCCAGATCCAAAAAGTTCAAAGCTTTATTGGATTTTTCTCTCGACAAATTATCCATAGCAGCCCAGGGTCTGGAATTTGACAGAGTTTACACTCCCTCGGAAAACATGTAAAGCTCTTACCGAGACCTTCTTTTCTTGAACTCTTCTCGGTCGCGTTGTGTTCGTTTGGATAAACAGAGTGAGGGAAAAAGGACTTATGTCTGCGCAGATACTTCTGCACAGTTAGCTAGCCTCCTTGGAAAAAGGAGGTTAGTTTTTTAGGGTATTCCGGCGCTTGTGACTCCTACAGACTCCACTCATCCGGTCCATTATTTTCTTACTAGTACTTTTCGTGATTAGCTAACTATTTTGACGGTATCCTTTATTTTTGAACAAATTAATACAAATGAAATTTAGAACAAAAGAAAAATTAGTATTTGTCACGGATCGATTAGCGAAAATAAAAATGCAAGTATTCTTTTCTTCCACACTAAGATAGAAAAATTGCAAATTAAAGCATTCGCGTTTCTCCGATGTTTTAGTATGAGAAAAATGAAGACTAATAGGTTTGACAAAGTGCCATTCACAAAACAGAGAAAAAAGTCTTAAATGCGTTTATTATACCGAATGAAATTTAGATTTGTTTGGTAAGTAGGAGTAATCTTTTACATGCTCGTGTTTAATTGACAAATTAAAATAACTGTTGCTCTAAAACATTTTGCTGAATTCCATGAATTCATTAATTCATTCCATTGTATTCTTTTAAATTTATCTTATTGTTAATTTCTAGTTTTAATACCAATAAATTTTACGAATTTTAATGGGTTCTTCTAGATTATTTTTTAAACATCATCGATTTAATTAGATGTAGTGGACGGATGAATGTCCCCATAACACAGGATTTTCATACCATGGGGGTCATTAATCTATTATTTTGTTTAATGTTTTTTCTAAGTATTCTGTATGTGTCATTAATCTTCTGTACTACTGTTATTGGCAAATAAATGTATTATTATTATATTATTATTACTATCTGGGTAGCACTAGTGACTTAGATTTATATATATACACAGACAGTTTATTATGGTACCACATATTATCAAAATATAGTTCATCCAAACATAACTGTTTTTCTATACACACACTACAAGTTAAGTACACTTTAGAAGATGTCCTAAAAAAATCTTTTGATATACAGGGATATTGGTAATTCGACGTATTCCCGTTAGGAGGTAATAGGGGTGACTATTTGCGATAATTTTAACCCCCATATGATGCAAAAATATGCATGATGCAAAAGTGAACCATTTTTGAGTTATCGCGTTTTTTAGATTTTTTCAAAATAAGTCAAAAATGCAACTTCAAAAATGTATTTAAAAAAAGTATCAATTAAAATCTACTTTTTTCTTTTGATTTATAAAAACGATTAAACACTGGATATTTTTCAATATTTAAACAATAATTATCGGTCCAAATTTAAAAATGCGAGACGGAAAACGATATTATTTCAATATTTTTTTTTATCTTTTTCCATCAAATATGCCTCCTAACGGGAATACGTCGAATTACCAATAACCCTGTATTTAAAAAGCGGTAATAACCAGTAGCGTAATTTGACACGAGATACCGTATTTTCAGTATTGAATAGACTAATTATATTTATTTATTATATTACGTTATGTTATATCCGTCAGTAAATACCGCACAGCTGGGCACATGTCTCCTTAACAGCTTAAAATAATGTTTAGGTCTTACGACACATGTACAGGTTTTTTTGATGAAGTTTTATTTTACCTTTGCCTAAAATGAATATGAACACATCAGAATCAATGTTGCTCATATCTGAAGCCGTGTTTTTCGTGGCAATCCACGTTTTCCATTATACCTACCAAGACGTCCCCGTGGAGAGATCACGAACCAAAAGGTATTGTTTGCAAATGTTTAGTCGTTAATTCGAAGTACCCGAAGCCGTGGTCACAGTAATATCCAGATATTATCTTCGATCGCACCAGTCGTGCATCAAGAAATGTTTGTTCAGGAAGTGATGGCTAATAAAATTACGTCCAATTTATTTCCTACTGCCCATTTGGAAAACCTGGCGTCGACTGAAACAGGAAAATCTTTCGAAACTTAGCTCTTTAGCACCGTCTGAAAGTATTTTAACTTTTATAGTGGAATTAATGGCTTTAAATTCTTTTTCTTTTTTGAATTCTAAATTCGATATATATATAATATAATATTTTTAATGTTTTATAATGAAATATATAATAGGTACCAATCGATAGCGTTTAATATGGATGTAAAATTTGAATATTTGTTCTGCTATTATTTAATTAAATCAAAATAATGTATTTATTTTCGTACTACCTAATTCGGTAGGTAGCAACTACGAATATTTTAATATTAAAATTAATTTGCCATATTATCATATACAAAAATGAGTTTCAAGCAGTACATAGTGATAAAAAAGCTTATACACCAAGTCGTTACAACAAAAATTATAAATAAAGTTCGTTGATTCAAATCCAATTTTGGAACAACTCGTTTTTTTTTTTTCAATATATTTATTTACGTTTTTAAATATTTATGTATGGGAAGAAATTAGGACATTATTTTAATTAATTTATTATAGCCAGACGTGTCACGTGATGGTAAGTGATACAAATTATTGCTTTTAAATGGTAAAATATTGGAAAAGTAGATGGTACTTAAATAGATTCCGTGACGCGCACGGGACGGAGGGGGTACCGCTGGTTTTTAGTGGGTATTCCGGTGTACTAGGCGTCCTGGGCACCGGCGAGTCCCACATAATATTCACTTCAAGTGGGGTTTTTTTCCAGCGACAAAACATGGTACTTAAATAGCTCTATAAATAAGTTCCTTACCGTATTCTTAATACTAGCAACAATTAAGATAGTTGCTATTTTGCTACTTTTTTTAACCATTTTACATTAACATACCTTAAACAGAGATTAATTAATATGTGTTCCTTGTGCTTAGTGTTCACATCAAGAACTAGACTAGACCGACGTCTGGTCATCTGCAATTTTAGTGTGTTTTATTTAAGCTTTTTGCAAGCTCGTCTGGGTAGGTTCTACCCACCCATCAGATATTCTACCGCCAAAAAACAGTACATAGTATTGTTGTGTTCCGGTTTGAAGGGTGAGTGAGCCAGTGTTACTAGGCACTTGGGACATAACATCTTAGTTCCTATGGTTGGTGGCTTATGGGCATATATAGATTGGTTAATATTTATTACAGCGCCTATGTCTATGGATAGTGGTGACCACTAACTATCAGGTGGTCCATTTGCTTGTCTGTGTACCGATATAGTTTTGAATACGTTATCTTACAATTATAATTGTACTGAAATAATGATAAAATGACCAGATAAATATTATTAATGGGGATTTACAATTAGTTTAAAATCACCATGGTTAAGTTCTTTAACCGTAACCTAACATCATTTTTTCTATTGTATATGTCAAAAAAATTATATGAAAACTGTTGAATAAATAAATTTATAAAGTAGATCATATGTATCTTTGAAAATGTATAAGTTTAAGTTTTCTGCTACTATGGCGCTATTGTTTTTCAGAGTCAGCACACTTAGTATGTGGACACGTAGTATAATTTTATAACCTGTAATATGTATATAAATATATATATAATACCAATAACCAATAAAAACTTTATTTAATGTTAATAAAAATGAGCCGAGGTTACATATACAGATAGTGGTTAGAAACAATCATATTAACCTATACTTAATTTATGTTTATAATCTTGATCTCGGCGGCGAAGAAACACATCGGAGGGAACCTGCTTGTGTCTTATTTCGATAAAATTTGGCGACATGTGTATCAACCAACCCGCATTGGAGTGTGGTGGAATAAACTCCAAACTTTCCTCAAAGAAAGTTGACAGCAGTGGGGCATTTAAAGGCTATTTCTATACTTTACTTTAAGCTGTTTAAACATTTTTTTAAAGAAATTAATATTGTTAGAGATACAAAAGTCTTTTCTCAAATTAGCCATCCTATATAACGACCAAATTTTAGACGTCTATGCCGATGTAATCGGTCATTTGTGTATCAGTATTTAATTTGCCCTCCATCAAGTTTCGTAAACTTTCTTCCCTCTTTGTCGGAAGGGTCGAGCGAACCCTTTCACTTTGGGAATGATAAATGACTCTTTATTATATTAGTACATCTCCTGTTGTTAAATAAGGTCTATATATTATCACATAACATTTTTATTAATACTATGTAACTATAATGTACTTTAAGCCTTTTCATACTAGAAATAAAACTAGTTTTAATTGAAAAAAGAGTCTTTGAAATATTTAGTTGGCTGTTCCGTGCTGGACACACAAACAGACAGATATGAGGGATGTATGCGTGCGTGTGATAAGCCGGTAAGAAGACACTAATACTTTATATATTAAGTATATTCATATATATATAAGCGCTGTTGAAACACAGCCGGGATAAAACGTAAAGATTTATACTATTTGTGGAGGAACAGAAAGACATTTTTTATCGTTTTATTAAGCAGATTCTAGTCGCGAGCAGAGTTCTCGGTGTACATAAATCAAAACTGTCTGCGCTACTTCGTCTATGAGAAAAGTTTACATTTAATAACCGCCTAATCAATGAAAGTTTTAATTTAAAACATCAATCATTTACTCAATTTATAATACTTCTACAGAGATAATAAATACACTTTTTTTTAATAACCAATATTTTAGTTATTTTATAACCTGTGGAGAATTTGAATTTTTTAGGATGTTCACACCACTAAATACCACTAATATAGATATAAATATATGTGCACCAAAGCATGTCAGTTTCAAAAAAGGAACCAAGAATTTTTGTTTAGTAAATAAATTAAGTAGGTAGACACCGAGGTACCTACTGAATCGGCAAACGTAAGAATTGATAACATTAAGTGCTTAAATATATATATAAATATGAATTAAAAATAGTTACTGTATAAATCTTGACCGCTTGGAATGGTGGCAGCATTTCCCCGTTGAATCGCAATTCCGATCCTCTGGGCTAAAAACGAACCAGCCCTCCTGTCAACAGTGGAGGCAATAAGGCGAGGTGGTATACTTTTGCATCATTACTCCAAGGGCCAAGTGTTTCGACAGCAAATGGGACAAAAAAGTAATTTGACATAAGACACGAATATTTAGATATTTTTTTTGCTTCAGCTTTTTCCGCAGTGGCACCGGCTCTTAACATTGTTTCTCGGATATGAGACGGGGCCAACGTGACAAAGCATGTAGCGTCCCACACAAGGGCCCCTCCTCGTTCCCAGGGAACCAATGTTAATCCATCAGGTCTCTTACCATCATCACGACTAATTCCACGAGGCTCTGTAAGAGCAGGAACGTCGATGGTGGCAAAAGCCCTTTTTATTGTATCATTAAGAGAACCGTGGCGGAAAAGCCTGTCTGAACTCCTTGGGCAAGAGAGTCCATGTAAACCGAAAGAGTCCACCTCCTTTCCACACGGGCATCTGTGCTCAGAGCACAGTGGTGTTCCTAATCGGAGACCGTAAGAATTGATAACCTTAAGTACCCAATATGCGGAATCAATTTATTATCTAAAAGTGTCCCAAGATTTTTAGAGGGCATTGAATGGTATGTTTATTAGGTTTTCTTATATAATTTGATGAGAATTTTAAATAATGTTTACTCGATACGCAGTTAAAAATGTATATACAAGAATCAATTTTCCCGCCATAACGAGTATCTGTCAATGTTCATGTCAACAGATTAAAAATATATATTATAATGTTTAATAGACAAAGTGACAGATAGTCGTCAGTAATTTTCAGATAATAATAATTCATATAATATTTAATATAAGTTAATACATTATAATTGAATCTTACAGTAGTTACTAAGTCACACGTAATGAGTAATTAGTTAAAGCTTAGTAAATATATATAGTACTAACTATAACGAAAACGAGCAACAAATTCAAATAAATTCTATGTAAATATTGAAGGAGGTAGTCGTAAAGCTGACAATAATTTCATGGCTGGAACTTATAATCTTGGTAGATTATGTTTAAACTGGAACGAGCTATCTCGTTAGCTTAGATGCATTGCAACTTGCAAGACATTGGATTATCTTCTAGTGAATTTCTGACATATCGCTCTTGCTGGTCGTATTTTTATTTATTTTACAGGAGCTTTTGTTTCTTGACGGTTGTTTGGGCTCAAGATCCACTGGGTATGTACCACCTACTCGTCATATATTCTACTGCCAAGCCATTATTCTGGTTTGCAGGGTGAGTGAGCCAGTGTAACAAGTTTGTTTGCCCATTGCGGTTTTAAGGTAAAAATAAATAAACGAATGTTAAGCTATAGACATTTCGGTATAATTCAAACGTAGTATTTTTAGAGATAACTTTAAATTAATAGTTCTATTGATAATATCAATTTTAATCATTTACAGGTAGACATAAATACTACAACATATTATTAAAATGTCATTTAGTTGTCCGAGTGGGAGTTTGATTAATGAATGTAATAAAATAAAAAATAAAATATATTGACAAATTTACACCAATTTATATTCTTTTCTTTAACGAATAACTTCAAAACATATCGGAATATAAATAAAATATATACAAAATTGAAATATTCTTTATTTAAGTAGGCTCATAAAAGCTCTTATGAATCGTCATGTAATAGTGTTTTTTTTAGTTAGTTAATTAAATGTAAACATTTCACCGGTTCGGAAAATGGATTCTACCGAGGAGAACCGGCGAGAAACTCAGTAGTTACTCTTTTCCGCAATTTAATTATACCGTATGTCAGTAAAGTACAATTAAATATTTATATATCCTGCCTAGAAATCAATAAATACTAAGTCAATGATTTTTTATCTTTAATAAAATATCAATTCCAAAAAAATCTGCATGACATTATATCTTTGCTACTTCTAAAAAAAAAAAAACATTGATATAAAGAAAAAACGTAATTTATGAATCGAAGAATAATGGTTTATGGTAATCCTTAAATATTTCCAACAGATGACAGTAATCGAAGTAGAGAGACATACGTGCTTTCTCCGACACGCAGAGGATCAAAGAGTAAATATAAATTATTCAAGCAACTGTTTACAGCCTTCATCATAGTAACTAAATAATCTTCGTATCTTATGTTTATAGAGTAACTACATGACACAAAATCCATACTAATATCCATACTAATATTATAAATGCGAAAGTAACTCTGTCTGTCTGTCTCGCTTTCACGTCAAAACTACTGGACCGATTTAAATGAAATTTGGTACACAAATAGTCTAGAGGCTGAGAAAGGACATAGGCTACTTTTTATTTGAAAAAAAAGAGCTGTACAGGGTTGAAAAGGGGGATGAAAGGTTATAAGTTGTTGAAAGTATTGTTATTTTTAGAACTAGAAGCATAAAACTTATATGTACACTTATAAACTAACATATCATGACACGCACTAAGGAACGAATTTTGGAAATTCTACCCCTAAAGGGGTGAAATAGGGGTTGAACGTTTCTATGGAAGTCCGTTATTTTTTAAGTTAGAAACATGAAACTTTATTTTTGGGATACTGATAAAAAATGAGTAGATACGTATTTAAGCGTTTTTTGATATTCTACTACTAAGAGGGTGAAGTAAGGGTTGAAAGTTTTTATGGAAGTCCGTCATTTTTTAAGTTAAAAACATGAAACTTTATTTTTGGGATACTGATTAAAAATGAGTTGATTCGGATTTAAGCGTTTCTGTATATTTTACGCCTAAGGAGAGAAATTGGGTTGACATTTCGTATAAAAGATAGTTTGGAAGTCCGTCATTTTGAAGTTAGAAGCTCGAAATTTTATTTTTGGGCTATCGATTAATAATGAGTTGATTCGAATTTAAGAGTTTCTGGATATTCTATCCTAAGGGCTATAATACGCACCAATGTGGTATACAAAGAGGTAACAGTAACTTACATTAACGTAATATTTTAAGTTAATTTGTAAATATATTCATATTCTACGCGAGCAAAGCCGCGGGTAACAGCTAGTAATTTAATATTTGCATAAGTTCTGTATTCTTGATAGGATTTGATATGTTATAGTTATAGATATTTAATCTATATTGTAATCTAAAAAAAAGCAAAAAATAATGCGTTAAATTGCAATCATATTTCACGGTTCACAATATTTCGACAGTTTACAATCTGACGAGATAGATTGTAATCTAACGATGTTTGTAATCTTACGGTAACATATACATTGAATCAATTAAACTAAATTGGGAGAAACGATTACGAAAATGTCGGCGCTAATTTTAATTCGGTTAGACTAAGTCTCGCCTTTAAGGCGATGCTTAGATAACATGCAGATGCTAAGACGGTAAGCAGGATAAATTACTGTACAAGTAGGTATATTATGTTCTTGAGAGATTCTGCACATATTCATATTAATTAACGGATTCTAACGCTCCCTGTTAACAAACACTTCAATTAAGAAACGTAGAATAAATTTCGTAAAGTATATTAAAGGAGCGGTTTTATCAGCTTCAACATTTACCTTGATAACGAAACGAAACGTAAACGAATAAAAACGATATTGGTGTTTTGAATATTTGTAAATAAATAATTTATTATTTAAATAATAATATTCATATTCCTAATTATTTGAAAAAATATATATGAAGTTAAATTCAAAAATGCAAACAACCGAATAATAAACATGACGAATTTATGAGTCTATTAGAACTTTGAAAAATGTTTGCTCCGAATCCGAATGTAGAACTATAAAAAAAAAAAAAACTATAAAAACACTCCAACAAGTAATAGCAGCGGCTGCAACAGGCCCTCGAGCTGTAACAATTACTCGTCAGGGAATCCAAGCAGTATAAAAAAATAGTCGACCTGCTTTTATCCTCATTTCCTTATAGTAAAAGGGTTTATTTAATTTCCAACTGACGACTGCGTCAAAGGAAAGATATTACAGGAACAGTTTTGTAATTACTTGTTTTATTTAACAAGGCAATTAAACTAACCAGTCGTTTTGCGTCTACTTATTTTTATAACTTTATTGTGTACTTGTAACCTGCGGCTTTGCTCTTAGCATAAAAAGTAGCATTTGTTTTTCCTTGGGGCTTCGAGCTTGTTTTATACAATTCCAACAATTTAGGTTCAGTTGGTTGGTCATAAAAGCGTAACAGACACATAGACAGGTATATATATATATACTTATATTATTAACTTGGTGGTAGGGCTTTGTGCAAACCCATTGGCGCATTGGCGATGCAAGGAATGGTTAGTTTACAGCGCCATTATCTATGGGCGGTGGTGATCACTTACCATAAATTGGTCCATATGCATATAACATAAAAAAATTAAAAAAAACCGAAGTAATCACAACGTGCACTGATAAAAAGTAATGCAATTTAAATTTAATTTAATTATTAAAAAGACGAAAATAAAGCATATATCTTTTATCGGTTAGGTCATGAATCATGTATCATTATTTATATTGTTGTTTAGCCGGGTAGCCTAACATACAGTCAGACAGAGCTAGTATATATTTTAAAAATTAGTGTATTTTGTACAGCTACAATAGATACCAGTGAGATAGGCTTGATGTGTCTAAAAATGTTACCGGTACGTTTAATTCTTATGACCCAATATAATTAATGTATTTAATCGATTCTCCCGTTTTCGTATTATAGACATTCTATTAAAAACATTTAATACTGGTTGTATTTTAGGTATTTTATATACTAACTACACAATTAAGTATTATTCCATTTTCAGTTAATATTTGGTTGAAACGAGTAACTCTTGAGTTTCTTGTCAGTTCTTGCCGGTAGATTCTACATTTCGAACTAGTTTTTCGTTCAATTTAATTCCGTTATATCAATAGAAATGTTTATAAGAGCTGACTGGAACAAAGTTTTCGATCCAAATTATTATATTAATGAAACGGTATTTTGTATAATTTAACATTCAAGATTAAGATTATTCGGTTGAAGGTTGAATATTGAACGAAATATATAACTTTTATTGGTTAGGATTTCTTTGAATTACGTAATGTAATGATTTAAAAGTAATTTTGTGAGAAATGTTTTGAGAATGGATGTGGATGGATATAGAGGTAGAGGACGACCAAAGAAACGATGGATGGATTGTGTGAAAGACGACATGGTTAGAAAGAATGTTACTTGTGAGATGACGTCCGACAGAGAAGTATGGAAGAAGAAGACATGCTGCGCTGACCCAAGTAAATTAGATAAGGACAGGAGGATGATGAATGATTTAAAAGTAATTACGAGAGTCTAATTGAATAAATAATGTTTAGTTCTTTTTTTTTTGTAATATTAATATCAATCTTCATAAATGCTTGTATTGATGTTGTAATTGTATTTTTATTGTACAGATACATGAAAGGAATAAATTTAACTAAATAAAACAAGATAGAAATCACAAAGATGCGCCTTATCTCAATACGATAATTCTTCCAACAAACCTTTGAGGTACTGAGAGGACAATAAATTAAAGAGGTAGAAAGAAAATGTAACTTAAATTAAACGAAACGAGTAATAAAAAAATTATGATAAAAGATCTAGAAAGTCATTAACTAATAATAATAATACTTCTTATATTACGATAGAAGTACATCTTATAGATAAAAAAAATGTACGATTTTAGGTGAGCCAAGGTAAAATGACAAAAACAGACTTTCATGACTACTACTTCCTACCGCTGTCCTACCTATCATTCAATAGAAGTTTAGATAATATTACATTTTTTAATTTGATGCAAAATAATTCTTTTAGTACCAATTAAATTGGATTCGAAAACTTTCTTGCTTCGCGATTACTGTAAGAGAACTTTGTCAATTATTTATATCTATGGTGTTGATAGCAATTTATTTATCTTTAAATATTTTTGAATCACAACTTTTTATTTAAATTCCGAGCATTTCCAGTCTTGTTAATCTTTTTCTGAAATTATTTTATAATCTTGTAATTAAAAAATTTAAAAAATTGAGATGTAACATTTCAATTTTGTGGATTGCATTCGCGTTGTACAAGTACGACAGTCTAAGCAGCTGTTCGTTAGTCTTACAATTATTTTTACAGTAGCTGATCGTGCGGCTTTACACGCACGAAATCTATAAAACTTTACCTACGGGACGAATAAAAAAGAAGCCTATTACATTCTTCGCGATACAAATTATCTCCATACCAAATTTCATCAAAATCGGTTTAAGCGCGAAGAGGTAACAGCCAGAGTTACTTTCTCATTTCTAATATTAAAATAGATTTTTATATTTAATTGTCGGTAGGTATATAGGTATAGTAAATTAAATTTTCATTAAATTCGTATAAAATTTTAAAAGAAAAAGTATTATTTTGAAGTCTTTATAACTAAGTTGGTGTCGAGGTAAAATTATCAATTTGGTCAGGTTAATATTTCAAGATATTCAGTAGCTATGCTCAGATATTTTGTATTATATGATTGACGGCGCTGTCATGTATCATTTCTTTTATATCTTTATTAGATAATATGTTAACAGGTACTTCAAACGATGTTCAAGCTCTCCGATAAAATATGGATACAATAGTTAAGGTGCATACAGGCGCACCTTTGAACTTAACTTTACATTTCTGTGAGTATATAAAAGTATATTCATAATTTATACATGATCTTGTTAGTATTTAATGAAGTATGGTATTCTATTAATTTTATGCTCTATATAATATATTTCTATTTGAACTATGTAAATATACTAGATCAACCAATAAGAGCAGCGTGGGGGAAATAAGCTCCAATGGAGGATCTCCTCAAAAAGGTGAATGATGGTGTTTGCCCAGCAGTGGGACATTTACAGGCGGCTACTTCATTTTTTACATTCTCAACTGCAGACCTCACAGTTCAAGATTACTATTTTTATTAAAATCTGCCACAGTAAATAATTATTGCAAATAAAAAAAGACAAATTCGTCTTCATAAAATGTTATAAAAAATAAAATATTAAAAACTATGAAATAAGATTAAATGAAATAACTTACCTGAGACGAGTCCGCAGGAAAGAAACAGAAGGAGCCACTTGAAAGCACGTAACCTCATTTCGAACGGATTTCACAAACGGCTCACAGGAAGCGACAGTCAAATATGATCACTATTATGCTAAAGTAGCACATACTTCTACTCAACGACGACCTGAAAAGATAAAAAGATTTTATTAGAACAATTTGTTAAGTTGCCAATTCTATCCTGACGTAGGTTTTAGTTTTAGTTATTACATCAATTTGTAAACTTGCCAAGTCTAACCTTATGTAGGATATAGCTTTACTTATTGCACGAGATTAATTTACGTTAGTTAATTTTAAGAATGATACATTTAGTAAAGAGTTAAGAATTGTTAGAGGGGTTAGGGAGATAGAGATTTTCTTTTAATAGCTAACACGGGCGCTTATACCGTTGATCGTAAATGGCCAATACAATATAATTAAATTAAAAAGAATTATATTTAAAGTTAATAGTTGTAAGATATTTAGAAATTAATTAGTTTTATACGGACGAATTTCAGCTATTCGAGCAGCGTAGTTGTTATACCAAGAAGTACCAAGTAGTACCAAGAAGTCAAGACTGTGGATACTAGAAAACACAAAGCTGAACTCATGCCATTAGCGGCTATTTACGTTACATTACATAATTATAAAACTAAGTACCATACTGAGTTCTAACTATTTACATATAAGTTTAAAAGTTAATTTCTATAGCTAGAATTTTAATATGAATGTGCCCGCACATTGAACTTTATGCAAATAATAAATTTATATACGTAAGAAGTTTTAATGTACTTATATCTGTAAATTCTTAATGTAATTAAAAAAAAGCCATCTATAAGCCATTCTTTTAGTTCCAACGACAGGAAGCTTTGCGGCCAATTATGAAATCACTAGAATATCCCGGAAAAAATAGATAACTTATAATAATAAGTAAATTTCCATTAAAAGGGCAGAGTTCAAATCTTTTTCCTCATAAGAGGTCTTAATCAATATGTGTGGTATTTAAAGGTTACTTTAATTAAAATAAGCATTCAAGATAAAATTGTGAAACTCATCAAAATGCCTACAAATCGCATCAGAATATTGCTGAGTAATTTTCGGCTATTCATTTAGTAAGCTCTTTTTAAATAAAAGTATATCACGGAAGCCAACAAATAAACAAGCGAATGATATTAAATTTTCATTATTAATTTGTTAAAAAGTAAATTTGACATTTGTTAACTTTTTTTTTACTTTTGACATTGACAAACGTTGCATGAGGTGCAACAGGCAACGTTTGGGCTGTATGAGAGGACTGGTTGTAAAAAAAATGTGGGAAGGGGTAGAATTATTTTAAATTGCGAATAAGTAATATAATGTATATACAATACAATATTTATAAAACTATATAGACAATTATTAGTTTGAAATTTACAGTCTGCAACTTGTACTCAATAATTATCATCTACTAAAGTATCTTCATTAATAATACGACGTAATTATACGATTAAGGTACAGTTCAATTATGATAACACCACAGTAATCAATCTTGGTCATTCAGTCGATCGATACAAATACAATTACACAAACAGTAATTAGTATCACTTTTGGCAGTTCCGAAATTATAAGAATATCCGCATCAGAATGTGAATAAGAATTTCTTAAGAACCTTTTTATTTTCCTTGATTTCCTTCTTTTTTTTAAGTCTGTTTATTTGACTTACTATTTATGGTACGGAATGATAAAAAAAAAATACTAAAATTTATATATTCCGCCAACAATGCATTAGAATAGAGAGTAGGCTAGAGTCAGATCCAAACTTCCTTGAAAGTATTGGCGTTTTAACTAGCTGTTAATTTATTTAATTTATAATTAAATTAATTTTATTAACTACATTTGTAAAACGACTTCATCAATTATGACTCGATGAAGAACATGACCTGCATGAACTGAAAAATTAAAAATAATATTTTAATATTATATTTCCAATATCGAATCGGGTATTTTTAGGGAGGCTTGATTTAGTTAACACCGATGCTTAGGAAAACGTAGTTTTCTCATAGTGATTGAATTTTTCTTCCATTTGATATTTCCATTAGTAAAATTACATATTCGTAATTCACTACTTATCAGGAACATTTTTTTGGAACCGATTTCAATAATAATTTTCATATTATACTGAAGGAAGAACTTTATAATTAGATACTAGGTATATAATATTATTTTTTAGTTTTAATTTCTGTTTTTTTTTTCATTGGGTTCGAAAACGGCAATAATTTGCCCTTTTGCAAATACGGGTTAAAATAGCTTCAATAAATTATTCAATCCGCGCAGACTACACGCAAAAAGGAACGATACCCTTAGTTGTAAACCTTAGGGTTTAAATATTTTTTTATATAACGTGGCCCCATTTAAGCCGATTAAATAAAAAGTCATAGTATTAAAATTGGTTCACAAACATACAGAGAAGAATGAGAGCAGAATTGATAAACACATCCACGCTGAAGTCGGCTTTATAAAAATATTTTCATCGTTTTATTTACATGACCCACTTGAACACGCTATAATATATTAAAAATTAAATTAAATTGACGAGTAGGTACTATTTAATTCATAGCTACGTATTTGGTATATTCAAATACACAATCGATTTAAACAAAACGGTACGACGAATAGGCCATCTGATGTTATGTGGTCGCCAAAGCACATAAACATTGGCGTCATAGGAATTTTTAACAATTTCTGACATCGCCAACGTACTACCAACTTTGGGAACCAACATTTTTACTTGCCCTCCAAAATGGCACCCAACAATACTAAGTATTGCTACTAGGCTGTAAAATGTGTGATGAGGTTGCATTTAATTAGTTCGTGTTCAAAAAAATTATATTCCAAATAAACTAGGTAGGGCTTTGTGCAAGCCCGTCTGGGTAGGTACCACTTACTCGATACCGATAGTAGATTAGAACTGATTTTGATAAATTTTGGTATGAGGCAAGCTAGAAACCCAAATAAGGCTTTGTACCTAACACCGGGCGACCAGCCTCTAAAATAACCCTGAAGATAACTATATTAATAATAAATATTGAAAAATAAATATTGAAAAATAACTTAAACTATAATTACTTTATTTTTACTCTATAAATTATCATTATAACATACAGCCTCAGTTTACATCTACACACACGCTCGCCCCCACGCACACATACGTGTATCTTATAAATATGCGAGAAGGTAGTAATTGTAAGCGTTTTCAAATCATTTCTCATTTAGATTTGTATATGTGTCTCGTTGGTTTAAAAAACTTAAGAAAAACGACATTATTTTTCATCGTGAGGACTGTTTGTAAAATACGAAAGGAGATAAAAGAGAAAATCAGGTAAGGAGATATTCAAATTGGAGTTGTATGAACAAACTTCGAGGTGGATTTGGTGATCTTGGATTCAGGAATTATGTAAATCTTCGGGGCGCGACTAACTCGTTCAACGCATTAGCTTTTGTATATGAAGAAGAATTGGTTTCAGTTTTAAAATATTTTTCATAAAAGGAACACGAAATCAACCTAATTTATTCTTTTCCATAACCGACTCCCTGGAAAAGGTCACTGTGGCTGATAAGACAGCCTCTATAGTGTATCGTACATTTAGAAAGTGTGGATACCCGGTCTTAATATGATCTCAGTAAATGGATTATATGTTTTAGTATCACAAAAGGACATGAATACAATGAAACTTACACACTCATATAGAGGTACATACTCATGCACACAAAAACATAGGCATAAACACACATTTAGAATATTACGTTAAGAAGTAATGTTAAACTTAAATACACGCATTCTATTCAACGATAAAATTATAAATTTATACTTTTGCATATTTATCGCGTGTAATACGAGTTTACATATAGTTCATAATAGTTTTAATTATATCTATTGGCATTATAGCTATTGTCATGTGTTATTAATAAAAAAAATAAAAAAAAAATAATGCTGTGTCCGAGACAATAAAATGAAAATTTAGAAAATATTTTTACATTTCACGTTTGTTCTTTTCACGAGTTTGTTCTTTTATTTTATAATATAGGTAGGTCCACCTACATAGACTACCTGACGGTACGTGGTCACCACTGCACATAGACATTGGCATTGTAACATGTGAGCTAAGATGGTACGTATAAGTCCATTGTGCTTGTAGTTACTAAGTAACCCACCCTGTAAACCAGACCATTGCTGTTTGGTAATAAAATATCTAATCAGTGTGTACCTACCCCGATGGGCTTGCAAAGGTCTACCTACAAAGTATTAACAGAACACCTCTACTATCTTTGTAATTAAAATAATCTAGTAGTAGATTTAACAGGTGACAATTTTAGAACTATGTACAATTAAGTACTCAAAACATGATTTTAATTTGATATATTTGTAAACATGTTGTTTGAATAATTTTTGCGTCTTTATTATATTTGTATTGCTATTTTTTTAGAAAATAAAGTTGATTAAATGTGTTGTTGTTTTGATACGTACTGAATATCAAAATGTTGTATATACATATATAATTACTTATCCCGAGACTTGTTGCCATGGAATCAGTGTTGCCCAGTACAATAAATGTAATTACAAAACAGAATCCTTTGTGAGTGATATCAACTCACTCGAATAAAGACCCTTTTACACTAGGGCTTTGAGGGCGAGTTTGACACAACCTCGACTAAAAATTTACATACAACATTGACGTTATCTTTCAGTCAAATAATGTTACCAAAACAAAATAATTACGACTGACACTTATTAATAATAAAATTACATTGTCAATTTCTATTCTCGCTTAATATAATGCCTGTAGGATATTACGTAAAATGTATAATGCGGTAAAAATTGGAAGAAAAACGTTTCAAATGTTTATCATCTTATAAATGACTTTTTAACTTGTCAGCATTCTTAATTTGTTTTGGCATATAGATTAGTTCATAACGATCAAATCGATGCAATACAATTTTAGTCATTGTGTATCGCTTGCGCGCCATCTGTCGTTCAAGTAATTTATAGCTTTGCTTAATTACACTCTCACAAAACACTAGTGTGAAAAGACCGTAAAATTTAATTTCGCGGTCGCACGCCTGACTTTGAGAAAATAGTTATTATAAGCTAGTATACAAACTTGTATAACCTCTTTAGATACTTTGTTGCTGTTTCATATAAAGCAATTTAATGTTTGTTAATCTTCATATTATTTCTAACATCCATATCTCTTATCCTGTGTATGTAAATGAAAGTAGACTGTATTAAGTAGCTATTGTTTTCTTATAATAACATTATTTTTATTCAGTATTTAATTGAAATCATTATATAGATAAATATAACAAAAAAAAAATCACTACGATTCATTACTAAATATGAAAATGCCGCAAAAAAAAATTATCTACGCCGCCATTTTTGCTTTTTTGTATAGTGATTTTTACCCGCGTTGTACGTTCGAAATATAAACAAACTTTAAAATATTTTATATGTGTGCGTACGTATTACGTGCTATTTTTATGTATACGTTTAATACAGATTTATTATAAATATTAAATACCATTATTATTAAACTCTTATAAATAAAGCTAAATTTAGTAAATAAATAAAACTTCCGATTTCGACAAAGTTTAGAATATTGTATAATATCAGCTTCATCTTAATATTGAAGGCATAACGTTAATATATTTGATTGTTATATATTATAAGCCTATATCACACCCAGTACTATCATAAATTCTTGTCAAAAACACATTTAGAGGATTTATCATTAAATATTGGTCGTTAATAATTTTACATGACATTCTATATAATATCTACAATTCAAGTTGAAATTATTCATTATTATTCAACACATGTATTTCATTAACTTCAGGTTCATTTTATTTTATTATTTTCTCATTATTTTGAAGTACATGACATTTAACCCTTTTTTTGCTGTTGATATTATTTCATGATTTATTATAATTTTATTTAATGACATGATTTTATTTATATATTACGTACAGATTTATACATACATTTTATCAAAATTTATTTGCATACCTGAAAAGTTAAAAAGTTTGAAGCAAAGCAATAATAATAATTACCCTTTATTACATGTAGGAATATGTTATATATTTGTAATTATTATATAATATAGGCATTAGGGTTAACAGCGTTTTAATTAAAGGACAATAATGTCCCGTGATCCTGGGACCGATTACCGGGTCCGTCCAATCAAAGCTATTGGGCTTACTGAGAATATTATTTTAGCAGTAGCACGGAGCTAGAAATATTAATGTTATACTGGGAATATCGTGACTTAGGGAAGCATGTAAAATAGTTACTCTTACGTCGATAGTGTCAAATTCAGTAACGAGAGAGTGCTCCTTAGTGTTGTTTGAGAATTAGCGTCATTCATTGTGAATAAAGAGTTTCGATTTGCTCAGGAGAACATTAATGACTCATATATATTAAAGGTCAGCTATGTTTCTTATGTAACGATAAAGAATAAAAATGTTTAACATATACATCGATAAGAATAATAAATAATATTTAAAAATAGAATGAAACTTGTGAACCTAATATTAGCACAATATTTGCATATTTCTATTTAATATTGCATTTATTTAAAAACATAGAATTTACAAGTATGCATAAAAATATGTATACTTACGAGAAATTAGTAAATTAATTAATACAAAATGGCGTGTGTAAACTTTAGTTATTGAATGGCCGGTTTACTATTTCTATTTTTGAAATAACATTTTTCTGTAATAATATCGTTGGACAATTTACAGAGAAAATAAACTTTAAAATGACGACAAAGGAGGTACAATGTTTAATATTGTTCTATGCACAAAATATAAAGTTATACATACATACATGCACCCTGAAAATATCACACTACTTTTTGGGTAGTCGTGTAAAAACTAAAAAATGTTCAGGTAGATTTATATACAGATACAGAGCGCTTTATAGCGGTAACTATTATCAAAATATCGTTTTTAACCGTGGATTTAATAAAATAGGTTATTAACAACCGTTATACCTATACAGGCTATATATGTGGTCTTATGCGAAGTAAAAGAACAAACACACGGTATCCAATCATATCGATTTATTTTTCTCGTTTAAATATAATTTTTACCCTTTAAAAACTAAAAACCTAATTTTTTTTAAAGCTCATGTTGCTTTTTAATTTCTATGTTAGAAAGTGTACCAAAAAATATTGGGCAGAATCTATCATTTTTTTTTCATAAGAAATCATCATCTTTTTTATATCAACTACCGAAATATATATTGATTATGCGGCTTAAGTATGAAATTAAATGTGAAAAAATACAATTAAAATTTCTGTTGAAAAAAAAATATCCATTTCCGAACAACCTATTAGTATAATATAACATAACATGACGTCATGTACAACGTTAGTTTATACGTCATATAAATGTTACGTGCGAAAACTTACTGCTGCACTTTTTCAACAGTAAGTAGTTATATAACTAGGTGCCCACCAGACTTTATACGAGTAAAATTCATGCAAAGCTACTCGTCTTATTTCCACCATTTAAAGCTGAAATTTTCAAAAAATCTCTTGTTAGCGGATACTAAGACTACTACTTTATAAACGAACTTGTGTTATAATCTCAGCTCTATATTCTACTAGTACTACCAAAACTGGTTGATTATCTATTAGTTTAGGTTGTGCGTTGATGCCAAACAGGAGATATATTTTATAAATATAGATGAGAGTACGCTTGCGTGATCCGTGTAGTATAAGTTATTATATATCAATAAAGAGAAACAAAGGATGAATTGTAACGAATTTCGGCACATTGATAGCATTTATAAGATTTGACGATTCATCTTTTATTTACGAACAGCAAATTTTTGTACGGTAAATATTATGCGGTAATCTTTATTTGTATACTGTTGTTAAGTAGGAATTTCTCGTATGTATGGTACATACGAGAAATTCTAGACGACGTACTATATTTCTTTTAAATTCCAACCTCTTCATTTGATGTCTAATATACACATTAATTTACAGAACATTAAACGTAGTTATTAATTCGGTCTTCTAAATATATATTAATTGAAAATAAGTAAGCTAATACGCTAACTATAACTAAAGCATACAAATCATCACTCCCCATTATAGCAAATCGGTTCAGCGGTTCAAGCGTGAAGGGGTAACAGACAGACGTTACTTCCACATTTATAATATTAGTGTAAACATAAATTAATTTTAGAAAATCATACGATTTTTTATAACATTTTTTTTTCTTATTGATTATGTTGCACACTCTCGTCTTGTAAAACATACACCACTTGTGGGATTTATAATTACATTATGTGACTAATATGGAATCCGGACTGATTTGAAATGTCCGGTTTTATGTCTGGAATTTTCATATTTGGAATCGTTATTATTATCAAAATACATGTATTAATATTCTATTACTACTGATAATAGCTCTTTAATTAAATTTTCACGTCATTAAACTAACGATATTGGTACAATAATTATTCATTGCGTCGTTCCAGTCTCGTGCACATATGTTACAATGCAGGACTTAACAAAATGCCATTTATCAACTTAATTAAATCCTTCAAACTTAGCACAACTATTTTATAGAATAATTATTCTGAAGAAGCATGTAATGAGTTAATTTTACATGCGTTTAGTGAAATAGTTTTGTCAAAGATGCTTTTAAGGGTTTTATACCCAAAAACGGGAGCCTATTACTAAAACTCCGCTTGAATTTTTTACAGATAATATATGATTTTACAGATGCCGTTTTTATAGATAATGGTTAGGAACTCTTCGTGCGCGAGTCCGATTCGCCCTTGGCCGGTATTTAATACTATTAATCTATACTAATATTATAAATGTGAAAGTAACTCTGTCTGTCTGTCTGTCGCTCTTTCACTACCAAACCAATGAATCGAATTTGATGAAATTTGGTACGAAGGAAACTTGAACTCCAAGGAAGGACATAGGCTACTTTTTTCACCTAACACATGACAACCAACCACTAAAACGCGAGCGAAGCCGCGGGCGACAACTAGTAATGTATATATTATTATAAGAATACGAGAAATACGAACTTATTTTACAAAGCTGGTGCATTGGTGATGTAAGAAATGGACAATACTTTAAACGCCAATGTCCATGGGCGGTGGTGATCATTTACAATCAGCCAGTTTACCAGCCCATTTACGAGTCAGGCTAAATATTGCAAAAAAGAAAGAATAATATGACGACATTTTCATGTTCAACGATTATGTAACGAGATTTCTTGTCTGTTGATCGCAATGGGATTTCGTAAATTTTATATCGTGGTACTTTTCTGCTAAACTTACTTTTTATTTATTTATAAATTTTGTCTTTGTTGTATTTATATATAATTATTTTAAAATGTTTTCATGGTGTTTCTTTTTTAATTATTTTTTTTATTGATAAAATGTTTCTAAAATCTAAATGAGTAATATAAAAAAGGTGATAATTTTTCACTCACTAATACATATTTTAGGTACATGATAAGTATTTTCAAATCTATTAAAGTAATTTTATAATATTCAAGTAAGTATAAGACAATTCATTAATGATCATTTAATTTTAACGAATAGTATATATGACTACTGTTTACCGAAATTCTTTGATCATTATCATTGTTAAAATGTTTTGGACAACACTATACAGTTACCAAACATTAAAAATTAGAAAATTAATCTACAGACAGACAAAAAAAAATAATGTAGTTATCTGTATTAAGAAATACATAGTTCGTTTAAATCATAAAGTGCAATTAATTTATTTTTACACTATGAGATTAATGAGACTTGGACTGAAGTTAAATTGAGTTTAAATTGTTCTGTGTGTGTATTTAATAGATTATGCTCTGGATAAATTATATTGCTAGAGAATACACAAAATCCTGTCGAAATATATGACTAATGATGTTTGCCGAGATCTGAGCCTCAATTGTCTTCTTTGCATTCATTCCTATGTATTTAAACAAACGAAAAAAAACGTATAACAAATAAAAAAGACATCGTACAAATGTAAAATATTGTTCTGTAACTGTCGGTTGATGTCACATTGCTGGGCTAATTCCATTTGATTTTGGAGCTAATTCCATCACGCTGTTCCAAACACGTGGCAGAATACCAATGAAGTTACACACATGCAGGTTTCCTCACGATGTTTCCCTTTGCAGCCGAGCATGAGATGAATGTACTGAAAAGGCCACAAAAAACGTAAAAATTTGAAATCAATATAAAAGTTTACTAGAATTTTATAATTATTACAAGGTTAAATTGACTGTAAAGCGACTGTCTTTTCGGCAAAAACATAATTAGAAGTATATAGTATATAAAAACAAAATATTTTTAAAGCAACATTCTGTATTCTACCTAACGCAAACTATGTGATCGTCAAAAATAAAACTATTCTAAAATGTCGTTTGACTACTGTTTGTGATACAATGTTTGTTATAGCTCGGTGTGAACTTTTAGTACATAAAATACAAACCATTGCGTCATTTCAGCTGTTCCACGTGTTTTATTATGAAATAAAACATATAAATTATTATATAGTCCTGCTTATAAATTTGCTTTATTAAATTTTCCAGCAGTTAAGAGTAATTTTCTTCGTTTTACATACAACATTACATTACCGGATGATCAAATTTCCGCTCATTCTCCACGTCTAAACGTTTTACCCGCTTAACGTTATGGAAATTCTTCTTTAGGCGCGTTGAGTATTGTTAGAGGAAAATCTTATGGGGTCGTCATGGACTTGATGCTGTTAACTGATGTTGTATATATTTGTAGTTATGAACATGACGTGATGCACTAGGCTAGTAGGGAAACCTTATTTAAAAAGAAAAAACATAATTAATTCTTGTGAAATTAGTCTGTCTGAAAATAGTCTTTAAACATCCAGACTACTAGTCTGGCTATTTAAAAAAAAAGTAATTATCCAAAAAAAGAAGAAAACCTTTATTGTATTATAGATAAGTTTTCATTTCTGGTGGAAATGAAAAACAAAAAAAGAAATGAAAGACATGGCAGGAATCCTATTTTTTTTTTCTGTTATGTACTTGTTTCTTTTTTAAGGCCAACAATACTAGCAAGGTACAAACAATACCGGTTATTTCTAACCAATCATTGTCAGGCAAAGTATACGCTTCACTAATGAATGTAGGCGGCGTTTACTGGGCGTTCATTTTATTGTTTTATTTTGTTCGCTTTAAATTGTCGTCCTTATTATTAGAAATTGTGGTCATCGATATTTATATAAACGGTACCGAGATCTCATTCTACATAATCATTGTATAACAGTTATAACACTAAAGGACGATTTTGCGATGGAATAAAATCATATCATATCAAAACATTTCTTTTGGACAAAAGTCATCTGGCAAATTCAATAAAATACAGCAACATTTCACGACATCGCATCGTGCGTAATAATACATGTGTTTTCTTGGAAAATATGCAAATCCGAACATAAACTTAGCCTTATGTTTTAGCCTCAGCTCAGAGTGAACTTTAACAAATTCTCACAAGTACTATATTAGTCGAGTGGCTTATGCAGACAAGGATTGATCCACCTCGTTTCAACCAGCGGGAGTTGTTAGAGCCGAAGTCCGGGCACAGTATTCAAGAAACGATTTGTTGTGCTTAAAGTTAGTAAGTATTGACTGCGAGGTGTAATTCAAGAGTCTGCTGCAGCGTCAATAAAAAAACGTAAGTTACGAAATCGCATCTATGACGTATAAATTTATAGGAATCGTTACTGAAGTACAACATCTATATGATATAACTCTATAAAAAATTGTCGTTTTTTTTTAATTCGCTTAATTTGTTGTAATTTTTTTCCATTACACCTATTTAGCGTGTTTCAAAGAAGGTATTTCGATAAAAATTATCATACAGTATAATTCAACGTGTAACGTAGCCATCGCAACGCGTGGCAGGGCTGCTAATATATAAATCGAGGCTTGGGGTTCTTAACAAACACATCTGATTGAGTAAATATCACCTCTACGAGTAAGGTCCAGGAAACACTTCATGAATGAAAGTAGGTGTGCCAAGGAAAAATCTGGCAATTCCTTTTCAAACAATTTATTGACACGTCGATTTAAATTTTATTGTTAACGTATAATTTATTTTAAACAAGAACGTGGATTTAACGCTTGTCAAATATAAAGCGAGTGAAATTACGAAGCCAATTTATTTATATAATAATATGATGTACTAAAAGCCTTCTCCAAAAAGTCCTGCATTTTCTGGTATAAGTTTTATATATATTGGTTTGCATTTAGTTAGGCATAACCAGAAAAGCCTTTTCTCATTATAAGGCTTTTGTTCATTATTCCATAATGAAAAAAGCAAAGTAATCAGACAAAAACTATGTCAATGGTTTACTATTACATAAAATAAAACCTTGAATTTTATCCGTCTTTAAAACTATCAATATACCTAATTTAAAAAATAAAAAAAAAACTGCATTAAGTTAATCGAATCGCTTTCATTCGGCCGCCATTTTGAACTATTGTTCTGTCCACTCCCCGTGAAAGCATATTACATTTGACGATAAAGAGTTATTGAACGTTGTGGTTAAAAAAATATTTTCATACAGAAATAAGTAATAATAAGGTCAATGAACTGTTAATTGATATGACGTCACTCGAAATTTGTGTGCTCTTATTGAGCCCAGTGGAATTCGTAATGATGGCTAGAGACCTGATGGTCTGACTTTGGTTTCCTTTGAACGAGATTGGGTTGTATTTGTGAGACGCTACATGCATTGATACGCTAACCCCATCTCATAACAGAGAAACAGTGATAAAAGCCGAAATCGCCTCGATAAGCAGGAGCGAACAAACAATGTAAATATTCGTCTTTTATTTTAAATTATGTCTTTGTAAATTTTTCAAAAATTATATAAGTACTACAATACTTTGATTTTAAAAATTCCATATCTCAAAATAGAAGAATGATCTTTCTAAATTTAAATGTTACAATAATTGACCTCAAAACTTAGGTTTTAAACCAATAACGTTTCAGGTCATAATTCTAAGCCACAATATTTTTATAAGCCACCCCTGACACCTGATCAGAATTAAATTATTTACTAAATACATTATACGGAATAGAATAACCAATAATTTTATTAATGTGATTAATTGTCTTATCTTCATGTTCTGAAACAAGATCGATGCTGTTGTCGCTAACCGGTAAATACTCTCACATCACCTGAGGTTGTTTGAGGAGCCTTGTGTTATTAGTTTAGTTCTACAACTCTACATGTTGATCGGATTTGCGATTCAACGGGAAAATTCTACTAGCAATCTTGCCATCGCTCCATATTTCCATTTGTACAGTAGCTATTTTTATTTGTATATAATTGACTTTAAGATTAATAATTATTTTGTTAAATACATATTTGGCCTCCACGAGTACTTGGAGTTTAATGTTAGTGGCAATATTCTGTTTTTGATATGTTTCACTTGAAAATGAAAAAAATGAAAAATAGTTTATTCTTTATCAAGTTGTACATAGCAAATAAAGGTTGGGACCCTCTAGTGAGTATAATATAATACTCGTGACAGAAGGGCCCGCTCTTCCATAACATACAATTCTGTCCATGTTCTTAAAAAGAATAAACAATATCTTACTATATACTAAAACTCACAATCAGTAGGTAAACTAACATTATATCAAAATAAATTTTACTTGTGTGTGCGTGTGTGTGTGTGTGTGGGCGTGTGTGTGTGTGTGTGTGTGTGTGTGTATGTGTGTGTGAGTGCGTTTGTGTGTGTGTGTGTATGTGTGTGTATGTAGAGTAGGTGGGTGTATGTGTAGATTACAGTAGATTAGATTGTATTGTACTTGTATTACGCGATTCTATACTTAGCTTACTTCAAAGAATTTACTTAAAAATGCAAAATCATATCTTATGAGAATCAATTCAGCTTTAGTAGATATTGATACGTCGATGAGGTGCATAATGTATAACTCTATCGCCATATCCAATTGGCATACCGTATGAATTACATCATCGACTTAACAAGATCGCTATTTCGTTTAATAATGTGCAGAAGTTTATTTGTGTGTGTTTTCGGGAGTAAATATTAAATTGCGTGTATTATAACGATGTTTCTTTTTAGAATGGAAGTTCGTTGGTAAAATTATGAAACATTACCAGACGTGGTGTCTAAATAATATAGAATCGTGTATAGTTCAATATCGCAAAAATCTCGCTCATTTTATTTGGATGGCATTATATAACATTAAAATAGATATCATAAAAAAATTGGTCACTTATGTGCATTATGTCTTATGCAAAATATCACCTAATGCTTAAACAAAAATGGATTGTTATGTTTTGACCGTTTGATCATATAATAAGAATATATTTTTTTTAAATATTCTACAAATTTAAATAGATATTTCGATAAGCGCTGTGTCATGATACTTGCTAATAATAATAGCTTTCAGCGAACTATTTGTTTGACGTTGTTGCCTGACACTAATGTCATATCGATGTTACGTGTTTGTTTCAGGGCGTGGGCAGAAATAGGTCGATACGAGGGCGCAACAAGTAGTAAAAAGAGAGGTCCAAGGATTCCGAACAAAACACCTGTGACACCCTAAAGAAGATTTGTAGCTAAACCCGCAATGATTGATAGACGACGCTACGACATTTGAGGAGCGCTGGACGATAACAATATTATATTTTGGTAAGTATATACCTAGTTATTTAAGAATAAAAGATAATTTAAATTGTATATATACATTTCAATAGATTCTAAAAATATATATACTTTGTACAAGAATTATAGCCGACGTGAGTAATTACATCGCAAATATTTATAAAAAAAACTTAAGTTATTGACTTGTTGTTGACTTTCTTTATGAATATTTGATTAAAAATTTTGTATAAATATTTTTCACGCCGATATTCATCATGAAATCCAATCGCACGCTAATCTAAAACAAAATTCCATTTATAATTAATATTATAAAATTGCTAGTAATTCAAACAAGAAAGTGGTTCTTCAAGCATTTTTATTTTTTCAGTTTTGTTATGGCGTTATACTTGTCGCGAAACATTCTGCCACAACCCATAGCAGATGGTATTTTTGACATTCTCACTCTTCAGTATTACAAGTCTCGTTTAATATTTCTCAGTTTCCTACCACGGATTTTTTTAAAAGCTTAAAATAAAATTATAAATGGATGAGTAAATTAACAGCCTGTATATGTCCCAGTGCTCAGCTGCTCCAATGCAGAACGCAGGTTTCCTCACGATGTTTTCCTTCGCCGACGAGCACGAGATGAATAATAAACACAAATTAAGCACTTGTAAATTCAGTGATGCTTCCCCCGGGTTTCAAACCGCGATCTTCGTATCGTATTTGCTTTTTAAAAAAAAATAGGGGTTTGCGAATAGAACAAATAAACCAGGTCAATCAACGTTTTGAATATTTTCCGTATTGTCTGAGTATAATACAAATTCAGCCTACAATTTGGACTAACACGAATGATTGAGAATTGAAAGACCAATCCTATGGGGACGAGTGTTGTCAACAAAGAAAACCTCAACCTCAACACAATATGGAATAATTGCTAAGAAGAAAAAAGGAAAATATGTACCAATACAATTAAACTTGAATATTGTGTAAATCTATGTAGATTGTAGGTATTCCACAATTTAATTTTTGTTATTTTGTATGTATATTTAATTTAAGATTTTATTATATAACACAAAATACAAAATTTATTTCGGATATTCTAGAATTTAATGATATGAGAGCAATCTTAAAAGGGTTTTTATTCGTGTATCAACACGAAATCTTAGAACAAAAGCTTTTGACATTTATAGTATTTAACACTAATAATAAAACCTGAACATTCCAATAAAAACCGGTTCAACCGTTTTAAACATTCTCTTTTTTTTAAGTTGTGAAATCCGAATAATAGCGAATAGAAAAATAGAACTAAGAAGGATAAGTGCTGTCAAACAAGGAAGAGGCCTCAGCAAAACAGGATTGATTCAAAGAGGAAAAATATTTGCTAAAACAATTAACTTTTGATAACACTTATAAGAATGGGCGTATCCTTATTCCATTATCATTTTTGTAATCTTGTTAAGTGAATTAATAATTTTTATTTTGCAAACAGTCCTACGGATATTCTAGAAGCATTTGTCATATCTTATCTTAATCATAATCTTTATATGTATAATTATTTCAAAACATCCTCGACGTAAGATCTCAAACATTTTTTAAATATTTATACAAAAAAATAAAAAAATCGTGCAAAAGTAAACGGATAATATGAAATAATTTGTTTTATAGAAGAACATTTAAAAAAACTGACGTGTATTTACTGAAACGTAATTTTGGACGATTAGTATAAAATCGATACCGAAAAAGTAAACTGCGGTAAAAATTGACATCACCTTAAAATAATAATAACCATTAATAATTCTATCCATCCACATAAATAGGGGCGCATTTGACGATTTTTATACTATTGGTTTATATATACGAGTTTAATAATAATCAAGCAAAAGGCGCATTTGATAGTAACTTTGCCAACGATTCTTGAAATACACAATTGTCTTAAAGGACACAACTGACATATTTCCTCGAAATGTCAAGTTGAAAAAGCACTTAGATATACTGCGTAGTTTTGAATAAAATATTTGCATCTGAACACACAATTTGTTTATTGAAAAGCTCTTACGTCATATTGAATGAAATAGACGTACAGTACACGGTAGGCATTTGCCTCCACTCCAACTGATGGTAAGTGGTAGTGTAATCCAAACGCAGAGATGGTTAGTACAGTCAGGGAGAATATGGCTAATATGATAGTGCAATCATTGAGGTAGGAAAGACACAATTATCAACGTATAACATGTCTTCAAAAACTAGACAAGTGTGGCAGAACAGGCTGATTCTCTTATGATATCATTTTTATAACTTTTAATTGAACATCTTAGTGACAATGGTATCAGAAGTTTTAGTTTTAGCGCATACGGAAAAACGAAATGTTGTCGCAGGTACATATCAAAGGAAATGTGATTAGATTTATAGAAGTGAACGTGGAATAACTAATCGTTGTATAAACATTTTCCAGTTAGCGACAACAGCATCGATCTTGTTTTAGAATATGATTAGACAAGTAATTAAGTATTAATGATAAATGTTTAAGAAAAATTTCGATAAAATTTAAGTGACAGATCGGAGTCTTGACTTTGGAAGTGTGTATACTCACGTGTTTCGGAAAGCACGTAAAGGTGGTCATGAGCCCGAATTTCTTCCGGTCGTGTCGGATTTGCTGTCCCGTCCAAACTAGTTGTACATTAATGACATTCAAAAAGCAAGAGTACCGCTATTATTTATATGTATCAAATAAAGATTTTCAATTTTGATCACGTGTTTCCTTTATCGGTACAAACGCCCAATATTTATTGATAAATTTTCTCATAAATTCCATTCAATACATTTTAAGCAATTTTTATAATACCAATTATTTAATTTCCATACTTTTTAACATATATTTCATATTTTAAAGGTTCTAATGTAAACTTTATTATTAAAACTGAAACAGAACAGGTCAGAAGTGCAAATTTCGACAAACATACGTTTTCATGATTCCAGAATGATATTCTCCGTTTTAGATATATTTTTATGTATTTGAATATTTGTTTGTTGTAACCGTACGTGTGTTGCTGTATGTGTGTCGTTTGAGTAAACGTTTATACGGCGTGTGTAATATTTTGAATGATGCAATAATATTTACGTTTTTTCGTGTAGAAACTAGTCAAATAAAGGAGATAAACCATACCCCCAAATATATTTTTATCCGTATGCAGTGTACATCATGCTGTTACTGATTTTTCTTTATATTATCTTAGGTACGTATGACAAAATAATATGATATATATAACCCAGCTAAATGAAGGAGTCCTTAAGGACTAGCTCGTATAACCCGTTTCGTCATGATTTTCCAGATAATATTTTGCAACAAGAGCTGTAAACTTTAAAGTAGTTATATTTTAAGAAAATTTTAAGCTACTTTTATTTATATATATATTATATATAAGTTACTATTATAATTATCATCGGTTTATTAATAAACAAAAAAAAAACATATAACGAAGTAATATTTTTTCACATAACCTTAAAATAAAAACGCTTTTAAAAGATAAATATAAATACACGCTATAAATAAACAAATAAAACTTCTATTTATATCCATGCTTTTATGGACTTAAAGAAATCTTCAATATGAAATGTCAAAGTAACTTTTTAATAATTCACGGTCAGCGGCACGTGGGTTTTAATATGAATACATTTACAAAGGACGATATGTTTCCGTGACTTTGTACTGTGGTCTTTGTACATGGGATGTACTAACCCCTGGGAACCTTTTGATTTCCCGAGGTAAAACTACTTCGTGTATGTACACCCTGATCATATCAAGCTTGGTATAAAAGTATCTAGTTGTTTCGGCGTCATCCATCCGCTTCAATGGATAGCGTATGAAAACTGGATAAATATTTACCACCAAACACGTTTTTCGTGGAACTAATATGATTACTTATATATATATGTGTTATATATATAACATAGAGTAACGAAGCCTACTAAGTAGGAAACTAAAATGATCGGAACCAAAACCAAAGGGGTATTAAAGATATGTTTCGATCCTAACAATTTAAATAAAAATGTCATGTGAGAGAGAATTATTCGATTCGATAGCGCTGTAAGAAATATCAACCATGCCTTACATCGCCAACGCACCACCAACTTGGGAAATAAAGTGTCACAATCAAACAACAAAATTTAAGTATTGCCTGTCTTAGCATTAGAATATCCAATGAGTACATGGTACCTACCCAGGCAGATTTGGACAAAGCCAAGACCAAAGACCAAGTGTAACAATTTTCTGTTTTCTGATTAAAACAGATCCGTACAGTTTTTATTGATCTTGAACAGGATTTTACCGAACACAACAAATTGGTAGTTTGGTTTTTATACTATCGAAATGAATATACGGTAGATTTTAACGTGCTCCTTGGCCTTTTATAATGCCATTCGGGTTGCGGTAAAACATTGACACCTGTTTTTGCTTCCCGCAAAATAAAGAGTGTTTTTCATCCTGTTACGTAAATAGAGACAAAAAACACTTTCCCCGAAGGAACCAGGAAGTGACGTCGCTTTATGTATATAATGTAGAAAGATAAAGAGGTAGCAATTAACAGTTTTATAAGAGCGCATAATTTCAATCGGTCAATTTGAAAGTTGGTGAAAAAAATTATGTGTGGTAAGGTGTACTTCGCCAATAAGAGAGTTTCTATTCAAATCAGGAAGTACTCAAACTCATTCCGAAATAAAAATGGAAATTAGAATTTAGAAATACCTACCATAATTGCAATTTGTAAAAAAAAAAGTATAGTGCAGTGTATATACCGGTTTGGAAGTCAGTCATTCTTTTGAAAGGTCAAGAATTTATAATATTTCAGCTTCGATTTATATTCGGCAAATATCCGGAATTTTAGTGAAATAGTCGGCCGAATACGAATCTTCGGTAAACCAATCAAAAATTCCGACAATCGTACGTAAATCGACTGTTTCGAACACCTCTAAGATATTAATAATTGTATGTTCTTCTTAGTTTTCATAATATATCCTGTGTGATACGCATATTATGTTTCATAACAAAATATATTAATATATTTTATTTTCCATAGTTACGTCTAGTGAGCGAACCGTTAAAACAACTTTACCGATAAATGAGTGAACTTAGTATAGACGCTTTGGGCATAGTTCCCAAACATAGATTATACTATTATAATGTTAGCGAGTTCTATTCGCCTCAGTAAATAATCAATAGTATCAAAAAAGTAGTTTGTTATCATATTATTTTATTATAACCAGCTTAAATTGGATTTAAGCAGTTTTAATTTGTTTACATATTAATTTATCTATACATATAATACAATTGAAGTGTCTCTTTGTAATATTAAAATAACCCATTTTTATTAAATGCATATGTATGTATACACGGTACTTATACCAAAATAACATTTTTTACAATTTTTTTGTTTGTCTGTCTGTCTGTTTGTTCCGGCTAATCTCTGGAACGACTGAACCGATTTCGACGGGACTTTCACTGGCAGATAGCGGATGTAATAAGGAGTAACTTACTTTTATTTTAGAATTATATATAGAATCAAAATAAAATCACGCTACAACATCCAAATAACTTAAATTCAAACAACGCGCCCGAAGTCGCGGGCACAGCTAGTTTCCAAATATAAAAATACTCTACTTAAGTTTGCAACGAAGCATTTTCCGATAGCATCCAACTAAAGATTCCCTGGGCGAAAAATGAACAAGCCCTTCTGTCACCAGTGGAAGCAATAAGTCGGGGAAATGAAGAAGAACTGCTTAATCGAATTCGACGAAACCTACACCTGATGTTTATTTTGCTATTACGCGTCGAATGTAATTCGTTCTCACGATATTTGAGACCTAATACGCGTAACGAACATGTGTAGTTACTAGTTAGTGAGCGAGCGTGTCGGTATATGCTCATGTTTCATAGTAACCACGATTCGAGTTGAGAACAATATAAATCAACTCAATCAATAAAGGTTCTATGTTCCTGCATTTTGGCGTTACAGCGCTCACAAATATGAAGATGTTTTTTTTTTATTTATAAAAATACTGAACTAATATAATATATAAAACTTATACTAGAAAATTGACCGCTTCCTTGATTATCCTTCTTTGATATTGAAATATAGGGGCGCAGAACTTGAGATCCTGAGTTCAATCCGCAGGACGCTCCGATAATTTTTTTTGTCGAAAAATTTTGAGTATCAACTCGAAGCAGTTGGAAACGTGTACAGTCCCGCGCAAGTAAAGGCGTTGTTTATTCGTCTGTATTCTTTCCGATCGTGTCGGATTTGCCGTCTCGACGGATTATAAACGCGAAGGAATAGAGAGTGTAAACTTGTGCACAATAATATGTCCCGCGTAGTTAGGTAGTCTCCCTTGAGTTTGTCTGCCGTGGCTGAAATCGGCCAGAACGACATCACAAGAAAAGGCAGTGCGTTTAAGACGTTTTAGTATAAATAATACATGACAAAGGTCTACCGACGGTTTTGCTTGTATGAGTACGTGTAATGAAAAAAAAATATAGTTAATATTACGACGTAATTATTGAAATAATGAGCGTTCATAAGTTGTTGTAGGTATACCTTACAATAACAACTTGTAATAGCTGTATCAAATTTAAATTGCTACCGTGATGAATAATGTATAAGGAAACATTATAATTTGTATCGTATCATTAATTCACTTTAACCTTTTGTAGCAACTTGCCCCCATTTTGCTCTCAAGATTTGACATTATTTATTTAAAAAATAAGCTGTCTCCACACTTCGTTATCTATTCCAGCCGTATAGCTGTTACCTAAAAATACATGATATCAACTACAAGTCCCATGAGCCTGATATATAATTTAATTTATTTACTTTTAATATTATTAAATAAATTTACATGTTATAATTGCTCTGTACGTTTTATCTTATAAAATTTAATGTTTTTTTTTTAATTCCGTGTATTAACTAGTACTTTATAATTATAATAATTAATGTACATTAATTAATAACAGAGTTTCATCAAACAAAGATAATAAACTGAAATCAACAGTCTAGATTTTATTTTAAAACAATAATTATTACAGTAAATAGGAATCTCGGTGGCGGTGTCATCGATATCGACGTTTATTGATATAACGTATAGTTAAAGAAAAACCATAAATATTTAACAAAAAAGTAATAATAATAAACACAGCGTTTCGTTAATATCACGTACTGTACGGTATATACTCCTTGTACAGTGCGGTGGCAAAGAGAGGATACGACAAGACTGCATAAGAGAGCGTCATCCTGATGTCACTGAATATATCTTATGAAATATAGTCGCTGTTTTCGCACGCAAACGAAATTTTAGACTGCTTAATACTTCAACATAAACTATGTCTCAGATACGTATAGTATCTACTGCCCAGAATTGCTATTCTAAAACACTATCATTGTATTTCACATAATTGACATTATGTTAAAGTTCAGTTACTTGATATAAAAGTAAAAATATAATAGTAAAATAGTTAGGTAATATAACTGTTCTCTTTTCGTATTGCAATCTGTTATCTGTGACTGAGTCCATTTTTTCAATATGGAACTCGTAATTTTTCCGCCTGCCTTTTTCCAGGTCACAGATTACCACACTGTCAATTTCCGTCACGATCGGTTCAGTGACTCAGCTATGGTGACGTGCAAACAGACAGATAGATCGAGTTTTAATATTACTGTAAATACTAACACATGCGGTTCTACCGCGACAATTTCACAAAACATTTATTTTTATACTATAGGTGGCAAACGAGCAGAAGGCTCACCTGATGGAAAGTGACTTCCAACGCCCATGGATATCTGAAACACCGGAGGCTTACAGGTGCGTTGCCGGTCTTTAATACGTCTGTAGCGCTTGCTATCTCGAACATTAAAATTATCCTAAAAATAATTAGACATTGTATGGATTTGAATTGGAGAACGTACGCTATGAAATGAATTCTATATTTTAAATTGTAAGTCGTATAATAAAAAAATCTTAAACCTTATAGTGATAGTCAATCTCCCAGTACATAGTTTTTTATATAAAGATCAAGGTATTCTTTTGGTTAAACATGATTGTGGAAAAAAATGGTTTTGTTTTCATGTAACCGAATTCTGTCACCGTTATAAGATAAAATTTAAAATAGTTTTTAAGTGTAATCATGAGTTTATCAGCAAAAATGTTACATCAAAATTGGTCTAGCGGTTTTTGCGTAATGCATGACCAAAGACAAAATGTTCTAATTATAGTGCTCACGTTCTATGTTAATTAGTTTTTCCGTTCAGAATCACAGGTAAACGAAATTTCATAGATAGATAAAATCGTACAACAAATTCAAATTTTTTGTGATTTTCTCAACCGATCCCAAACAATAATTAACTTCGTTATCTTAAACGTGTGTTGCGTGATAACTAAAATTAATGAGTGACAGTTGTATTAGCCCTCACGAATTTTATAACTTCGTCACATTACCACAGAAAATATTTCTGAAAATACCTTGAAATAAATCGATAAATTTATAGAAACTTGTATAGAAATGTACATATTAATGACTTGACGAGCGTTAATCGACCAGTAATTTTAAATAATATCCTAAATCAAGTCTAAATTTATAATTTTGATCAAACATATTATTAAAATCCAGTCGACAATGTTTATGTTCAAGTTTCGTAGTGACACTACATGATTATAACTTGTAAATAAACCGAAATGTTCGTCATCGTTATAGGCGTACGTAGCACAAAAACCATAAAAAAGCTCCACAAACCACACCACTTAAGAGTTGATAAACATTCACGCAAATAAATACGTATACAACGTAGCGTGCAAGTAAAAAAACTTCGAACGAGCTATAAAATAAAGAGCTGAAGTGAGAATTATTACACGATATCACCATTTAGTGGAGTAACAATAACGACCTGTTGAAAACTGGGTTGCTGTCCTGCTCTAGCGTTATCGGTCACGTATGTGCGTCTCGTTTTGTCTTTACGGGGTAAGCGCGACGCGTCCGCACGAGCCGGCACTTCGGGTCTCACTGAGCGCCCTCCGATCTATAAGAGAGCGCTCCGCCCGCCCACGGAATACGAGTCCTGAATAAGGGGAACGGTAAATAGAATCGGTCACCTGCCACAATGACACGCATCAATAATATTGTTTTAAAAAATAGATTACGTATTCCTATAGAGGAACTGAAGTAAGGTAAGTTTATTAAAAAATCGAAACCAAGTCGGTTCTACCATTCTCTATATTGTTCAATACAATTTCATGATTTATTGAATAAATAATAATATAAAAATAAAAAACATAAATTTTCTATAAATTAAAAGTTCGTTTTTATGTATACTTTACTTTACCAGTAATATTATAATATTATGTTTCATAGTAAACATTACTTGCTTAATGGCAAACCATATTAACTCCAATCGAAATGCTTAGCGTAAAATTAGCGCAAATTTTGAGTTACTTTCAAGTGATGTCGGCATTCCGAGTGACAAGGATCGACACAGGTAGGTTGGTACGATTGAAACGCAAAAGCAATATTTTTAAGGGTAGCAATCACTTCTACCGGCACAACGCAAGGAGCGTTAAAATATTAATCTAAAGAAATGAAACAAATCGACTACTCAACGGATGTTCTTTTTTTAAATATACATTACGTGACCATAGATAATGTATGCTATCGTTTACAGTGATGTTGATTAAAAAAACATTTTTTGTATACATTGGGTTCTTATAAAAATCTAAAATGACTTTATCCGCGCGAATTTATAAAACTACCTGATGACACAAACCGTCACCACACATGTTACCACCTCGAGGGGTGAATAAAAGAAAAGTTCCCCGGGACTCAAACTATCTCCACGTCAAATTTCATCTAAATCGGTTCGTCGTTTAAGCGTGAAAAGGTAGCAGACAGAGTTTCTTTCGAATTTATAATATTTGTATAGATTTTCAGTTGCCAATGATACCTAATTTTTTTTAAATACAATAAATATATTTTCTTTTCAAATCTAGTGCCTTATATTTTCATTTATATAAGAAAAGAGACACGATTCAAGTAGAAAATATTTTTTTCAACTTATCATAAAATAACTAAGTAATGAAATTAGAATGAATAGAATTATTTACAATATTACATATGAAAAAAAAGGATATTATAATAAGATTTACGAGGTTAATATTTCTAGAGTATAAACTGATTATGAAATTTCCACGAAGTAGTACTGAGGTCGACGCTAAGTGGCGCTTAATCGGCGCTTTTGAATTGACCATTCAAGAGAATTGGCACCGAGTAAATCGGAATAGAAGTAAAGCAATAAGATTAGAAAACGAGCTTTGATTTGATTGATATTAATTTGTGTAAAAAATCCCTTTAGCACTACTTTTGTCTATTTATTTATTTCCTAGTCAGGAAGAATGGCTAATGGACCACCTGATCGTAAGTGGCCACTCATATACATTTTAAGTATAAGCAATATTAGCACCAAACTTCGAAAGTAAGATAATATTATGTCCCTTATGTCTGGCTCATCTTTCAAACCGAAACATAATAACATTAAGTATTGGTGTTTAGCAATGGAATATTATGATGATTGTATGAAAATACAGTAATATACTAGATTAAGTTATGAGAAGTATGAATGACTGTCACTGTGTGTGTAAATATAAATAACCTCCCTGTCCTCCGTACGCTCAGTCCGAGGCTATTTAAATTAGCAAGATAAAGATCAGGCACCCACCAACGGCTTTACGCCATAGGGAACACGCTGCTAACTTCTTAATTCGAGATGATGTGTTTTTGTGATTTTGTGCCCCATATTGTACAATCGGTAGCTGTACGTACGATTTAACAACTACGACGGGAAATAGCTGGGATCGGACAACATATTTATATTTAAAGAACAGACTAGAGCAACCTTATATGGTTAAGTTGTTGGGATTGTAAAAATTATCAGTAATATTTATATATATAATTGTAAATGTGTGCTGTTGAATAAAGGCCATTTCTTCTCCTGAGGACTTGGTACAGAAGCTTATTCAAACACGCTGCTCCAATGGGAATTGGTGGACGCACATATCGCAAAATTGTATTTGTCACATACAGGTTTCCCCTTCACGGTGTCTATTGACATTCTTTTCGACGACGCATGAAATTGTTTATGAAAACAGACGTGCTTAACATAAAACCTCGACTTTTTTTTGGATCATCAGAAATTATTAGAGTTTCATAATGTTTATTGTTTTACTACGGAGTAGTAAGTTAATTACCATATTGAGACCTTGGCTTGGTGGAAGAATAGCTTTTACTCAATACGGCGTGTATTGAGTAAAAGCTATTCTTAATAAGCAATACAAATACGATATTAGCATAACGTTTTGTCATTTTACAGGAGAAGAACTTTGGAAAGAGTGTCCCTCTGACGTGACATAACCTATGCCCAACCTGAAATGAAAATTTCATTAAGGTTTTTAATTAATTTAAGGTATTGTATAAATCACAATCTTCAAAGATAAAGACTGATGTTTTCTAAGCACCACCATGATAAGACGATTAACTTGCGCGTAGGTTCATACAATACATTTTACAATTACATAATACAATTTACAATAATTAGTAACAGAAACTTGATTATTTAGTCTACTAGTAATTTTATGAAATAGTTAAAAGTACCAAGTTGCTTCAACTCTTAAGCTCAATCTATAAATGTACGCATAATTGTTCTACCAATCCGCTTAAATACCCTGCCGTAATATTGAGCCGTATTAAATACAGCTGAGAGTAAATAGGATCTTAGGAGTTGTTTCGAAGCCGATCATGCTCGCCATTCCTTCCTTTGCTTATTTTCCTTCCGTAATTTCTGTGGAAATTACATGCCGACTGGTTTTCGCGACAAACTAGGACCAGTCTATACCCAGAATAGCCATTGGCGTGTCTTTTTTGGAGCGTGAAGAGACACAGCTTAGTCATCCATTGTCATTTCTCCCGAACAATTTTGAAGATATCAAGAGTACACAATTTTTGTATTTATAATAATATTTAATAGAATATTATACATCACATTATCATGTTAATCCAATTAGTGAGTTACAGACCCAGTCGATATTATTTAGTGATTGAGGCTTCGTATCTCATAGTATAGTTTGAGTTGATGTTATTGAGCAAAGTGTGACTCTAGATATTTTTATGTAAAGGAGATTGTATTATTATTTTTTTCATATAAGTGTTAAAAAAAAATATAGATGCAAGTATACAAATGCTTAAAGATTTGTACCGTAAACAAAATAATTGTTGTACCATTTCATATAATTTTCAAATTGAATTCTAAAACAGAGAAGGATATCAAAGATGTTTTTAGCAAATTTCCCAACTGTTTTTTGGTCTTTAATGTTTTCAGTCACACAGTTTTGTCCGCTTAGATTGTTAATTTTATAAAATAACAAAACGACTTCAATGAATTTATCAACATTGCTCTTCCTAAAACAATATACAATAATATACAGACATAAATACATAGACAAGTGTTATAGGTAACTTTTAAATACTAAAAAGTCAATAGTACAGTATTCGATATATTTAAGATAGAGCATAATGTCTATATTTTACTATGACATTCTAATTCGGTGTACTGAATGCTGTCGATATCAATACGAACTTTATCTGAGGTTAATACAATAACGATACATATTGATGTACGACAGACATCAACAAGCCATAAGTCAAACATTATGGTATTCATAACATCGATTTAGTTACTTAAAAACAACGTTTTAACATATTTAAAAACTTGAAACCGATAGGCCCTAAAAATATCAGATCACTTTTTATGCACATATAAAAGAGCTAAAAGTTAAAGTTTGAGTTGAAAAACTCGCGAATATTCGTGAAAATATATTTCACATTTTAATAAAATCACTAATACCTCATAATGTCGATAATAATATCGTATCGTTTCTTTATTTATTTCGTTAATTACTAGTTAAACTAGCGGCTTCGCCTGCTTGGAATTCAGTTTGTAACAAAAATGCTTCAAGAACTTGTTTCCTCTTTATTCCAACATTTGAAGGGTGAAAAAGTAGGATATGTCTGTACTATTATTTATTAAGGGTGGTACCACGCTGCATATATTCGGGTTGCAGTTGAATGGGTCCGGGGGGATACCACTCTCTTACTAAAAATCGGCGTAAAGTGGTAGCTAAGCTGCCGCGTTTCGTTCGGTATGTGAGATTGCCGGTAACCCAATCGCCCTAAAACTGAGCAGAATTTGGTTTTATTATTATTACCCCAGGACCCTCCTGGCGTAATAAAACCAAACCGGAGGGTACCATCCGCGTTTGCAGTGGAGCAACTCTCTGGGCATCAGGCTCAGGCTGCGCTCCTAATTCTGGGTTTGGGCAATTTTGGTCTCGTTACTGTCCGGGACAAGTGGAGCAGGCATCATAAAGTAACCTTTTCCACCCTCACTGTCGACTTCTGTAACAAAAGAGGGCTGTGCTCCAACTTGAACGCCGTTCACTTACACCTTGTGGCCGACCTTGCTCTTTCTTATCGAGACCTAGATTTGCGTTTACGTCAGAGATAATGTCTGATTAAGCGTCAATAGCGCAATGGGTTGCGGGCCGCCTTGCGATTTAAAAAGTCGCAGGATCGATCCTGACCCCTTGGGCTATTGTCATCCTCACTCCTAACACAAGTGATAAGCTTAAAAGGAGGGGTAAATAGAAATATTAGTAATTCCTTTATTAATTTGGGGCGTTGATCTCGTCGCCTCAGCAGCCCTGAAGGGCGGGACCTATCCATTATCTGGCTACGTGTAGACTGCGATGACCATCGTGGAATCTACGCGTCCGCTTCTATATGTAGACCTCCCATACCCAACCTCGGATTTCCCATAGCGATAATGCCGAAACCGACCGACAGGTTGAGCACGTCAAACTAGCTACAAATTATCTGTTTTTGACTCGCTTTAGCATATGATTTGACACAATTGGTCACCTTGTCAATGTGAATACCATATGTCGAGGATCATACACCTACCTTGTTGGATCTTCTGTCGAATTCTATTCGGACGGCTATCAGATTACCTTTGATCCCTCTCTGGGATCGTCGGATCACTGTCCGGATTACAATGCCGGTTGCACGCTTCTCACGGCCTCTCTTCGTGAACTTCTTCTATTTCACCGTAATCAACGCAGAGCAGCTCGAATTATCGACAATCAAGCACTTTCCGATCAGCTTGATCCTTTGGCTTTGCGTAGAGATCTTAGATTACTCCGCATCTTCTGTTGCATTTATCACGGGGAATATTCCAAGTAATTGTTTGGATTAATCCCTGCTATTGAATTTCACTTGCGGACATCGCGTCATAATTTGAAGTTTCATCAGCACCATCTAGATGTCCGAGCCATCAAAATCATCACCATAACAGCGCGATTTTTTAGGTATTTTCTGCCTCACACAACCATTCTGTGGAACCAATTTTGGCCGGACCAAATAGATATTTAAAGATGTACGATACAATCCGTTGTTTTTTTTTTAAATAATTATAGGTAATTAAAAAAAAAAGTTTTTGTCGTTCATATAGTATTTCATAAATGCGTTATATCATTGGTTGTGATATATTAGTAATATAATAATAATTATGTAACACCGTTTTACCATGACATGCGAGTGTTATATTATATTATGATAGGAACATTCGGCGTCAGAAGCGTTGACTATAAATAGACTGTCAAATAAAGATATAAGTAGGTAAGTACATTATTTCAAAACTTTCGTGTTACGGTTTGCCAATTTTGTGTAAATATTACTGCAAAAATACGGCATTTTAAAATAAGAACGTAAGTTCTACTTAGGTCACTTCGTACCTACCAATAAAAAAAGTATAATATTAAATCAGGAGAATAGATCTTTTTGCTAAAAGTTTCCAGAAATTATATTGTATCGGATCAATGACTATCTTTTTGAATTTCATATTAGGTATAATTAAGTAGATTGGCAAAGCGGCCGTTTGATGCTTGTTTGCTAAGTAGTAACAACTAATAGACATATTGGAATAGTTTTCCATCATAAATGAAAAAGAAATTTACAAAATAGGTTTTGTTTTTTCATTTTATTTTATAATCATTCTGTACTTACAGATTTATTATTTAATTTTTATAAAAAGTCAATTATTGGGTAGTGCCAAAGATTGAGGTTGAAAACCAATTTAGGGATAATATTATGTTATATTTTACAAACAAAAAAAATAATACAGCAAACATAATTATACCTACAAATAAAGTCACACTTCCTCCAAAAAATAAAATTATATAATCTTCCATAATATCAATTTAATAGGTACTTGAATCGGCAAGCGTAGTGTAGGACGCCCTGCGGCACGAAGGAGCGTCGATATACGGAAGGTGGCCGGTAGAACATGGATGAGAAGGGCCGAAGATCGGGCTTAGTGGCGCGCCTTGGGGGAGGCCTACGTCTAGCAGTGGAATAACACAGACTAATCATGATGATGATCATGATGAGGTACTTGAAATAATCGCTAGTTATTATTAGTATTATAAAACAGTGCTTACTAAATTAAAAGATGGCACTCTTTGTAATTCAATCGGCACAATCGTAATACCTATTAAGTATTAAGTATTTTATGTCGTTAGCGACTTACAACATTGTTTCTAATATAGTCTGTAACGATTTGTATGAACTCAGTGACGTATATAAATGACAGCACCGAAATTGTTAATTGACATTTGACAACGACTAAAACTGCGAATGATAAAAGTTTGTTTACATACATTAATAATATTGAAATTTAACATATTTATGTAAAAAAATAAAAAATGTCGATATTATTTGATCACAAACCATCAATTTGTGCTGACTCATGTCGTATATGCTTGGATAATGACTCAATTGGAGGTATAGATCTTACTAAAGATCAAAAAATACTACAGTGGTTTGAATATTGTGTTGGTATATCTGTACGTATTATTCATTTTAAAACTATACAAACTTCTAGAACATTATTTTTATTTATAGACTACAATATTCTTTCAATATTCAATTGAAAAATCAATAATGAAGGAGATACTTGTTGGATAGTAAAATTTGTTTTATAGTTTACAATAATAAATACCTTAACTAAAACGGAGATTGTGATAAATATAATTAATGTAATTTGTAGATTAACATCCAATGTCCACCAAAAAGGTTATGTTTTAAGTGCGCAGATAATATAAACAATTATGTAAAATTTAAACAAAAATGTCTGGAATCCGAAGAACATTGGAAATCATTGAATGAAGATGTTCAGGTAAGTTTGAATTAAATGATAATTGGTGTTATTTATATGGTACTTAAGATTGGTAGGTATGGTGAGAACCTTAACATGAAAATATGAAGTCTGTATGGGTGTTATTCATTATTTTAGTGGAGTACAAATAGCAATGACTGTTTTAGAAATGCAATGTAGTTGTAAAAGAAGAAGTTATAAAATGCGAGAATTCAGAAAATATATTTCATGAAGACAAACACTTTAATGGACAACTTGAGCGTGACAACAAAAATACTAGACATGATATTCCTCAACATAATTGTGATTCGGAGGGTATAAATATTATAACTAACATGAATAATGATAAGACTCTAGTTGAAAACCATAATAATAATGACCAAAGAACAAATGTTGAAATAATATATATAAATGATGAAAAAGGAAATTTAATATTGAATGAAAACTTATTTCATATAGATAGTAATGATATTTTGAACAAAATAACAAAAAGATATCAATGTGAGAAATGCAAGAAGGAATACAGTAAGTTATATTATCTTTTATATATATATTATAATTCTTATTTGTGTATCTCACTGAATTCTTCCTAAACGGCTAGATCGATTTTGATGATTTTTTGAGTGAGCCCTTGTAGGGTTTACGACCCTGTGTATTTATCCTGTGACACAACTATCAAATTTCTGGATGTTTTTCAATAAAAAAAGAATTCTATTCTTGAAAAATTGTATAGCAGTATTTGTAAAAACGGTTTATATTAATAAATGTATGCCAAAATTAGAATCTAATGAAAAAAAACCATATACTTTTTTTTTTTATAAAGTTCTGTTTTTTATAAATTTGTATATGGCTATAGTCTTCTCACTGAATTTTAAAACAGTTCCGGCCGGTTCATATGTAACAAATAGTTTTCATACTCAGGACAGTTATATTTAAAAAGTTTCATTGAATATGAGTAAATATATTACTGTCTATTAAGAGTTTGGTTTAAGGACTTTTTAATCAAAAAAGATTTAATAGTCCATGGATCTGTCATAGGTTGTATTATATGCTTGAATATTCCAATGAAAAGCATCTATATAAAATAAAAATAAAATATGTAACATAACCTTTAAAATAGAATATGAATTATCAATAACATAACAATGTTCTATTTTTTTATTTAATAATTACAATTTTACATCAACTCTCAATATTATAATATTTTGTAAATTTTATTTTTATTTTGAAATTTTATTTTTGTAAAAAGGAGTTGTGTAGACAAACAAGTTGTTTGCATAAAATATTCTAAAATAAATTTAGATAAATTTTAACATATTTTTAACACATACACTGTAGAACTTAGTAGGTACTTTATTATAAGTGCATAATTATTATCTTGTATATATGTGTGTTGGATAAGACCTTTAGGAACTGCCGAATGACGTCAACTGACGCCTTTTAGTACCGTTAGCAACACCATTAAAATTATTTTGGTATTGTTTTGTTCAACAGTAGACTTTGCTAAGAAAAGCAAATTTATGAGTGAACAGTCTAGTTAATCTTGTTGTTGTGAGTGGTGTAAGGTGTTGTAATTAATGTAAAGTATTTTTTAGGGAATCACAAATGGCTAGTGACACATATGATGAATTTATGTTTTAAAAACGATATCAAAAGTATTAGTATAGAAGTCGATAAAAATAAAGCAACAAAATTAGAAGATTCTAAAACTAAAACGAAACAAATATCATTGACCACGTGTGGTAAGTTTTGACACATTCATATATTATATATTTAAATTTATACTCATTGCGGTTACATCTGATCACAAATACATCTGACAATGTAAAATTACTGCCTCTTACGGAAACTGGTAAATTAGCTATTGTGACATTTACTAAGTATTCTTTCCTCTTGTATTTAGTAATACTTAGTATTACTGTTCGACCTGATAATGTCGAAATGTAACGAGGCCATGAGAATCGACTCGATCGAGATCATTACCGCAAAATAGAACCGATTGCGCGCGAAGTATAGTTTTGGAGGGGCCTGGAGTGTTTTATATGAGGATGATCCCGTAACATCTTTTAGCTTTGTATAGGACGGCATTGCAGAGGTTTTAGTGTGTAAGAATCTCACTCAACGTACACCCCCATACCCATGGAATTTTGAAAGTTTCTCTCGTAATAATAAAAACCTTATGTTATAGGTACCGATTATGTTTTCCATAAAATATATAGTTATTAAAATTTTTCACACGTCGAATATTTTTCCGTTACATTTTTTTTCTCATGCGTCATGAAAGTATAATACTCTGACCAATTTTCCAATCTTCTTTTACGTGTAGCTATAAATAAATGCCTCCATATTTTTTGCGATTCATGCAGTTTCTCACGATGTTCGTAAATATATAATGAGTTGCTGTGAAAAAGTGCTTATTAAAAAAACTGCTGATAAAGTGACAAATTCAGTAAAACATCTGTTTTCATGGAACTATCATGTCAATGGTAGACTTATCGCGTGCATCTTAACCGAAAATTGTGGGTTCAAACTTAAGCAAGCACGACTGAATTTCCATGTGCTTAGTTCGGGTATATAATTCACCTTGAGCTCGGCGTTAAAGGATAACATCGTGAGGAAACCAAACATGAAATAAACATGTGTCAATGAAATTCTGCCAAATGTTTATTCACCAACCAGCATATGAGCGTAGTGCAATTAGCTTTTTTTTTTTTTTATGTCATAGGTGGCAAACGAGCAGGAGGCTCACCTGATGGAAAGTGACTACCACCGCCCATGGACATCTGCAATACCGGGGGGCTTGCAGGGGCGTTGCCGGCCTTTCAGGAAAGAGTACGCTCTTCTAGCTCCAAAACTCTTCCTCAAAGACTGTGTAGGCCTTAGCCCAGCTATGAGACATTTACAGGCTTTTGCAGTCGTAATTCCCCTTGAACTTCTGGGAAGCCAATACATGTATTGTGTTCAATCTACGTAAAGTTTATTTAAGCCCAATGCGAACGACCGCTATAATCAATAATCACAATAATCAGCTAAGCTAAATAAATTATAATGTAGTAGATAGGTAGATTATATTTTTACATAAAAAATAAAAAACCCGAACGATTTTATTTAAATAAAAGTATTATAGATATAAAAGGTACTAATTCACAAAGAAAAACCATAGTGGCGTGACAGCGGTATTTTTTTTATTCGTTGACAGGATAATGCCGGGTAAAACCTCTTTTTGCTTTTAACAATATTAGTAAGTACACGAACATCAGAAATTGTTTTACATTTTTTTTGTGTTTATAAAAAAATAATTGAATCTTCATTCGAAGTGTACTGTTTGTGTTTTGCTGGTTTGAAAAAAAAAAGCAACTTGGTCGAACTTTGTCCAAGAGCGGACTAACTTTGCCTAGAACGACATTAGTAGACATTTAATTATGGCAATACTGGTCTAAAAATTATGTTAACATATTGGATTAAAAAAAATTATTAATCACTCTCAATCACTCGCTTTTTCATCATACTCTTCATGATAAATTTTTAATGTTTTACTGGACTCGTTTAATTCATAATGAAGTGATTAGTTGTTCAATTATTATTTCTTTCCTCACAGATTTGCCTATATACATTTTGGAATTTCTTTTTTGTACGTTTTGATCTTTTATTGCTCATTCGTGCGTTTTACTCGCGCGTCAAGTGGCTTGTATCTCTAAATCTGTTAAGCTCTGCCGCGTCGTCACGGTCCAGGCTTGATTCGGACTGATTTTAAAGGATGCCTCTATTTTTAAAGAAATTAGGTTACAATCTCTAATAGCGTTGCCATGAGCAGTCCTTTCAGGATGAAGAGGGCAGTTGAGTCATCACAGGTATATGTAACATATAGTCAATAATATTCATGGTAATGTTTTAGGTTTATGCAATACGCCCTTTACCTGTGACATCGCGAATCACATGGATGAACATTGGTCAAACAATGATTTACAATGTCAATTGTGCAATTATTGTGGCCGAGATTTTGCAGATATGATAACACATAGGTATAGTAAGCTATATTTTTAATAGTTATATGTCAATGTGTTCGTTTTTAATAAATTTATAGTGTATAGCTGAAGTCACGTGTGAAAATTACCAAAATAAAATCATTGAATACTTCAGTTTCTAGATATAGAAATATCTTACACATTTTGTTCGTCGAACCAACAGCGATAAAATTACCATTTTTATTTTGCATTCTGCTCAACGTAGATTATGCAAAAAGTACTTACTGGATTTAAAAAAGGATTTGCTGTAAAACATGTTCAAGTTGGTCGAAGTGTTGGGAAATAGTCATTTGTAGGTATTGTAAATAAATATTTTGCTACAAATCCACTTGATTTCAGAATCCTTTTATATTTATTAAATCTTGTAATCATGTAAATATTTATTTAATAGTTTAAATGAATTTGAACGATTCGTATTCTATGCTCTTGAATTTTTTCTTTCAAAATAGTTCTTTTTTATGTTAAGGGTAATTAATAATTTACAAAATTATCTAATTATAATTATACGAGGGGAGGTCAAAAGTTCGCAAAATGGAGAGAAAGGACTTGGGATAAAGGTCTCTATGTATCTATCTGGGGGTAAGGCAGGTACTTGGTACCATTTAATTGGGAATTCATTTAAATCATATAGTAAGTTTAGATTTTTTGACATTATTTGTCTACGATTTTGGCGTGAATTATGACTAGGATGAGAGTCATACCTTATCTCAGCCTAAAGTGATAAACCCATGTTCATTAGTTTGGGCCAGTGTCAAAGCAAACGTCCATGCACAGATAAATTTATTAAAATCAGCAGCTTAAGTTATTAAAATCAGCAGAAAAGATAGGAACAGTTTTTAAGGTCATGTTAATATTTTATTAAATGATTATAAAGAAAAGCAATGATGCTTAGTAATACGTAGTAATACGTTTCTATATTAGCGAGACTGAAATAATTTTAACAAGGAAAGTAAACGAGGACTATTTTCTAAAGGAGTGTTGCTTTTAGCAAGACAAAACCACGATTCTCAAGAGTTGCATTGGTTGCTTTACACAAATACGGGTTCGATCCGCTTGTTTATGCGTCCTAGTCCAAATGTATCTGTGTATTTTTTTAAATTATTTTTTTTCGGTTGAAAATGGAACCAAGGAGCTCTATTCAACAAAATCTGAAAGCAAAGATAAAAATAAATTGAAGGATTACAAAAGCTATTCTTCCAATGTACAAAATATAATTGAAAGAAGAATAGTTTTGGCATTTTATTTAATTGACGTTGCTTCTTAACCCTTACTGTCCGCGTCCTTATTGGACCTCCCATCGTACCAAAACCTATGAATAATTATGATTGGTCCTAAACTACATTGACCATTTAGTTTTTTCTTAAATAATCTATTTATGTATAGCTGTTATTGTAAAATCAATATTCGAACCAGGTGGAGCTTGTTGATTCCAAAAACTAAGACTGAAGTATACGTCGAATAACAAAAGAATAAATTATGTTTCCTTATAGTTTGTTTTAATAAGTTACAATATTTCTTCTCATGTAATAAATTGTTGTGAATAACTTTATTACACGAATTTTTATTTTCAGTTTTGAACACTGCCCCAAAATGAAATTATTCTGTCATGCTTGTAAAAAGAAGAAGGCTTCGGTTCCATCCCTTCAGTTTCATTTCAGATCGGTACATTTACAAAAAGCGGGTGGTCTTTGTTCTATATGCAATAAAACTTTTAGAAAATTCAATACTTGGAGGAAACACGAACGACTACACAACGAAAATAGTTTGTTTATTTGCGATCACTGTGGAAGGAAGTAAGTAACTGTGTCGATTGGTTGTATCTATTTTCTCATTTATAGAATGTTCATGCAATTCTAAGTTAAAACTTATATTCAGTAGAGCTATTAGTAGCCCGACTCTAGGAACCACCATGGGTAGATTGAGCTAGTCTAACTTCAGACAAAAGGGACATAACACATCTTAGGTGCGAAGGTTGATGGTGAGGTGAGGTTAATATTTCTCACAGTGTTAATATCTTTTAGTGGTGGTGACCACTTACCATCAGGTGGCTTATTATCCATCCGCCTGTCCTTAGTAAGAGTCTTTCCATTTGATCGGCATCTCTCCAGTTTCTAAAATACTATTAAATACCTATTTTTTGCTTACCCATTTACAATAAAAAAAGTGAAAATACCCGTTTGATTTTTTTTTACATGAAGGAAACCATCATTAACTCGAATGTTTTCAACGAATACAGCATTATATACGGTTATATCGCTTCACTCTGGTTTTGACGGGATAAAAATATAATTTACATCTCTTCACATCAATTCTGAACCTTATCTACTACGTAGTAAAGTCTAAACGAATATTCGTGGGTAATTTACCTAAGTTGCACGTTACAAGATGATCAATTGAGAAAAATTGTTGGGGAGAAAATAAGTCGTAAATAATTTATGTCATATACACTACACTGTACAATTCATAAGAACTATACGGTCCAAAAAAACTATGAACTTGAAAAATTGGGTTGGTTCCTAGTTGTTTAATACGTAAAACAGTGGTAAGTTTTCTTATTTGGAAATGCAGAAAGTATAAAACGAAACTAATATAATTTAACTTGGTGGTAGGGCTTTGTGCAAGACCGTCTGGATAGGTAACCACTCCACAGAACCCACTCATCAGAACCTCACCAGAATTCCAGCGCCAAACAACAGTTTTCAGTATTGATATGTTCCGGTTTGAAGGGCCAGTGAGCCAGTGTAACTAAAGGCACAAGGGACATAACATCTTACTTCCCAAGGTTAGTGGCGCATTGGCGATGTAAGGAATGGTTAATATTTCTTACAGTGCTATTGTCTATGGCACAAATGATCGTCCGCCAAACTATACCGTAATTTTTTTTATACAAAAAGGTATGATATTTTAAATAATAATAATAATTATTATATGCCCTTAAAATTACTCTTTACCAATACTCTTTTGTCGTCCAAACTTTGCCTTCTTCGGACACATTTTGCCGTGCAATTTATAGTCACCTCAAGACTGCTTGTATATTACGACAAAAACACGTCTGTTTAGTAATGAATGAAAAGCAAACGAAATGTTATCTATGTATATAATTTTTTTGTTACACAAATTTCCCTCAAAATCTATTTAATATTGCTTGAGATTTTATTGAATATTTCTCACATATTCCGTGGTTATTACTGCAAAACTAAATCGTAAATTTTATTAGTACTTCGTCTGTTATGATATCATTCGGATGTTCTGGGCGTTCAACATCACTCATGCTATTACGACCGCAACGTCATTCGGTAACCGTTCGTAGAATAATCTACGTGAAGGAGCAGTGTTGCCATAATATTTTTTCAAATAATCTTAATTTTTCTATTTAAAATTGAAGCGTCTTTATCAAAATGTGGAGTTCATATTTATTAAACATTTTCAAAAATCACCTTTTTTAACGCACCAAAAACATTTATGGTTAATAAAAAATCTTTAATTAAGATAAGATTTTGTAACTGTATTAAAAAAAAAAAAAAGAAAATATTAAACATTAATTTTGAAAATATGTATATCGTGAATTAAAATACGGTCATAGTAAAATAAATATGACGTCTAAATAATTGAATCGTTGCTTTGCTTTGAAATTACTCAATATGGTTAACATTTTGACATAAGTAAGAATATTATCCTCTAAAATAATTAACAGGTAACTCTAATCATATCAGAGTCAACGATCGACCTTAATACCTAATTAATTCTGATAGGTCATGACCTACTTTATCTCCAGCTTTGATATTATTGAATTTAAAGCACACCGCCAAAATTCTTGTTCGCAGATTTTTATACAAAAATGAAATCAAATCACATCTAATTTACCACACAGATGTCAGGCTATTCGTTTGCGAAACATGTGGGAAAGGTTTCAGGAGAATGTCCGGTTTAAAGGTACGTTCCATTTTTATTTTAAGTGGTTTTCCTCAACTCAATATTTTATTGTACAAAGCAGGCATTTGTTATTTTAGCTCTAGCTTATCTTGTGGTTTTAGAATGTGGTTTAAAATAATGCCTTTGAATGGTGACTTACTGTTTTATTTTGATTTGATAAATGCTGGTGCAAGCCGAATTTTAAGTAGACAGAATTACTTAGCAGTCTTGTGTTCAGGTTGAAGGGTAGGCAATAAAGGACATAACACTTTACTTCGAAAGGTTGGTGGCGCATTCGAGGTGTGAATGATGGTTAATATTTCTTACGAATTGCCAATGTCTATGGGGGGTTACCACTTACCATCAAGATGACATATTATAAAATGATACTTTTATCATTACATACTATCGTAAAAATATATTTTAATTTCTGTCTTTCACGTTGTTCATAATCTTTCTTGATTGATGTAGCTATGGTTGTTGTAAAACCATTGATAAATGGGCTTGCTATTGGAGTAATTCACTTTAACGGGTCGGTGTTAATCGAGTTCATACCGAATCAATTTAAAACCTTCCTCTACATTTAGATATAAAATGAATTTAATTGATACAATTATTGAAGCTATAAACTTATTAATTATCGAATCGTGTTCAGTATATTGTTCTTTAATTCATTGGCATTTAAAATGGCATTTATTGGCATAGAAAATAAATATTGTTTTATTTATAAGTAATACTATGCTCGTGTTCGAATAAATTAGTAGCAATCTGGAAATGTCCCACTACTGGGATAAGCCCTCACTCAGATAAGGCCTGATGGATTCAGATTTCCTTATGATGTTTTCCTTCAACGCCATGAATGAGATGAATTATAAACACAGTTTGAGTACCGAAAATTCAAAACTACTCACGGGGTTGAAGCCGCATTTTTCGGTTAAGATTTGTGTGTTCCCATTTCCTAATTGGTCAGGTCGGCTCAGCTCTTAAATATTAAGGGTATGTATAATCGATTATTCACGCTATATCTATTTTTAGGACCATATAAAGAATTTACATACTGTAATTCATCCAGTGAAATGTAACCATTGCGATAAAACTTACAAAAGTCAGACGAAGTTAGATCTTCATTTAAGGAATCTCGCAAAAGACAAACCATTCACATGTGAAGTGTGCTCCAAGACTTTTGTATCGCAGAAAGTATTAAAAAAACATATGTTCTGGCACACCGGCGAGAGACCTCATACTTGTGAAGTTTGCGGATCGAGATATAAAGCCAAAGGGCAGTTGAATCTACACATGCGAAGCCACACGGGTTTTATGCCCCATAAATGTGTTGATTGTGGCAAAGGTTTTCCAACGTCGACGCAGTTGAGGAGACACCGCAGCGTTCACACGGGTGTCCGAGCATATAAATGTGTGTACTGCGAACGATCTTTTCATCAAAAGAAGACTTTGTTGGAACACGCAACGCAACACAAAAGCGCTCACGGTGCAGAACCTGAAAACTAGTCGCGTGTTCATATTTTTAAATGTCAGTTTTTGTATGAATATTGTTGAATAATATGGTAAGAAATGATTAAATAAATTCATTTTAAATGCGTAGTTTATTTTATTTTTCGTTTCTAACAATATCCTATATACATTTATTTTTATTTATATACCTAATGTATTAGTACATGTACTGTTATCTTTATTTAATGAATTATATTTTCAGTCGGAAGTCTAAAGTTAAAACTTTCATTATTCGATTTGTTTATGATTATAATTCGTAATCTTATTTAATAAAACGACCAATTTTTTGAGTCCCTATTTTATTGCTCGAATATTCTCCTGAATTAAGTAATAAGCGAATTTAAAATAAAACATTAATTATTTCTTTAGAAAAAGTTTATTAATATTATTTATAACAAGTATTTTATTTGAACCACAAAATTTTTCATCTCTCAGACGACAAAATTCCTAATTGAACAACATTAGTATAAATTAATTACGTCACTTAGTTGGAGCCAACGATAATATTAAAAGAGCCGTATGATTTATCAAATTTTCAAATTAGTTTCATTAAGAGATAAAAGTACCAAAGTGTTTAATTGATATGTTTCCTTCACTTTTGATAAAGAAAATTAGAGGTGTTTCGTGTATTATTTAGTAAGTAATTCAATATCTAATCCAGTAACTTATCCAGTGAGCTTCCACATAATTCAGTTGACTTTGTAGTTGATTACGCATATATCCTATTTTAATGTTATGTTTCGTTAAAATAGTGTTTAGTTTATGGGGATAGATGTCGGTATGCGTGACTACTGCTTCCAAACATTTTCCCAATCAAACGTTCCCTGTGCGGCAATCTTCGCTCGACCGGAATGCCCTAGGTACTCTGGAGGCTGCTCGTTTAGAAATTACTTTGTAACGTACATTTTAGTCAAGTTCGATACGATATTCCATTAATGAAATCCTACTTTTTGCTTATGCCGCGTAACAGAACGGATATAAAAATAAATGCCAGCGAAGAAAATAATAGAACTTTTGCTAATGAGCAATTTGAAGAAATGAGTAACGTAATATTCGGACGACGAAAAACGAGGATGGATTTTGCACTTTAATTCAATTCAGTGTGACCAGTTTGACAGACTTATGTTTATTAAAAACTATTATAATAAGATTTTAAATTAACATGGTTATTTTTATTACTAACAGTATTTAAAACGGGATATTTAACATGTTTTTTATTTTTATTTGGTGTAATTATCTACGAATGTCTTGTCTGACAGCCTCGTGAACATAATATCGAAATATCGAGCTCCACCAAACAAAAATAAAAAACATGGTAAATATCCCGTTTTAAATACTGTTAGTAACTATTATAATATTCGTTTTCGGCACTGATATGAATTAGAATTAATTTATTTGACATTTATAATAAATTATAAATTGTGAACCAATTTTTGGTGTAGTAAAAACTGTATTTAGTGTTTCAAAAAGTTTTTAATCATTTTAATAGTTTTATCTGGTGCTATCATGATTTTTTTTTAAATAATATTGCTTCGAAATGCAGGTACATTTCGGTGCAATTAATTAATATGTTTTGAGTTCTCTTTGAAGGAGACAATTTAATAAAAGTAATAAAGTAGATCGTCCGCAGATATTATCATTAAAAACCCTGGTTATATTTTGAAGTATATTTATAGATTAATAAATGTTTAACAACTTATTCAACATCCAGCAAATATTGTCTGAACAAGAGTCGCTCATCGCACATTTAAAACAAATTGAAGTTATATTTCATTTTACACCTCCGTAATGGTAGACAGCTTTCGAGTCCCATTTCTTAGCAATTATATAATTTATTGTTCTATTTTTACTATAAGATCATTTCTATCCTAGCTAAAAATCTACCATTTCATTTATTTATATTAACTTTAACTAATAAAAATAATTATTAGTTAAAATTGATGACACTAGTTATGTCTCCCGCAACATTTTCTAACTTAACAACCTACACATGTATGTTAGCAAATCTGATTTATGTGTGGAATTCTATAGAATTCAAAATTTTCTCTATTTAATTTTCAGTTCACCTATTTCAAGATGATTACTTCATAATATTCTGAGACTAATGCTTAGCACTAACTTATTCATTATAATTGAATACATAGACATAGATATATTTTTATGTTGTTTATACAATAATACAATTTTCTAATATTACAATAAATTATAACAGTAGTGAGCTCGGCTATAGTGTATACAGACCTATAATAAAATATCAATTAGTATTAGATTAATATTTTATATGAATATATATTATCTGTGTGTTTATGCATCTGTCATCTAGAGTGACAGATATCGTAAAGCGCGGGAAAATAAATGATATATAAATTGGCGCGCGGTAAAGATAGTACATATGTGTGCATAGCGACCCGATATTTTATCTGATTAATAAATCGACCTTACATGTGAACATTACAGCGACTATCATGAGAGATGAACTAACGAACTGTAAGGAATATAACAATTAAGTAGTAAGAAATATTAAAATTGTCTATGTCTAAATCTCATTATCTTTCATCAGCTTAGCATATTTGAGAATATTTCAGAAGGCTAGGTAAGATTATCTATGTCATGGAATTTGTTAATACACAGTGGAATTAGTTGTTAAACATAGACAAAAACACACATGATAAAACACATACCTATGGCATTTAACTAAATGTCCTCGGTGGTCTGTTTAAAAATAATTAAAATAATATAATATAAAAAATAATTGTGATATACAGGTAGGCGGACGAGCATATGCGTCACCTGATGGTAAGTGGTCACCATCGCCCATAGACAATGGCGCTCTAAAAAATATTAACCAATCATTACATCGCCAATGCGCCATTAACCTTGGGAACTAAGATGTTATGTCCCTTGTACTTGTAGTTACACTGGCTCACTCATCCTTCAAACCGGAACAATAATGCTGGATACTTAATATACAATATAATAATACTAATAATAATTTGGCGGTAGAATATCTGATGAGTGGTTGGCACCGAATCAGACGGACTTACAAATAGCCCAAAGTAAAAATTTGTTAATAGTTTGTACAATAAAGTATTCAAAAATCTATTCTATTCCTGGTCTATTATACCGATATAACCACAAATTCAGTTTTCACGTATCTATACCAAAACTGAGCAATTAATTCGATCGCTTAGACATTACACCCGAGTGATGATCGTAATAATTGTTCTAACCGATATCCCTACGTAATATAAGTACCAAATACACAACATCGTTAGGTATCACGTTTGATTACTGTGGTTTAATGTTCACGAAATTTATGAATTTAAAACGGTTCACGTATTTTGGTGAAATTTATGTTTTTTTACAATTATTTTCGGCTTTCGTTAATATGAATGCTTATTATGGTTTTGAAGTGAATTCTGTAATATTCTTATTTCGATTTATTCGTCGTTCTATAAATTCTTATTAAAATAAAAATATGTATATGTTAATTAAAAGTGTTTACTGTAAACCGTAATCGTTTTAAAATTATTTGTTTAAATACCTTAAAATAAACGTATGAAATAATATCTTCGTCGTGAAATATCTCAGGAGATAACAACTTTGCGAAATTTTGAAAAAAATATTAATATAGCTTCATTTTTGAAACTTATCAGGATTTGTGGTGATTTAAATAAAACTAGAGTCTCCATTAAAATCCCAGTTCAAATAAATTATTTCTTTCTTCATATACAATAAAAATATCAAGTAGTTTTTGTAAAGAACAACCTCTTTATATGTAAAGTTTAAAACTAGACAAACAACGCAATCCCCATCCAAATTGAACTGATCCAATATAAATAAAACTACTGATAGTTTTTGTATCATACAAACTTACACACACGCATACATTCGTTCATACATACATACGGGAGGAACGCAGAACCTCCATTTTTGAAGTCGGTTTATCACCCTTAAAATAACATTATTCAACGTATTTTAGTGGGTTGGTATTTGGAATCGGTCGCGAAAAGCGTCGAGACTGTTTTATGAAAATTTTAAATTAAAATTCGTCCATCTAAGTTTAATTAAAAATACTTTTTAAATTCTCCGAGTGCTTTTTTTAAAGTAATTAAGAGGTGGAAAACTAACACTTCTATTATAATATTTGAGCATGTATTATGTAAAGACTAAACTACAATGTCTTATATTCTATACCAATAATTTGATCTAATGCATTTTTACATAGAATCTTAATGCAATTCGAGTTGTCTCCAATTTTGACATAGTATTTCTTAATGGGGTTTATAAATGATAAAGTAATTTAGCTATTTATTTATTTCTGAATAACAGAGGAGCAAATGTGCCACGTGATAGGTACACGTAGTTACGGCAAAAAATTTAAACCACGCCGTAAATCTAGCACCAATTATTGGATCTAAGATATGTTCCTAACGAACTTAACATATTTATGGCTCACTTAACGTAGTTTGGTTGTAGAACTACCAATTTAAAATGCCTTATCACCGGTGAAATCGCATGTTGCTTGTTAAAGCGATCAAAATTATACACTTAAATAATTCACAAGTCATTTTTGCCTTTTCACTAATGGGATTGGGAGATCAAACGACCACAACGCTCCGTTGTTAATAGTCGAATATACATACATTGCATATATTTGATTTGATTAGTAGTATTTTTCATGGAATTCAAACGTTATCCGGCTTTACGATATATATTTTGTCAATTAGATAGTACGTTTTTTTTTATTTTAGAGTTATTTTCGGCCTATTTAGTCAAACAAGCGACATTTTACCGTGTGCTATCATTATTTTTCCTTCCAACATGTAATATTTTCAATATATTGTGTTTTGTCCATATAAAAATGAGATTATTTTATTTTTCTTCGCAAAATGGGCACTCGAACCATCGTGTTTGAGTCCAAAGCCAACGTGGTCTATGTGTCATCGAGTGCGTCCTATTGGCAATTTAATTGAGGACTTCGAAAGCAATTGTATTGAAAATTTTATTTTTTTTTTATCACAAACTTTTCCGTTCCTTTTCAATTTTGAAATTCGGTTAACTGATCCACTTTATTATGTACGAAGGTTCATGATATCCGATTACGTCTAAACGTAATTGGTAAATATATCTGCAAGGTGTGGGGTCTATTTCAGATAATCATTAATCAATTTAACTGTTTTTGTTGTTGGGGAAAATCTGTTTTGGGGGAACATTTTGATGGACTTTGAAAACTCGTTAATAAAACATTTGCTAGATAAAAAATATTACTAATTTTCAGCTTGTAGCTCATGATATAAAATGTCAATACAGATGATATAAAAGCGTGGAATTGTATAAAATAACATACCTATATAATTTAATTGTCCGTAATATGTATATATATATTTCAAACCAGTGCGGTAAATTAAATGAACCATATCAAATTAACGATTGACGTACTTGTAGTCTTACAAGTAACTACCTCATTCGGTATATTTTCATTTGATTATTTCAATAATTCAAACACAACATTCAACGGCAGTAAAAACACTTATTTGTCAATGGTTTTTAAATAATCTTCTTCATTTTAAGAAATAAATAACGTTTGTGTGTTTTGTATGCTTTCTTGAAGTAAAATTCAGATTGTCATAAAACTTTGGTAAGTTGTTTTGCGTAAACCAGCTGTTCTCTGTTGTTCCTGTTCCAAAGAAAGATCAGATGATATAATCTTTTTTATGTTTTTATTGTACCTGTGCGTAACCGCGTAGTTAGTTTTAAATAAAAGAGTCACGTATTAGGTATATACCAACATTTATAAGATTTTTCTTCAAAGTTAGGAAGAATTCCTTATCGTCCTTAAAGATATCGGGTAAGGTAAAAAAAGGTTTGGAAAGTTACATAATGATGACATTCGAATTAAATTATCTACATTATTTATTAAAAACACACAGAAATTAAAATAATTCAATTATTTTTGTTCAAGTATAATCAGATATATAAATAGAAAATTGAAGGTCGATTAGTAAATACGTATCGGATTGAAGTAGGTATGTTTTTTGAATGAAGAATGAAGGCGACTGATAAGTACATAAAATGTATTTTAGACGAAGCCAATTGTTTACACTAAATACAAAATAAATATGGAAAAAAATATTACAAGTATTTTATTAAAACAAATTACTAAAACATTATTCGTGTGAAAACAAGGACTATATCTCACAAAAATGTGCTCTAACTCTTCTTAACAAGGTTCCGTGTATGTTTTATCTTGATAATTAATTCTTAACTAAAATAACTGTCCTTATTTCGAATACCGCCTTCAATAATACGAAGAACATGAACCATAAACCACTTTACTCCCACACTTAAGCATGCAAAGTATTCAACGGTATGCCTCCTTTTATTGCAATACTTTTGGAAGCCTAAATAAATATATAAGTAACTTTCCACCGTCATTTGTTCTTTAAATATTCTTCTCTCAATCTTCTAATTAATGATTCTGTAATTAGGTAACTTCTGTTCACTAATAAGGCATTAAGTTTAGATGGTACAAGAAATATTAACCTCGCAGGATTTTATGCATACACATTTAAAAAGTATATTATACTGAATCAAGAGTCACGTGTTAGAGTTACGTGTCCACAAACGAAACAATATTGGCGACCTATTGCGTATAACTTTTGTAATATATAATATACATATATATTATGTTATAATTATAAGTATTAGTTTGTAAATATGTATGTAAGTTTAGGGCTGCACCGATTATGTTTTTAAAAAAACTTTTTCAGATTGGGTTGTCTGGAAGAGATGACTAATTGTAATTAGTCCGCTTTTTGAACAAAACATCAAATATTTTTATAAATTTTTGTTTTTGTTTTTAATAATATTTATATATTTAGTTCTAAGATTTCTGTTAACGTTGTGTTCGTGGTGTACAATAAAATATATTAATATTAACATTAATATTAAATCTTATATTAAGCTCAATTTTGTGTTATAAGGCTTTTCTACTTGTTCGCTTGTCCCCATATTACGTCAAAAGGAGTAATCTATCACTGCCGACCGCAGTGTCTCGTTAACATAATGAATTAGCTGTTGACGTGTGATCATTAAACAAACTTGTTCCGCTGATTCCTAGGCACTGTCTTTGTCAGACTTTGTCCGCATTTTATTTCGCCATTAATTTAAATCCAGACTAAAACGATACACCCAAAGTACCTCAGTCGTGATCGAAGGGATTATTGCCGATAAACGCAATTTTAAAATATTTTCATTACGATGTTTGTTTTTATTTTTAGTTAATATATGTTGGTACTCGGTATTGATTATTATTTCTAAGTTATCTAATTTCTGTAACAGTAATTTATGTTAAATTATCACAGATTTAGAGCAGGATAGATACTACAAGCCGTTCGACCAAGAGTACGCGAAGATTGTGCTGTGCACAAACTTGACGCGGTACTTTAGTTTGTGTTCCTATAATTGTACTGTAATAAACTGTAAAAACTATTCTATTTCTATTCTAGAGTAGTAAATCGAGTCAATTACCCTCATTGGTAAGTAATTTTGTTGCTCAAATAGCTGAAAATCAATTTAAAATATTTTTATGATGTTCAAGCATAGCTGAGATGACGTCACCGTAGATATAAAAAAGACGACACGATGATTTAATATCAAATGAACATACAGTCTCTCTCTCTCTGCATCAATAAAATATCTCGCTTAATCTATATCTGTAAAAATTATAAAGTTAATGTTGATTTTAAATAAATCTCCCCGGAAAAACCTTTGAAAGGAACTTAACTCTGAAGAACATTTTCTGTTATAATCGCGTCGTCATGAATATAAACAGATTAAGCCCGGAATGCGAATGTGAAATTCCAGCGTTATTAGACATGAAGGAAAATGTATGTGTCTTGTGGTAAGTGTAAGAGTAACACGTTTCTGCCAGTTTGATTTGAACTTATGGTCTTTTATTTTTTCAGATAAAGAGAGGAATACGAAACTTGCGGTGCGGTATTTGAGCTTATTTTTATTTTCAGAGACAGATCAAGTTTATTTTTACGATGTAAGGAATTGAAAGCATTGTATTTGTACAATTTTCTTTCGAAAAAAAAGGAAATGACGAAGTCAAATTTTGGTAAATGATGTCAAATATTATATTAGTATTCTAGTGTCGAACATTGACTTATAGTCAAACTATTGATGCGTTAAATTTTGATAGTTTATATTATGTCTAGACTGATGGTCAAAGCTGAGATTGCTTCGACAAAAATAGTGTCTCTCTCATCTACAACATATCCAAAAATCTGCCTTCTCAGTTCATTTGCATTTCTCGGCCTGTTTTTTGTATATAATAACTGGGATATTTAGTTGTAGTGTACTCCATCTAAATATATATAGGTATATATATAAGTTTACAATAAAGTTACATGAGCTGTGATGGACCGATGGGAGGCACGATCAAAGCCGAAGATTAAGAATTCAAACTCTAGCAACGACGGAATTTTCATTCGCGAAACTTGTGTGTGTAATTCTTTTGTTGCACGGATGTGAAGGAATTAATCTTTAGGAAACCTGCATTTATCGAAAGAAATTCTGCAACATCTGTATCTACTAATCCGCATGGTGCAGCGTAATGGAACAAGCTCCAATTCTTCTACTCCAGAGTAAAGATGGCTCCAAAAAGTCAGACCTTTAGAGTATAACGTTACGTATATGTAAATGTTTCTTTCGAATATCTTGATACCAAATATTGACATCGACTGCGGCGTAATTGCACATTGAAAACCTGATAAAAATTGCATTAAATATGAATTTGGTTTTTTTTTTTAGAGTAAGTTACTTTATCTGTACTAAATGGGTATTTGATAGTGTAAGCAGTTACCATCCCAGACTGATATATTTGAATAACATATTATACATAACAAAGTTTTTTTTTTGTTGAGTTATTAAATTTTGATATGAATATGGGATCTGAATGTTTAGAAAAACGTGATGATATTTTGAGAAGAAGGTTCTAATGTCTGATAACGTGAGGGTACGGAAGGGATGAGCAGGTAAACGCATGGATTGTAGACTTTCATCACGTGTAATATAATTTTATCTTGTTTATAGATGTACTAGCTCCCTAGCCCGACTTTGCAAGGAATATGGCTCTACATAAAACGTCTATAAAGTAATATGTATGTATATGTATTAGGATATTCTACGAAATTCTCGATTCATGGTCAATGTTGCCAGTCATTTTTTTTTCTGAAATTTTCAAATCATTTAAACAAAACACCGTTCATATGAAAATGCGTTCGGTTTTGATAAGTTCAACACGCTTGGATAGACAACGTGGTAGGGACGAATTTTGTATTCAGAGAAAGTAATCTAGTTAGTAAAAACTTTATTAAAACCGTGCAAAAACGGCGAGGATCGTTAGTATACTGTAATTATTACTGACGCTATAGCAGTGCCGTCAGGTTGGCCCCGCCCATGTACCAGCTGCTATTCTATCGCAATGGATTATATTGCTCAGGAACGAAGGTTGACTCACGGTAATTACTGGCATTAATGGCAGGTCCTGCGGTTGGCAATCGACTGATGTTCTTATAACCGCTGTCTATAGTACTTACCATTAGATGAATAATTTGCTTTATTCGCTTTTCTGAGTCGTAAAATTAATATTCATATTTGAATAATCTTTAGTAGAAAACTATTTATCGTCTAACCTTAATTCGTATCATTTAATTGTAGTTTAAATATTTCTATTAAAATCCCCCAATAAGGCTACAGGTTCCGAGGTACTACCTACAAACACGGGGGCGGGTTAGTAAAAAATTACTTGCTTTAAATCTACAGTTGCTATATAAGTATATAATTGCATAGCTTGGAATCAATTGTCGTAGCGATTGGTTTAGAAGTTGGATATAACACCCCATCAGTGCGTTACTAAATATGTTAAAAATCGGTGTCAGTATATAAATCTCAAACAGACTTACATTCGAACACTTAACATCCATTCATATATGAAATTAAATGTCACGAGATTTGAGTTCATAGCTATAATAGTCTAATATTTTGAACTGTGTCCAGAGCTTCTGCCCTCGGGATAACTTTGAACAGGATACGTATTCCCACGACATGTTGCTTGAACAATGCTAATGTTCATGATATAGATTAATTCCTCAAAGGGAGACACCTTTGTAATAATTCATTGCTTGACTGTTTTAATTATAATATTGTTACGTAATGTATTTATAAGTATGTATATAATCTGTGTGAATCTATTTTTAGTTGTATGAATATAATATTAATAACATTTATATTTTTAAAAATGTTCAAATTAAAACATCTTTACTCCTTTATTAAACTCATTTCCTTTCCCTGACGTTTGTCTGGGATGGATCACTTTTTTACATCATTAACCATCTATGCAACTTGACTTCGTATATATAAACATCCCTTGATGTTAAAATTTCCAAAAAAAAATTTCCTGGTAATCGTCTAGGTCGCAAAAAGAATGATACTAAAGTTCAAATCAATATGACCTACAGTTTCGTAGATCTCATGATGAGTGGTATTTTGCATACATAACCGACGCGAAGACTATATATTTATGTTTACAACGGTTTTTTTTTCTTCATTATACTATATTTGTTCTAATAAATGCAACATTGATTAAATGGAAATGATAATGTCATTATAACCATTTCTATATTTGCAGCAAATGCCAAGTGTACCTAAGTCATCTTCTCCTGGGGATGACTAAGCATTCCAATTGTAAAACATATTAATTATTTCTCGCACTGTCAAAGTGCCATCAACCTTGAGAACTAAGATGTTAAGTCCCTTGTGCCTGTAATTAAGCTGGTTCACTCACCTTTCTAATGGGAACACAGACATGCAAATTACTACGTTTTACAGCAATTTGTTTGGTGGCAGAATTACTGATAGGTCGACAAAAACAATTAAAAGCCCATCCCTGTTCTACAAGAACCAGTAATGTAAGTACATCAGGTTTTTTTTCTATTAGCGCAACTAATTCCATATGCTTCAAAAAGAGTAGGATCGGGTTAATGCATTTCTGTAATAAAAACATTGTATGCATAGATATTCTAATGATCGGTGTATGAATATTGATTCTAATATTTACGAAAAAAAAGACATAAATTATTGTTTATCTAACGCAACGTTAATTGTTAAACTCAATTATTTATTACACAAACAAAACAAGCTTTACAATTAGATTATTTAAATATAGAATGTCGCACTGCAAGAGAACTAAAACAAACGAGCCACCTTGTTTTATTTTGGTGTGCGTGACAGCTACGCTTCACACTCGATAAACGTCTCACTGGTGTGTGTGTGTGTGTGTACGTACTTAGTGGCCAACAGTTGGCCACTATTCTTTTCGCCACATTCTCCGCTTTGAAAATCGTTATTCATATAAGTAATCATTTACTAAGGTGAAGCCTTCACCTAACAATAACGTGATTCGTTCGTTAGTTGTACCGAAATAGCTCTTTGAAAGTATAATCAAATACGCGTGCATGCCATTGGTATGTCCATGGTACGTCCATATAGCGTGCTTGAGTGTCCCTGTGTGTGTATTATTTTGAGTATTTCTTTCTCATACAACTTTTGAACTCCTTAAGAATTATATAGCTGAGAAGCTGAGGGCGCACCCTCAGCACCCATTTAGAATCTACCCTGCTGCCAAACAGTATTATACTTTGTATATTTCACTTAGAAAAGAATGTGAGTCTAAATTAATCAAAATTAAGCTTACTTTCTCATCAACTCGGCAGTTATGTTTACAATAAAAAAATCAAATAGAACATTAATTTTGTCGATAAGTACGTAATGGGAAATTTGTGGAGTTCAAAAATCAGATCCGTCCTCAAGTCTAAAATTGTATAATTAGCGCCGCAATCAGATTAATTTAACTGTCATTTACGGCTTGTCTGTTTTGTTGTTGGCTTGCTAAGTCTTCGTATAAAAATTTATACATTAAATTCATACTTATTACCAAACTAATATTGAAAAAAATTGCAAGTTACAAACTCACTAATGATGCGGTTTCACTCTAAAAATTCAGATAAGTCAGATAAGTCTGAGTTACTCAAAAGTGTCCGATAACTCTTTATGACAGATATGTCATACAATTTATGAACGTCATTTTATAGAGGATTCATATTTTACGATAGGAAAATAAATGAATACAGATCAAAAACAAAAATATTTGCTGCGTAACATAAGCTCGTAAAAACGGTGGAACGGAAGTTACAGTTCGACTGCCTAAATTATAAAAAAATATACCGTAGAGAATATGTTATCATCCTTTAGCCGTTTGAAGCAAGCGTAGCAAGGTATAGCCAAGCCACTCAATATTTTTCTTTCATAGATTTACGCAATGCGTAACGCAAATTGTAAGTAGCTAATTAATTGATTAGTAATTATGTATTCCATTTGAAATCTCAATTAAAATTACAATTTCTAAATTGCTACTTTTTGATTTAATATTTAATAATTTGAATAAACATTATTTCCAAGTAAATATTATTTCCTGATTTAAAATTATTTTTAAAAGCTTCGTCGAGAAAATCTTGCCGTCGCTCATTATTCTGAAATTAAATACATTTTATTGATTACACAAATGGTACAGTTTTATGTAGTTTGACTATTCTGCGTGTCGTCCCATATTTATATTAATTTGGTATGCTTTTCATTTATGCGGATATTCTGAAAACTCGCTCAGCTTCCGAAAGAGTAGTTTGAATATAAACGTAATCATGCATGTTTCTGTTAGGGCTGGCAATGACTCAGACTCATGTGAGCCACAACAATTGACAGTCATAACGTCGGCTTTTAATTGATATATCCTGGAATGCTATTATTACGTTGTTGTAACTAAGTTTGATGAACTAGGTCTTTGGATAGCTTTTTCTAAGACTGGTTGAACAAAGTGCTTAAATACTTAGCACCCGCTCTAGTTGGGGTTTCGATGACTACTTTGAGTGCTAAGTCATCCGGATTGAGAAAACATTGGATGCTATGCAGCCGAATCTCAGTTAACGCAGGAGTTTACCATCTTTACGTTTGTGTCGTGAGATCAATGGCCGTTGGACTTTTCAGACTTCCGCCGTGCAGTCAACAACAATTAAATGAGATAAAATTTATACTAAAACCTTCTTACGTAATTGATAAAAATAAAATAACATTGAAAAATTATTTAAACCAAACAGTAGTTGAATCTCTTCTCATAGAAGAAACGTGTGAAATTGACTGACTATCGATAAAATAGACAAAAGATTGATCAAAAGCAGTATTTTCTAAGCGTGGGTGCGAATAAAAACTATATGAAATATTTATTTCTTGCCCAAGAATCATCCACACACAGTATACATCTCGCGGTAGTAAGAAATCTTTAAATGCGAACATTTAGATGCATTGGATCAAGTTGGCTATTTTTATTCGAATCGGACGTGTCCCGAGTTTCAACCTACGTATCTACACATTGATAATCTTTTCGCTCTATGCACATCGTCGTAAACTCTTACGATAATCGGTATTAAAGGTTAAGCGGCTCTTTTACGATTACACAACGAAACAGTTCTGTTTATGGATTACTATTTACCTATTCAATTTGGTATTGAAAATAAATTTAAACGAATGTGAAAGTAACTAATTTAAACATTATACAAATATAGAAATAAACCGCCGTCCAAAAAGCAATTGCAATTATTTATTATAACGTGTATATTTTGGGTGTTAATATTTTATTTTTACCTACATGAATATTAAGATACGTTATGTATTGATGGGATGAAAATCTCAGTTTTTAAAGTGTTACTTTTAACATTTCTAATAAAATTAAATACTTTCAGTAATCGTAATCACAAGTCTTCTGTGAAAGAATTTAAAGATGAATATTTTTAACTTCCGCTAGCAATTCATAAGTTGGTATCTCGAGTAGCGTTTGAAATGCGAGCAAAAGGTACTCACGGAATCTTGAGATTGTTCATCTTGATCTTGGGATTTTAAATCTTTAATAAGTAGATTCCAGGTGTACGAATGACTCCAAGTATCTTTGTGTGATGTTTGGTTCTTAATGTATTTCAATACTCTATGATTTTATTTTAGGTATGACATTTAAGAGACATACCTATTTTTTGAAATCTCCTTTATAATAAACCCCATTCATTGTTTGACTGATAATTTGGATGTTATAAAATTCAGTGCTACAATCTGTACCACTGAATTGTCTAATTATCTAGTTTCCCAATTGCTTTAGCAATTCGAAGTCTGAAACCAGTTTAAAACAAGCGTGTAGTAGAATTTGAACTTCTATCTTTTATTTTGTCCAAAAAAAAACGGCCAATTAGCTCATGTTTTTAGGGATAAAGTATGCCGTGCTAATGACGTTTTGTACTGTTTTAGACAACTTAAGAAATCTTGGCAATTAATGAATATACTATATTATATTTATTATTTATTTATTTATTTATTATTTCCAAGGGGGCAGCGTATTGGTGATGTAAGAGATCGTTGATATTTCATACAGCGCCGATGCCGATTGGCTGACGTGATCACTTACAATGTCAGTCTGCCTATCTAATTGAAATACATACATAAAAAGTTGAAGGATGCAAAAATCTGCCAGACATATTATGTATTCGGGGATTGCACCGACAGAACTAACAGCATCGCCATTGTGTATGTCATTTTTGCTTCCGATTTCAGAAATATAATCCGCTTATTACTAATTTAAGCTTGGCAGTTAAATCTTTGTAATTTCTTTGTTTTGCGGACGTTATTTTTTAATCCCGTGTGTTTATATCAATGTCAAATTTGTTTAATGTAGCAGTATCAAGGATACAATTGATACATTTTTTGAAAGAACAGACAGCTTTATTTCAAACTTTCGTCAAATTATAATATACTTCAAAATAATAATAAAATCTAAATCTCTTTTCTTAATTGAGGTACTTTATAATCCTGCTTAATCGCTTCAAAGATTGTTTATTATCTTTCCACGATGAAACGAAGTACTGACCAATCTTCTCAGAACAAGATTTCGTTTCCACAAACGGTTGATTTTTTCTCAAAGAATATTTTTCAATGAAAATTAAATGTTATATTTAGGACCGAGATAGCCTCGGGAAAAAGACAAGATCATCATCAAAATCCGAGCATACACCACTGAGTTTTTATATGAATTTAATTGAGCTTTTTTGGTTTTGTTTAGGTAAATTTATTTATCAGCGATGAAGGAAAACCTCTCGAAGAAACCTGTATAAGTATTTTTTTTTTATAACATTAGTAGGCGGATTGGTAAGACGGCCAGATCGGACACTTGATGGTAAACGGTTACCACCGGCCACCAGATATTCGCGCTGTAAGATATAAAAACCACTCCTTACATCGCCAATCAACACCATCAACCTTGGGAGATGAGATCTTATGTCCCTTGTGCCTGTAGTTACACCGGCTTGCTCACCCTTTAAACTGGAACACAAAAATACTACGTATTGCTGTTTGGCGGAAAAATATCTGATGGGTGGGTGGTCCTTACCCAGACGAGCTACTCGATTGAATGATATTCTATCAGTACTTAGTGTCACAACAGGCACGTGAGATCTAATATCTTAGTTTCCTAGGTTGGTGGCGCATTGTAAAGTATGGTTAATATTTTCTACAGTGCCCCATGGGCAGTAGTGTAATTTAAATAGTAGCAAAATAAATAAATAACAGAAAGCCAGTTGAGTAGCAGATAAAGTTAAATTGTTCACTTTAGAAACGTTGAATCAAAGACTAATAAAAAGAACTTAATACTTGATCTCGAACTAGGTTTAAAATAAATAGAATACTTCCATTCAGGATATAAAATGACTTTGTGTTTTATGTATGAGAATGCTACAAACTATATTGAACTTTAATCCAGGAAATAAGTGTTATCTACTTGTGGCATTTGTATCATTTTATTTGCGTTAAAAACAACACGTCAGTCTTAATCGAAAAGTTTGGGTAAAAACGTTCAAAAATGTGTATTTATTATTAATTTCGAGCTATATGGAAAGAGAAAAATAACCTGAGGTAACCTTACACGAGTCGAGTGGAATAAGTCCCGTCTTGAGAGAGAAGGAGGTTCATTCATAGGTTTTTTTGATTTGAAATATTTAAATAAATAATGACGCTTGTACATTTCGTTACACAAAAAGGATTTGATATATTTCTGTTATGATAAGTGCCTCGTTAATTCTCAAACTAGTTTATGTGGATCTCAAGGTCCTAGGATCAATACCTTGTCAGGACATTCAAAGTTATTGGGTTTTTCTGTCAAGTAACTCTGAGGTGCAGGAAGTAGTTAGAACGTTAGCAGTTTTACAATCAAATAATTTAATAATTATTTAAAATGATCCTATCGGTTTATCAGATTAAGAGGTTTTCTTATATGATTTACAATATTTATATAATCTATTTATAAGTACAGTCTTCGGTATAATCCTATTAGTTTATGAGACAAAGAGGTTTTGTTTTTAGTTTACAATATTTATATTCTATAAATAAATTTATAAACTATCAATTTAAAAAAATATAAAGATTCTCACCGCAGATTACGATAGTGAAATTTCAGGAACCGATACATGACATTGAATGAAATAAAACACTTAAAGGGTACGTGCATCAAAAGATTTCCTCCGTAACGGACTTGCCATAGTTTCACTCATGAGATACGAGTGAAGTGAGTTCTTACAAAATAGCGCTACAGCAGTGCTTGAAAACTCGAAACTCACCACAATGGTCAGAATGCGATATGCGACATTATAACGACTATTATAATTATGAAATATATAGAATATGGATATCAAAATGGCATATCACTGTATGTCGGTCTTCAACATTTAACGAATTAAATACAAAGTAAATTCTACAGAATTCTTACAGAATGGCACTCATCCTTCTGAGCTTTTGAGATATAATAAGACCCTTTAGACATTTAAATATCGCAGTAGTTTGTGGCATTAAATTGCACAGAGTTTTGTCAATCTTCTACATATCAAAAATATGACTATTTTGTTAAAATTTAATTTCACTGGATCTATAGAATTTTTACTATTTCACCAAATAAATATTACCATTCGATAGTGTAACAGGCCTGAATGGTTCGCTTTAATAAAATTTTGATGCAGAATTTACACCACAGACACTGGAAGTGGCATTTCAATTGTCATGAATACATTTTTAATTCATGTTATGAATAAATTTTAGTTATAGTTTACACCAGCTTAAGCTAGTTATTTATCTAAATAATACAGAAATACCAACGTCCAACATTAAACGTGTTGATAGACGTACAAATAAATGGATTACCCTATGGTGAGTGGTCAACCAACTGCTGCATGCTCAACCAACCTTGGAAGGAACTGAGATGTTATGTCCCTTGTTCCTGCCCCACTCACACTTCAAACCACACAATAATAATAAGTACCTATTGCTGCTTGGCGGTAGATTGTGATATGATGACTTGGTGGTAGCTACCCAGTAAGGCTTGCATATAGCCCTACCATCAAGGAATTACTGAAATCTCTGAACTATTGTCACCCTCACTCCTAGTGAGCAAGAAAATCATATGATAATAGTAGGAATTTATGTGATGCACAATAAAAAAAACACAGCACAGATAGGAACACAATCATAAGCTAAACACATTGTCATAATTTCATAGGAAAAGTTTATAACGCTCCAACTAAAAGTAAATATTAAAACTCACTTTATAAGAGATGTATTTAATTATTATTATTAACCGTACTTTCTAAGAATATGTTGTTTTTCTTTTTTTAAATGTTTTTTTAATTTTAATTTAATTTTAATTAACGACCTCCGTGGTCGAGTAGCGTGTACACCGGTTTTCATGGGTACGCTCCGAGGTCCCGGGGCCGATTCCCGGCCGAGTCGATGTAGAAAAAGTTCATTAGTTTTCTATGTTGTCTTGGGTCTGAATGCTTGTGGTAGCGTCGTTACATCTGATTTTCCACAACACAAGTGCTTTAGCTGCTTACATTGGGATCAGAGTAATGTATGTGGTGTTGTCCAATATTTATTTATTTATACTTATTTTAATAGATGATTATAAGGTTATTTTTTATAATTAAAAAACGATCCGTCAAATTAAATAAAAGAAAACTTAACCGATTTAAAATATAACCTCGTCTAAATCACAAACTATTTATATTTTATTAAATTTATCAGGAATTAGTTTTAAGTGAAATAAGTTAATGTAAATTTGATTAAATGGTTCCTTGATTAAAATCCAATAACATAACATTCTTGATACGGAAATAACTCGTTTCCTGGCTCTAGCGTCAGCTTAAATATTTTCAAAGGTAAATTCAAAATGCATAAAATAATCCTTTAAATTATATTTATAAGTTTGTGTGTGTTTCACAAGCTTTTATTTAACTTGCAGTGTTTGGATAACTTTGTTCCACAACAACTATATCCTACGGATTTCATATTTTACACGTTCAATTGACAATGCTTAATTATTTATATCTTTTTCTGTAAATAATACATTTACATATATTTAAATCTATAAAACAAAAAAAAAAAAATTAATAAAACTTAGGAAAAAGTCCTTTAGATAAATAAGAAAAAAAAAATCAAACATAGCTTTTTTATAAAACCTTATCTGGATGCAGACGAAGGAATTCATCTACAGTATAGAGTTGTTTTTTTTAAAATGAGAATTTATTTTATTAATTTATTTGATGGTTTTTTTCTCGAATTAATTCTCGAGGCTCTGCTTAAATTTCACGAAATTTTCGTGATACTCGTACTTACTGTGAAGGTAGACAGACATGTGGCTTACGTCTCTATGTTTTTAGCCGAGTTTAAATAGTTTTATTCTAATTTTCTGCACTTCTTTCTACATCATTTCATCGATTGAGAACCGAGGTTGATATTTTTATCGGAAAAATGCTTTGCGTTTGAATGGGATACAAATAAATCAGTGCTTGATTAGTAACTATAGGCACAAGGGACATAACATCTTAGTTCCCAAAGTTGATGGCGATTGGCGATGTAAGGAATGGTTAATATTTCATACAGCGCCATTGTCTATGGGCGGTGGTGACCACTTACCATCAGGTGGCCCATATGCTCGTCGGCCAACCTATAACATAAAAAATAAAATGAATTAATAACTAATATAAATATATATATTTTAATTTATATTTTATTTATTTTATAAGTATTATAAAATATAACTTTAATCGGACTCGTGCAGGTAGTATCAATACACTACTTAGTTATTGGCAGAATTTGACTACTTATCCGGTTTCTGACTAGGAAAGCACGTTCTTCCATAAGCTTGTAAGAGTAAATGTCGTTAACGTCTCTTGACTTTTATATAATACTCACCTACGGTAATTAGCATACTCATATAATAGTAATTTCTATCTAGTTTTTAGACTATATTATATCTTTTATATTAAAATATATTTTTGCAAAATTTTTCGTCCGCGACGTTTCATTTTATTGTATGTATGTTTTATGTTATAAACTATGCATGTAATAAAATTGAAATTTCTGTTTGTAATATTAAAATAACCGTTTTATCCTAAATGCATATGTAGATTTACACGGTACATATACCAAAATAACATTTTTTTCAATTTTTGTCTGTCTGTCTGTTTGGCTGGACCGATTTTAACGGGACTTTCACTGGTAGATAGCTGATGTAATAAGGACTAACTTAGGCTACAACGATAAAGTTTATTGTAAAATTCAAACGCGCACGACGTCGCAGGCACAGCTAGTATATTATAAATATGCATATATCTACACTTCTTTTTAATTTAACATTGAATCGATTTTATAACAACCCTCCGTATCTAGTTAATTTTAAAACAGTTATATTACAAAGGGCAAATAGTCCATCCAACAGTAAGTTGTTTTAAATTGCAGAATTATACCACCAGTTCAGACAGCAGATATCTATCTATCTGCCTGTCTTTTAAGCTTCTATTACCAAATCACTGAACCTAATTTGATTAAATTTGGTATGAACGGCAAGCTGAAACCCTAAGACATAGGCTATTTTATATCTAACACTTGACAACCAACCTCTAAAACGCGAGCAAAGCCGCGGGCGACAACTATTCTCTAATAAATTACATAGCTACCTATGTATATACAATAGAAATAATTCTTTATTGGAAACAGCCATACAAGAACCGAATTCTTTATGATTATATTTTGTGTGTATATCATTATTGAATACTTAATACGTTGCCGACAAACATATATACTATGTTTATTTGGTTAAGATTGGATAAAGATTGAGAGAAGGTATGTAGTTTAAAAATTATATTATTTATCCCTGAAATATATATAAAATGTTAACCGAAGTCATAACAGATTGGATTCTAAAGCCGATTCCTAGAAACCTTATCGTATGAACGGACTTAGTCCAATAATATATTATCCGACTGTATGCACTTTACTTATCAACTTCTAGGAATCAAGATAGCGTATGACTATTACCGATACTGTAATCTTAGCAATAAAATTGAAAAACTAACATACGAATAAAATGAAACCTACTTTAGGTTTAACTTTTTCAAGTAAAAACTACATCAATTTGTAATTTACTTGCAAAAAAATTCCAAATAAAAAATATTCATCTCGAATTTAAATTTAAATTCAAATATGAAATTAATAGCTTCTTCAAATTCATATACTCTCAAATCTCTCTATACTTAGTGGTAGGGCTTTGTGCAAGCCCGTCTGGTACCTACCACCCATTTATCGGATGTTCTACCGCCAAATAACAGTACTCTGTATTGTTGTGTTCCGGTTAGAAGGGTGAGTGAGCCAGTGTAATCACAGGCACAAGGGACATAACATCTTAGTTCCCAAGGTTGGTGGCGCATAGGTGATGTAAAGAATGGTTAATATTTCTTACAGCGGCTTTGTTTATGGGCGTTGGTGACCACTTACCATCAGGTGGCCCATATACACGTCCGCCAATCAATGCCATAAAAAAAATTATATTTAATAATCCTCAATTTTAAACACATAAGGTATAAAGTGTAAATTACAGCGACATACTGGGTCAGCTATTAAGTTAGAATTGAATCGACTGAAATTCTAATAGCCTACCAAGAATCAATTTCTCCGACCCTAGTAAATGCTTTCCAAACTAGTATTTATGGGCGTCAAGTTAAACGTTCGTTGTTTGAAGTCAGAAACTTTCGCAAACGGCCAAACCCTCAGGGTGCTATCAATAAGAGATAACCGAACATTATACATCGACAAATCCATACCTATTTTACAATTTAATATTTTGTTCGTATAATCATAAGAAAATATTCAAGTAGGCTCTTTCAAACATCACCACAATAAATTATCGGATCGGGTTATTATAAAATTCCTATAAAATCAGCAAATTACAACTCCGTTCCATTTATAAATAAATATCTGTATTTAATATTTAATTGAATAACAAGCATTAGATGATGTAAATATTCGTTTAATTAATTGTAAAAATAAAATTTTATAAAATAACCATAAAACGTTAGCTTTGAAAATAACTTAAAAGTAATCATGCCTGGCAGGAAGTTAAAAGCAGCAAAGTTTTAAACTATCTACAAACTATCTGGTAATTAAATAATGAGCGAGCGAAGCTCCTTTTAATAATAAAAAAATTTCAAGCGCGAGACAAAGTAGAAACAGCGACGGGATTACAATTTAATTTCAGTTTTGAATTTGATAGTTAAAACGACTCGAAAAGTGCTGTAAAGGATTGAAAAGGGGGTTGAAATGAAATACACACCAATGTGGTAAACAAAAGGTCTTACATTAACGTAATATTTTAAGTTAATTTGTAAATATTTCATATTACACGCAAGTAAAGCCGCGGGTAACAGCTGGTATATAATATACTGACTACCTGACGACGTTGACGTTAAACCCAGATTTTCATCAAAAATTATATTTCAATAATAAAGGTAATTGTCTGTAAATAATCCCATTGCTGTAAAAGCCTATTCTCCTTTTGATATGTTTGAGAATATTACGCGAAGCTGCTCCAGTCGTGGTCCCAGGGTCGAAGGTCGAAGGTCGAAGGTCGTGGCAGAATTATATCCAACCGAATTGTTGACAAAAATTAAGTGTTTGGCCGGGTTTGAACCTGCTTTCTTCGGTTAAGACAGGCGTGTAAGTTTGTGCTAAAAATATTATATATAGTTCCAAGCGATCTCTCCGTCTATACTTCGTGTCGATACATTTTACGGCTGGCATTTTCCTTCTCATATGTTTATTCAATAGTTCTTTATCGGACGACTCATGATGCGAAACATCAGACTGTTTTACGACCAAAAATACTTTTTCGTCTTGTAGTAAGATAGCTTGCATACCGTTGTAAAGAAATTTTAAATAGAGATCAATTCTGTAATTTAAAAAAAAATAGTTTGTTGCTATATAAAGGTAAAAAAAAAAACTTCAAAATAGTAGTCATCAAAATAATATCCCATCAATCATGTTTAAAACGCTTATTGATGCTAGTATAAACTTTGCGATAGTCTAGTCTAACTGTCTTTCGAATATAAATAAATAAGTAATATATTTTTTTTTTTTTTATAGTAGAGGTGGCAAACGAGCAGGAGGCTCACCTGATGGAAAGTGACTACCACTCCCATGGACATCTGCAACACCGGGGGGCTTGCAGGTGCGTTGCCGGCCTTTCAGGAAAGAGTACGCTCTTTTCTTGAAGGTTCCTAAGTCGTATCGGTTCGGAAAAACCGCCGGCGAAAGCTGGTTCCACAGAGTGGTTGTGCGAGGCTGAAAGTGTCTGTTAATAAAAAAATAATAGGATATTTTAATTAAAAAAGTAAAAATAATATTAAAGATCAATTATAAATTATCATCATCATCATCCTCCTGGGATAAGGGTATCCCAATTTTACTTGGGGTCGGCGCAGCATGTCTTCTTCTTCCATACTTCTCTGTCGGACCTCAATTATAAATTATACAGGGAAAAAATGTTTCGTATAATTTAAACGCATACATTTTCAAAGATAATATTTTTTTCAAGCATCAAGTGTTTCATGACTTGTTCATCGTCACAGTTGAAGTGGTGATAAAATGTTCATGTTTTAATTTATTATGTGTGCCTTAAATATTTTAAATGTATTTACAAATAAGGTGTTTTGCACCTATGTTAAAATAGAAGGACATAATCAATTATACTGATTATTTGTGAGTTTGTTGTGTATCTTAAAAACGATTTTTAAAATACTTACCTCCGTAAATATTTGTTTGAAGTTGAACACATTTTTAGGGTTCAGTAGCCAAATAGCAAAAACACGGAACCCTTATAGATTCGTCATGTCTGTCTGTCTGTCCGTCCTAATGTCACAGCCACTTTTTTACGACACTATAAGAACTATACTGTTGAAACTTGGTAAGTAGATATTTTTTTGTAAAACGTAATAATTCGTAAACCGCAATTTACTTTTCATTCAATAAACTCAAATATAAAAATAAAAAATTGAAGTTCATAAAATCTTGTTACTTGCTGCTACGGAACCCTTCATGGGCGAGTCCGACTCGCACTTGGCCGCTTTTTTTTCTTATTAAACGATCCAAAAATTTGTCTCTTATACTTTTTTTTTTGTCCCATTTGTAGTTTGAAACACTTGGACGTTGAAGCGCAATGCAAAAACCTTCATTAAAAGTATAACACGTCGCCTTATTGCCTCCACTCGTGAGAGGGCTGGTTAATTTTTTGCCCAGAGTTTCGGAATTGCGATTCAACGGGGAAATGCTGCTAGCATCATTTCCACCATTCCACGCGGTCATGATTTATACAGTAACTATTTTTAATTCCTATTTGTACATAGTTAAGGCCTTAATTGTGATGAATAAATAAATATTTTAAAATAAATTCTAGATTTTGTAACTAGACTGTGAGAAAATAGTGACAATGATTATATGAAAAGCAGAGCAAACGTTATTTTACGAGGATCGACTAATAATAATAATACTTGGCAGAACGTTCCATTTCGTAACATGAATGATAATGGGTGATACGCCGAAAAGATATTCCAATTTATTTTTTTAATATCATATCCAAGTGTAAAAATAAAATAATTATTAGTGATTGTTTTAAACTTTTTCTAGCGTTCACGCATTATTCGATTCGGTTTTTTGTAAAGCCTGCGTTAGATCTGATATAGGTGTGACTTGAGAGAAACTTTGTATAGTTGGTGAGATAGTGTTTTCAACGTATAATAGATGGCGCACTAATCGTATCAGATAGTTAAATGTTCGCGACTCTTTCGAAACTAGATTATTGAAAGTTAATACGTAATTTTATTAAGATAATATCGGAATACTTTCTCGTTCGCGACATCTATGAAATTATCGATAATTAATGACGTGGGTGATATTGAACCCGACGCGCTTCGATGTTACATGAATATCAATAAGCTTTCTACAAAATGAGCTTACTTTTGGTAAGCTATTATGATAAAGTGTGATTAAAATATATTATGCTTTTAATATTGTTCAAAATGTTTAATAACATTGAACACTTAAATACAGACAAGGCGGGATTAAAGCTGAAAGCTTTTCTACCAGCTTAGCATCTAGGATATACAAGAAAGTACATTTGTATGTGTTCAATAAAAAATAAAAATAAAACAAAATAAAACAGTCGTTGTTATTTCTATGTAAATAATTTAGCTTCGCCTTTCGCAAGCAGTTTATTCATTTGAATATAGACTGTTACTGTAAAAGCTCGAACTACGGTAAATCCTAAGATTTTCCAGTAAAACCTAAGATTTACCAATTCTTAATGATAAATGCCTAAAACGGTTTGCGACTCGAACTTTTGCCACCATTCACTTAGTAAATCTTATTATTTACATTTAAGGCACGGTAAACGTTGAAAAAAAATCATGTCATAACGTGTTATAAAATAATATCCGAAATGAAAATAATTTAAATAGGTTAGGTTAGTTATTTAATTACTATCGTTTGATACCTAAGGTTTTGACTAATAGTTAATTGAAATAAGTGATTAAGAATTACTCATTGTTTTATTCCTAAAACCAACATCTACCAGCTGACAGTGGTAAAATCTAGCATATACTGAATTCGAATGGTAAAAGCTCGAAAAAATCGTCCCATTTTCAGGAATACTTATATTTACCAACTCATCTCGGTAAACCCTTAGACTTAAATCTTAGGATTTACCGTAGTTCGAGCTTTTACAGTAACATAGACTACTAAATAATTTTCACCATCATAGAAAACTAGGTTACTTTTGGATTTAATTATGTCATGTATATCTTGTTTGTGGCTGTTTAGTTATGACTGCCTATAATGTAATTATGTATGTCTACCTACTTAAGAGTTAGTAGGACCTAATCTTATTCGAGCTTAAATGTAGGGCTGTTAATAACCATAGGAGTTACGGTTTCGCTAGTATTGTAGGATTCGGTGTAACATCCAAGTCGTAATAAATTCGTAATGTAACGTTATCGCATAAATGAAACGATTTTGGCCGCGTTAAGTAAAAATGTAATGGATTATTTAGGTTTTCTAGTGATCAATATATATAATATATATGGATACTATTTTTTAGGGTAAGTATTATAGAAAAAAATTGGAAATATTTTGGTGGAGATGATTTGACATATTTGCCTTATAATCTTATAAATGTGAATGTAAACCGAATTATAGTCAAAACATACATTTGCTTTTTTTGATACATTGATTTGAATAAGAAAATATGTGATTATGAAATTTTGTCCATATTAATTGGAAATACGTAAAGTCACTTATATTCCTAATTATCATATTAAATGTTGCCATTACGAGATCTATTTGATTAAAATTTTAATCAAAAATTGTTTATTCTGAAGGCATCTTCCTTTGAATCGTTGCTATTGGAACTGCTACATCGGTCGATGCTTTACTCTCCACGTGCCCTTTCTTTGTGTATTTTAAAATTAGACATCGTTGACATTAAAGTTTGCTTTGAACCAAAAGCCTCTGGTTAATTTTACATTCCCCTTTACATTCCATATTTAGCGTTCAATAGTTCGAAATGATAACCGTATAAGCATTTTATACATTTATGTAAAAGTCATTTTTTTTAATACATATTATAACAATAGGTACACTTTGAAATTGTGGTATTTTTATAACAATTTTTAGGCTTAATTATCGACGATACTTAATTTTTTATTTTATTTTAAACACGACCTGACTGGCACCTACGATTTCTATCGCACATTTTTTTTCTTTCTACAAAAACACAAAATTCAATTAATTAATTTCTTCTTTGGAATAACTTATTAATGTTTGTGAATAATCCCAAAAAAACTTAGGCATCAATATAAAACAAACTAAATAAGAAGCACGACGTCTAACAATGTCGACCTTGTAATTTGATGTACTTGTACAGCAGCGTACAATCAGTATTCGGTGATAATCTAATTTCCTACGAACGTTATATTTGAGCTCTGCAAATATTGCATAATTACATTGTAGGTAACAAGTCACTAATTGATTAATTTATACTAATATAATAATACTATAAAACTGACGAGTTTGTTTGTTTGAACAATTCGGTCCAATTTCAAAACAATATTTTTTCTTTAGATAGTCGATTTATTGATAAAAAATTTAGATTACATAAGTACGTCATATGTTATAGAGAGAAGATGACCAGTAACGTTTATCGCGAATAAAACCAGGAGCAGCTATCTAAACTAGTACATATGACTAAAGAGTTTAGTTTGAACGCGCTTATGTCGAGATCTATCAGTCCAATGTGTTTTTTTTTAAATATATGTCTAACACAGACAGACCATTTATTACGAAAGATTACAAACAACATAATATCAGGCTACGTATCAGGGTAATTACATAAATAGTTTCAGTTTGTATGATCGAATACGCTAATCAAATAATAATGTATTATTGATAGTTTGATTTGAAAATTAATGCGAGATAGATAGCCCATTTATTGAGGAAGATTATCGGCTATATCTCCACACGATGTCTTACAACTGGAATGTTTAATAATTCAGCTGTTAAGCTTTTTTATGACACAGGTAAGTGGACGTGCTAATGGCCCATCTGATGGTATGTGGTCACCACCACACTTACACACTCTAGTTTATTACGTAGTTACTCTGACTCACTCACCCTTCAAACCCGAGAATATCGGATGAGTGGGTGGCAAAACTAGTAATTAACAAAAGTTAACAGCTTGAAATAACATTATTGATATCGGTTCAATCAAGATAATAGGACAGAATATCTTTCAAACAATAGGCTGAAGTTTCGATCAGTATTGATTATGCAAATGTACAAACAGATGATCATTCATTGTTGTTGTTACATTAGGCGCAATTATATTGACGTGTATTCACGTGCTTTACATAAAGACCATGTATATGTTATACATATGTAGAAGCTTCGAGTTATTATAGATAAATAGAAATATTTAGACCAAGTAACATAGAACATGTCATTCTATAGCCCTATAGCCCTTATTGGACTGTAGTTATCATCCCATTGAAATATTATACTCCAAACTTATTGCACTTTGAACATTTTTTATGTAGTAGCTAGGCGTACAGATAAATGGGTCAGACATTGACGCTGTAAGAAATAATATCTATACCTTACATCGCAATGCACCACCAACCTTGGGAGCTAAGATGTTATATATCTTATACCTATAATTACACCGCCTCACTCACGCTTCAAACGGGAATACAAAAAATACTAAGTATTACTGTTTGGCGGTAGAACATCTGATGAGTGGCTGATACCCATATTGTAATAAAGTATTTTCCGAAGTGTAATTAAATAATAATCTGATGTTAGTGATAAAAGTTTTAACTAGCATTAATTTATAGCTTAGCAAATTAATATGTACTACACCTAAGGAACTGTTGCACAGCGATCAATCAATCGTTGTCACCCTTCGTTTAGTACATATTATCCGATCCTGATAAATTTCTATATGCATAGCATAGTAACAGCCTGTTAACGTGTCTTTTTGAGATTTCTGCTTATAATTACCAAATACTTCTATGCGGATTTACATGTGTTAGATTTTTATCACACACATACACAAGTTTTGATGTAAAATGACTTATATATGTAAAAATAAAACTCAGTCTTGCTTTGCCGGATATGAACCGCAAATATTCGTTTATATTCACGTGTTCTATTGGACCATCTGGCTCCACCACCACATCTGGCAAAACTTTACTAATAATCCTATAATCTCCTTGAAATTGTGCTAAGAGGACACGACAATTACTACGGCTAAAATATCCAAGTTGTAAGAAACAATTTTACAAAGTTTTAGTACAAATCGTATCACGCCAGGAATTACATATTTTATAACGTTTAGATTCAATAATAACTAGTATATATTCAATTTTATTACTCTGTGGTTTAATTGTATAAAATGTAAACATCGTATTAGATAGCTCGGATTTTGATCAATCAATCTGTGTAACATTAATTTGTCGGCTTAATACACATGAACTACCACAGGACCACTTGACGAAAGAGACGAGCCTTATTAAAATAGTTCATATGTTTATGGATTAGGAAACAATTGTTAGGAAACCAGTTCAATATTAAGAGGTTTGATATATATGAGTTACGTATAGAGTTTATTTATTTTAATTACCGCCTTCATGGTTTTCTGTTTGACCTAAAGGTTGACTGGCAGAGAACGCCTTCAGGCATTAAGTCCGCCTTTTGTCAAATTAACTTTGTGGTGGTCAATAAAGTATTTAAATAAAAAAAAATAAACGGATGGGATAATAGGTTGCATGGTGGTAAGTGGTCACCACTCCCCATAGACATTGGAGCTGTAAGAAATTCTATTCATTCCGTACACCTCCAAAGCGCCTTCAACTTTGGAAATTATGTTATATCTGACTCAGTCATCAAAACGGAAACCGGAGCCCAACATTGGAGAAGAAGGCGTGCATCTAACCGTTGGTTGCATGAACATGTTCGAACCCAGGCAAGCACCACTGACTTTGAGTTTGTAATTCATCTCGTGCATCGTGAGGAAACCTGCACGTGTCTAACGAAATAATATTGCCGACTGGCAACACTGGTAAAAACAGCATGCATCATTTTAATACAATGTTAAGACGGTACGAATAAGTACATTAAGAATAACCAACAATAATATTATTTATAAATTATATGATATATTTATAGTAGATTACGTATATTTAAACTTACTAATATCGATATTATAAACGAGCAAATTGTAAGCCAATCAATCAGCCGAGGCAACGACAAACACCTGTCACCGTAAGGTTGTTTCAAATTGAATCTTCGACTTTATTTCTCTCTTAGATTTATGATTTGTAATTTAATTAATTTCATTCATATTCAATCTAATAAATAACTTGCAACGTCAAAAGTTTATGTAATTTTTTAAGATATAAAATGCCCTTTTTCTATTATGAATACTACATTCAAGTCTGAACAAATGCTCTGAGAAAAATTCACGTATTCGATATACGATTTTTATATAGTATTCTATCAAGATTTTTATACTTTAATATTTTCCACTTATAATTACAGATTTTGTTAAAAATGTTTTAATGATAAGCGTGCTTTTACGCTGAATTTAAAAATAGTATGTCGCTGTAATGTTGGAAACAGGACTCAGTGAGCAAGTATTCACATTACGATTATATTGAATAACCCTCGGGCCAATAAAATCGCTATAATAAACGAAATAATTACAATTTATAATTGTGCCTTGTCTTGCTTTGCTAACGGTAAAAAAACAGTTTCTATTATTTTCCTTAAGCTTTCAAAATAATCCGCCATTTATTTTTACATCTTTAATTTTATGAGAAAAGTATTTTTAATAAATAAAAAAGTGTAACGTATTTTTCCTTGTAAATATATTCTTAATTACCTACTAGGCAATGTCCACTCAATCAATAAAAAAATATACATCGATATCAACAGAAGTGCTGATTGTTTTTGGCCACAGTGGCATTTTTAGGGAGACTACACGATTTTCGTAGGACTTAATACACATGCACTATGTATTTGCGTAAATACGGAGGACCTGTTTATTACCTCACTCAAATCAATCCAACGAGACGGCAAATTCGAAACGATCAGAACGAGTTCAGGCGCAAAATGCACGGGAGTATAAACACACTTCGAGACTCCAGTCTGCCATTGAGACTTATTTACCGACAGTAAAGCCCCCAGATCTTTTTTAATTGGCTTGTATTTGAACCTGGTTTTACGGAGTCTATAGTCATATAAGATAGCCACAAGACTAACGAGGTTAACGTTGATGGTACTCTACCAGAGACCTTTTTTTGTAATATTGGTAAGCGGACGGAAGAAAGGAGCACGAGGTAGAAAGTGGTCACCACATCCCATAAATATTGGCTTCATAATTTTTTTAACATAACATATATCATAAATGCATCACCAGAACGAAATTGCTAACTCCTTTGTGCTTATGATTACATTGGCTCACTCAGTTTTTAAACCGGAATATAACAATTTAGTATTGCTGCTGCCCTACCCAGAAGGGCTTGCGCCTTTATGTAAGTACTAAAAAATGGTTACAATATTCCTAACGAACACTATTAACACAAGACACCCAACCTAGTATTCTATAAAGCGAACAAAATCAACCATTACTTTTATTAAGACCAAATTAAATAATATATTATGAAAGCTGTTATTCAAATTAGAATAATTTATATTGAGAACTTAAATCCCTATTATTCAGTCTATTACCTCTTCACGCTGAAACCGCTACACCGATTTCGATGATGTTTAGTATAAATATAGTTTGAGTCCCGGGAAATGACGAAGTAAGTTTCTATCACGGAAATCGATAAGAGTGTGAATAGGGGGTTGGAATTTTGTATGGAGAAACAATGATTTTTAAATAAGGAATATGAAACTCATTGTAATGTAGCTTTTCGTTAATCTAAATAATGTTTGTACATTTTTGACCAATCAGTAGCTTTGACTTAAAGATAATTTAATTTTTTTAACGATTTTTGTATATGTACAGCCTGTCTATACTTATCACTGAGAGATTGAATGTAAATCAGTCTGTCTGTTACGCTTTCACGACTAAGCCACTAAACATATTTTGATGAATTTTAGTAAACGGAGTAAGCCGCAAGAAAGGTGATATACTACTTTTATTTTATTCACCCATCAAGGAGATTAAAATTTGGCGTGAAGGTTTGTGTGCTATATGCACTTATATATACGTAAAGTTTTATACGTTTCACTCGGGTAAGGCCGCAGGCTTAGCTAGTGAGTATGTATAAATCGAAATTAAAAAATAGCTGCTGTACAGATCGTGACCGCGTGGAATGGTTGCAAGAATGCTATGCCGTTGCATGGCGTTGAATATAATATATTAAATTTAGTTAAAATTAAACACGCCATTCAATTATGTTATGAAAATATTTGCAAATTTATTAAGTATGTGTTTATGTTTATTATTATATAAGTAATTCTTACTGTGTATATGAACATTATTATTTCTTATATAGAACGCAAATAGGAATAAATTCCATCATATCGAGGTTAACATTGCTATACATCGACATTAGTAATCAAGTAAAAGATTTAGACATATGTCACGATAGCTTCCCTCAGTTCAATCGAAAAATAAAGAATTTTAATAGTGCTCATATATAATAATGAATATTACTGTGACTGTGTGACTAACATTAGATTTGTTAGGTGACATTGTAACCGAGGCAGCGATATAAATAGCTACATAGTTTGTCACAAAATTACACCCTTATAAAGTAGAGATGGATATTTTTTTGTTTAAAAACGTTATATAATAATAGAATAGAATTAAAATAGAAATTCATTCGACAAATAATTAAAGACAAAAGGGCTAAGGATCTCAAATGATTAATTCGAATCCGACTTGTTCTAATATTGAAGCTTAAATCTGAGAAAGATAAAATCTTTTATTCCGAAAGGGTTCGAAGTCAATGTTATTGTTTAATTTATTTATCGTTTGTTCTGATAATAGCATAATTTATAAAATAAGTATTATTGCTTTTGAAACTGCATGACTAAAAACATCCTCTAACGAAAAAACAATAAAATTTAAGTATGAATTGTTTTTTTATAAAAAAAGTTCAGTCGGCCTTTTATTAAATAGTTATATATAATAAATACAAGTGATATTTCTTTCCTTTATTCTTGTTTTATATTTTCGCTTAATCTTTATAAGCAGATCCTGAGCTTCTATGTTCGATTCCAATCTTGGGCCACATAAAGTTATTAAGATTCTTCTGTCAATAAATTAGAAGGTAAAAAGTTGGTATATTAACAGACCCGTAGTGTTTAAGCTATAGCTATATAAATATATGTAATATATAAAAGCAAGCAATTTGGTAAATAGGTGATTTTTTCATATTTACTTGGTGGTAAGGCTTTCCAGTCAGCCAGTAGATCCCACCCATTTATACTTATTCTATCGCTAAACAGCAATACTTTATATTGTTCTTCTGGTTTCAAGGGGGAGTGACCCAGTGACATACTTATTATTTTTGTGTCCCGGTTGAGAGAGTTTATCGATGTTATTACAGACACAATGAACATAATCTCTTAGTTTCAAAAGTTGGTGGCACAATGGCGGTTTAAGCAATGGTCATCATGGTGCCAAAGTTTATGGGCACTGATAACAATAACTTAAAATCAGATTTCTCATATGCTGGTCTGCCTGCCTATTTAATAAAACGTTGCGTCGTTCAAAGCACTATTAAGCAAAATTTAGTATACCACATAATTAATCTCTCAGACGCGGTCAAATCGAGGGCTCCTTAAATCATCATTGTATTGTTCAAATGAAACCTTTCGTTTCTGAGCTTAGTGAGTACAAACATACGTAAATCTCTAGCGTCATAATATAAGTACAGATTAAATAGATGTATGACAATAAAGTCATACGTAACAGTTATTAAATGTTCCGTTGTCGGTATGATAACCGCTATTGTGATGCGATCAGGTTATTCCAATTAGCAATTGAAATCGATTTGAAATACCTCACAAATCGAGACGAAAACCAGGTAATTCGTATTGAATCTCTCGCTAACTTCGTGAAATTCGTTACCCTTTTGGAAAAGTGCCAGCGCTCGTATTAAACCTTAATTCTGTTGAGTTAAAAATTTAGGATGCCTTATCACATATTTAAGACTTCTAAATACTTTATATTGAAGTTATTAAGCAAGTTTGTTTTAACTCCGTAGTAGGAATTATTTTTATAGTATTAAAATAAAATTGCTTTAAATCGTGTTAGAGATGAAATAATTTAATTATCCAACTTATCGTAAAGTATCGATCACATCTGCCTGAATAAATCTACGGAAAGCGTCTCAATAGTAAATTATCTGTAAAGTATCGGTTACACTAAGCGACTAAGCGAAATATCTAATGCAAAGATACTTTGTGGTCATAAAGCTGTTTGAGGTTGCAAAGTTCTGGCTGTAGCTTGATTTTGTTATGCATCAATTTCTGAGTAATTCGACCCTTAAAGTTTGCACCGAAGTTGGCAAGGTAGTGAGTTGTAACTTTCGTATTCTTAGCCGTTCATTCTGCTTCAGCTCTTACAGAACAAATTAAGACATTCGTAGGATTACTTGAGTTTTGATCAGAGACATTTACCTATTTCAAAACAGATGTTTCGATAATGCTTAGTACATATTTATCCTGTCTATAGAACTAGCTTCTATGTGATTTCCGCGTGATCTATGCACTTATGAATAGAACGAAAAACTCTGCATTGAGGACAATAATAATCAATATAAATTACAAAGATATAAAACTAAGCCTGTTACTTATATTATATCACTTAGATATTTAGGTATATAATTCATTTTGATTGAATCGTTTTCTCAAAGAGTATTTATACAAAGCCTTCGAAAGCACAAATGTCTCTGTCAGGTAAATCAACGTCAATATTTAAATTGCTAAGATGGATAAACCGAGGCCTCCATTGTTAGAAATCACAAATCAAGACTAATGTCATCTTATTTGCTTCATTAGTGTTCGCTTAAAATATATTTCAGATTTTTGTTGACACAAACCTTGGCCTTCGCTTCTGAGTGTCCTACCTCGTCAATATAAAAGTAGATGAGACGCGGACTAGTTCTACTTAAGAAATAATGCCTTTGTTGGCTGTTACGATACCGAGGTAAAAAACCTACAGTCCTACATCTGGGAACTTATTCTACAACTCTGCTTCAATGTGGTTTGGTTGATACGCGTAGGTTTGGTTTTCATCTGACATCTGGAGGTTTCCTCACTATATATTCCACTTTATTTGAGTTCGAAACTGCCGGGGCAATTGTAGCACTTTACATTTATAATATATTACTTTCCTATTGTATTGGATTTTTTCGGATCCATATTTAAACAATGCTAATTTTATTACAATATTATACTGAGGATTTTTTAAATGGTTTAATGGTCACAAAATATATATTTTAGGTTAATTAAGGCGTCGTAGTCATTTTTCGATTTTTTTGGTTTGTAGTTTTATACGAATGTAGAAGAACACACACATCTAATAGAGGCCGCCTTTTATACTAATACTGGCGCTTCGAGACATCAATTCAATCAGTCAGTCAATGGAAACCCTGGGAGCTAAGATGTTATGTCACATGCTCACAATTACTCTGGCTCAAAGAAATCTCTCCGTTTCTCCGGTGAGCGTCACAGGATTGCTTTCGCATTGATACGGTGATCCCGTACACCTTGACTTGTGTACGATAAAACAAGAGTGCATGCTAACGTTTCTGGATTCTTTTCTATTTTCAAATTCAAACAGAGATCGTTTTTCTTTTCTCGCCACTAATATACTTCATTTGTACACTTCGCTTATTGAAACGTTTTAAGCTCCAATTACTTACAACGTTTCCTTAAAACGTCAGCTTTGTAAAACTATCTGCTACGTCACACTGTTATATCGTATTAAACTATATTCAATTTCGAGTTCTTGTTTATCTCCAATAGACATTTACTGGACACATCAAAACTTTTAATGTAATTTTCGTTGAATGTCATTTTTACTGGTTTTTACTTAAGGTTTTACTTGGTCAGAGGTCGGTATTTAAATCATGAAGACATGTCGATACTGTAAGGTAAAAAAGGTCGCGTTTATAATGCCAATTAATAAATATAACTCATATGTTAAAACAAAATATAATGAATATTACATACCTAGACATAATAAAGAGTGGAGTTCTTATTTGTTGATTTGCAAACAGAAAAATAATAATTTAATTGTATTAATATGTAACTTATTTCGTAATAAAGTATGACAACTGTTTAGTAGAATCTATATCCCTAACGAGGCGTAACTAAAATTTTATTTGAACACATCTAGTGGTTTAAACAGCAGTTAATTGATAAAGTGATTTTGTTTGTTACAATTACTCTATTTCTGATGTTTTGTAATTAATTTCAGCATTTTTTAACTAATCAGGAGGTTAAAATAAATTTATTGGACTAAGAGCATTTATAGGTACACTTCTGTCCCTCCAAGAAATTCTAACTAAATGACTTCAACGCACATCTTAAATTGAAATACAGGGAACCATCGTTTTGCAATATTAGGGACACACAATAATTTTTTATGGCGGACCGTGCACTTCCTCAGTTTTCATCTTGATCGACCACAATAACTTTTTATAGGGCCGACCTGGGACTCGTGGTCTGCAGCCGCTATTAGCTAGCCACTAAGCCAACGATTATCCTTCAACTGAGTATCAAATTTTGCAAGGGAAATAACTCAAGGCGTCAGACTCGGGATTAATAAAATTATTAATTACTATCAATAATAGAAATATACATTAAAGTGTACGACCATAACACCCGTAATTTTAAAGTAATATACACATGACTGCTTAAAAAAATGTCTACTATAGTAGCAAATCTCGGTAGACCCATTCTTGGCGTTATATACGAATTTTCATGGTAATCGGATGCTCAGTTGAAAGGTAAATAGTAAAGACAGAAAAACATATGTATATACACACTGGTACGTGCTAACTTTCATGATAGTTGGTCAGAAGATGTGGAAGGCTATGAACTCAAAAACATTTTATATAAACTTGCTACTGTCCAATATACACATAAAGATCATCAAAATCGGTTCAGTCGTTTAGGAGGAAATCAAGGTATATCAAACTCAAAGTCCAACGTGTAGCTCGAAGAATTTTGTGAACAAATTTATGCATGAAAAGCGACGGTACAAATATTATAATGACATCATCATTTAATATTACATGTCAAATATAATAATAATAATAATTTATTCGCGGTCGGCGGTCAGTCGACCGCTAACATGTTTTTAACTTACCGTTTTAATTGAAAGCTTCCATTTTACAAATACCAACATAGTTTATTTTTATTAGCGCTGTTGTGTATGATGTTACTGATTATATTAATTTCGATCAGAGTAGTTTTTTTTTACAATACTTTGTAATAACATTTGCAACGACTCCGGTAAAATATATTAGTGATGTCATCCTGACCGATTTCAGTCACAGCTGCTTAACTCAAGGGAGACCAGCCACCTACCAAGTTGTACGCAAATGTGCGCGCAAACATAGGTGGACTATCATCTCTCATAGGCTAATTTGACACAACTTAAAGTATTCAGGCGCAGGACCAACAGCTTCACGTGCTCTCAGAAGCACGAAGAGGTACACTCTTCCAGACTTCGGGCTGTTACGCAAAATATTTCGACAGTAAACCCTAAAAAAAATTACAAGTGCGACTTTGTGCATTATATCAAATGACTAGACCAACGAAGCAGTCACATTCGAAGTCATCTAATTTTTTATGTATGAAAACTCCACCGATTGACCGTTGAATTTCGACCTATAAGCGACTAGTTAATTTAATTTTGGTTATCAAATACCTACCAATTTATATTCCGGTCTTGTTTCAACGATCATATTTTACGAAGATTAATTAATTCGGACGCGTAATTGTTTGTCTACTTATTTTTTTAATGTATTATAAAATTTTATATTTAGGTATGCATTGATATTGATATTAATAGGGGAAGATCTATAAGACCATGGTCAGACCTGCTGTTCTATATGGATCAGAGTGTTGGGCCACAAAAGGGATGACTGAATGACAATTGCATGGGGCGGAGATGAGAATGTTGAGAGGAATGTTTGGCGTTACGCAAATAGATAGAGTAAGGAATGAGTACATAAGAGGAAGTTTGAAAGTGGCACCGGTACAGTTACTGGTGCCACTGAGGCTATGTGGAAACCGGCTGTCTTGGTATGGGCATGTTATGCGGAGGAATGAGGACCATGTTGTGAGGAAGGTCTTGAGCATGGATGTGGATGGATATAGAGGTAGGGGACGACCAAAGAAACGATGGATGGATTGTGTGAAAGACGATATGGTTAGAAAGAATGTTACTTGTAAGATGACATCCAACAGAGAAGTATGGAAGAAAAAGACATGCTGCGGCGACCCCACGTAGAATTGTATATTATTATATATGTTAGAATTGTAGGGCAGGAGAATGATGATGATGAGGTATGCATTGATACAAGATATTCGAAATTTTCGGTGCATTGTCATCTAACTAAAACGCGAGTGTAGCTACGGGTAAGAACTAGTATTATATATACTACTAGTTAGCAGCCAAAAAATTAGTTTTACTAATTGTTATATTTTTAACAACTTTGAATTTTATTATATAAGGATTCTATCAGATATACTTTTTTATGCCTTGCACCTACGGCAATTTTTGGTTGATAAATTCACTTATAATAATTATCATCTTGTGTTTATTTACACACGTTGAATGTTAATATTATATTTATAAAAAATATTTTTAGTTTCTGTATAAATCGTTCTATTTTATAACATATTTTTTCTTTTATAAGTCTGAAGACTATAAACAAAAAAAAAAAGATTTTACTACGAAATTAGCTCAATTAAAATTTTAAACATTGAGGATAATATTTATATGTATGTAACAAGTATACTCTATCATACATTATAATTTTTAATTGGTGGTAATAATTTTTCATGAGCTGTTTTTTATTAAACAAGTGTGTATTAGGTTTACCATCTGACGTCACGTCCGCAATGATTATAAGTCTTAACTAATTCCAGCTGCTGCGATAGTCTTCTGCTATCAACTATCAGTCATATGTGATTAATTTACAGGTAGACAATGTTAATTTTCGTTTGCTGTTGTAATTTAATCTCTCTATCTATTTTATTTATCAATGTGTGCGTTTGAATAGAAAATTCAAAACAAGTGGTATTCTCATACGTTTTGATATAACTTTTTTTTATCATAATTATCAAAAAATTATAAAGAGTAAATTATAATATACATTAAGATAACAACGAAATATATATTTATTTATACTATATACATATATATATATAGTATAAATAAGGAAATGCATAATATTAATCCGTATTTAAAATAGTCTCAGAGTAATATTATGTCACAAAAATACTGTTCGAGGACTGCTTTAAGTTTGCGTTTCGTAACAATACGAAGACGAACTTTCTATTCAAAGAGATTTTACTACACTATCCTTTAATATTTTCTGTTCTATTAGATGTTGGAGCCTAGTTGGTTTGGTGGTTAAAACGCGTGCGTCTTAAACGATGATTGCGAGTTCAAACCCAGACAAGCACTACTGAATTTTCAATTTGTGTTTATTCATATCGAGTTTGGCGGTAAGGCAAGACATCGTGTAAATCATTATGTGTCTAATTTCATTAAAATTCTGACAAATGTGTATCCAGTTACCTTAACCCTTAAAGGGAGAGGTGGTCTTAGCCCAGCAGTGGGATATTAACAGGCAACATTGCTTTTATATTTTCAAGTATTGTATCCAAGAGATATAATAATAAATACCAATGTACATTCATTTAATACTCGGAAACCACTAAAATACATATTTAGGTAAAAACCAACGGGTTAAACTACACTTTCCATTTACTATAATCACTTTAAACACCATTGTAATTTTTAAAACTTATTTCACACTTAAAATAAATCAAACGATCGCCACCTGGATTGGATTTCCTTATTATATTGAATTTTGTTACTAATTTAAAAAAAATAATAGAAAAAGTACCCCGCTATGTGTATACATGTTAGCCTGTGGTCGATTTTACTTTGACTTTCAATAACGACTTGTTTCGAATGAAAAAAATCTACAAGATAAAATAACTAGCGTTACGTGGGAATCAAATCTGTGAACATCTCGTTATAGTTTAGTTGCGACGATAACTAAGCAGTCTTTACAGTATTTTAGACAATTTCACTACGCCCGGAGCGCCGCGGGTCGATGCGAGGCGGGCGGGGTGTTTCAGACTTCAGTACTTCGACGGATCGTAAGCGAACCGCTCGCTCGGTGTCATCTACCCCTCTCGCGAGTGTAAAAAAGATAGACGCTACAGGTACCCTCTTCCAATGATACATGACAGTAATTTTGCGCCTACTAACATTTGAATATACAACAGGTCTCGGTAATAGAAAACTTGTTTTAGGATGTTATATTTAGTTTATTAGCTTTAATTTATATTTAAGTACAGTATTTTTGTATTTCTTTAATATATAATTAAATTTAAATTTTTAATTTTTAACGTGATCAAATTTTTAAATATCACTAATTTAAATTAAATTTATTAAAACTTTATAAAAGTTAAGCGTGATTGCTTTTTTGCGCGCTTTCTTATTGCGCATGATCAACGCACGAAAAACTAAAAGCTAATAAAAACCTTTAAAAATTATGACCATTATTTAATTGCGTCAATTTCGAATCCATATTTTATTAGTAAACCTTTTAAAATAAACTTATATTTCGTTTTAAATAAAAGCTTCGAGCTTTCAAGGTGAATTACCACTGTAAAAATCATCGTAAGTATATTATTATTAAACAAATTGTTAAGTAAGAGCGAAATATATAAGATTCATTAATAATTTCATGTTTCAATGATATCTACATAATCTTATGAGATCCGTTGGGATTTCGTATATCATTTTATGTTATCGAAATTGAATGCAAGACTCTCCGATTTGAATTTTCAATTTAGGCGTAGCTACGACAGCCCTTAAGGATACCTCGATATATCTATGTACGTATATAATGTGCATGTCGGTAAGGTCGAAATTTCCTGTGACCTAGATTTTATTTAGCTAAAATGGATGCTTCGGAAGAGAGTCGTTCGATAGATAGGGCGAACTTCGTGCCTGGGGCTATTATCGCTATCTAAGTACAGTTGCTTCACTAACTCCCCATTTTGTATTATGGTTTCTACGTAAATGTATAACGGTAGAATTTGAGTAATAGATTAGCGATGTTATTCATGCACAATTTTAAACGTATTCTAAATTTAAATATTCAGATGTTTTTTAAAATTATTTTGTAGATATGAAAAATAGAATTAAGACAGATTATAAATATATTTTTCAACCGATTAAAAAAAAATATATAAAAATATTATTTTATGAAAAATAATCTTCCGTCCGATCAATATTTGTTCGTTATTTAAAATTAAATGCAATAATGATTATTATTTGGATTTTTTACATTCGAATATAGCATTATTTGTAAAAGAGAATAATATGACGCCATACATCGATACGCTATTTCTATATTAAGACATATATATTTAAGGTTTACATAATAACAGATTATATTATTTGAGCTAATTTTTAAGTGACAATGTTACCCTTAGACCTGGGTATCCGTGAGCGTGACAGTTACGAAATTTAAGCGATTATAGTGAGCGTGACCTTTACGAAATTTAATATAATTATACGTTTCTATATTTGGGGAAAACTCATTCATGATTATAACTATAAATAAATATTTTCAGAAAATATATTTTTGCAAATATGATATATTTGAATACTATCATGAAATTATTAAGATATTGTTTTTTTTTACTATAAATCATATATAATATTGAAACGCAATAATGATATAAAAATCACAGCCTTCAAATGTCCTACTACCAGTCAACGGCCGTCAAGGTGACTCATTCTTTTTATGCATATTCGACCTCGATGCTCCAACGAGGCTTGGTGGTCTTTCAAAATTTCATTCCAAACATAAATTTCTTCACGATATTTTTATTCGCCAAGTACGAGATGAATCATTACGAACACAAATGAAGCACCACTGTAATAACACCTAATATTCACGTCTAAGCCTCCGTTCAAAGTCGTGTTTAATTAAATTACATGTCAGTAAAGACATCAAGTTAAACGATTCGATAGATTGATACGCATAATAATTACGGCACGAAGTCGTATTACACATACACGCACATTATCGTCAAATACAAACTTATGTTTGTAATAAAGATTTTTTTTTTGTATGCGTAGGTCGGGCGAGCAGATGAACTATTTGATGGCAAATGGTCACCATTTCTTAGATCACTTTTGCGCCACCTTGGGTACTAAGCTGTTATAGCCGTTGTTCCTTTAGCTGCACTGCCTCACCCTTTAAATCGGAACACAACAATACTGAGTACTGCTGTTTGGAAGTACAATATCTCATGAGTGGGTGGTACCTACCCAGACTTGTACAAATACCTACCACCAAGTTAACAATTTGTGAATTACAATTCGTATTAAACGAAATACAGAGAATTTGAGTACAGTTACACTTGACAGTTTAATTCAATTGATATTCAAATTATTTTCAAGTAAATTTTTAACAACGTTTTAGATATTTCACAACATTTTTAGATCACCTACTACCCACTACTACTACTTTGGTAGTAGGGATTTTTAGGTGGGTAAGTAATTTTAAGTAGGTAAGTAATAAATAGTATTGTGGTATTCCGGTTGAAGCATGAATGAGCCCGTGTATTACAGACACAAACAACTCATCTAAATAATAACTAAGGAATGGGTTCAAACACTAATGTATGTCGATGGTGACCAGTTACACTTATTACATCCGATGGACGAGCCTTTTTTAAATTAATTTAAAAATAGAATGAAGTATGTCGCAGTTTGGCTGCCAAATTATATAGAATGTTATCGTAATTTAAGTGGTACTTAAATTTCGTGGGGGAATCTCGAGGTAATATCCCTAGTAGGCGTTTATGATAAGACGTTTCAGTTACAAGATGTCGGTTGATTTAAGTAAATAATCATTATAATGGTGTTTGGGATTTATGGTTTCTAGAGAGGTAGTAATGATAAAATGAAGTATCTTGTCAGTGAACTCAAACTAGCAACACCAAGTTACCGATTTCGCAAAGACAATAAATCCTTCGCGGTTCGAGTATTTTAATAACATAATAAAATCGCTCAGACTGTTTTAAATTTATTACTGTATGTGTTAATAATAACTAAGCTCATGTTATTAATTATTAAAAAATACTTAAAAAATATTAATTATGAATATTATTGTAACGAAAATTTGGAGGAATAGATGTTTGTTACTCAATTACGTCAGAACCTTGAACTAATCTGAATGAAATTTGGAACAGAGAAAGATTTAGAAACAGTCTTGAATTGCACATAGATTTTGGAATGGTGAAAATCGAAATCAAAATCACAGTATACTTTATTCAATCTGGCTTATCATTTTGAATCGTTATTTTACAAACTATATTAAGTGAAGTTACCACCGGTTCGGAATGTAGAGAAGAACCGGCAAGAAACTCAGTAGTTTTTTTTTTCAACATTTAAAACACAAATTTATGTATGTATATAAATATCCTGCCTGGAAGTCAACGAGTATTAGCTCCGCGCTTTTTTATCATCTTAATTTTATCCTTTTCCGGGATAAAATCTGAACATACAATCTACCTTCCTCCTCCCATCTGCGCAAACACACACAGACACACACACACACTGGTGCACACGAAGCCATGGGCGGAAACTAGTAAATAATAAATGAGTGTGGAGTAAGTTCGTCGATTTTCATGCGGTATTCATAAATAAATATATATATATATATAATATTTCATGTCTACGTTTGTAAAAAAAGGTTAACTACTGAACATCTTGCTCTTTTTGGTAGAATATCTATATTCTCAATCGGTTGTATCATTACATTAAGTTTAATCTTGAAAAAGGCGAGTCTAGAGTGTTTCGATTTGACGTCAAAATGTCCGGAAGAATAAAGGTAGACAAATTTCAGTAGGCACCAGGTAATGCGATTTTATTAAAAAATAAATTAAGTTTAAATAATTAATGATGTAATGATCAAAACAAAATATGATTTAAATTACAATTAAAACAGGTTTTAGGCTTAAGTATCAATTTTAGTTTATTTTGTGTATTTTTACACAAAATAAACTAAAATTATTATTTATTAAATTGGTAAGTGGGGAAATGTGCCACCGGATGGTAAGCGGACACCGTCGCCATCGTTATTGGCGCATTAAATCCATTTCATAAAATAACAATGCGTCAGCATCCTTGGGAAATCAGATGTGTCCCCTGTGTCTGTAGTTATACTGGCTGTCTCACCCTTCAAACCGGAACACAACAATGTATTGTTGTTGGGCAGTTAGGCATTGCTATTGGTGGTGATGGTGCTGGTGGTACCTACGAGATTTTTTTTTTAATTATCGTGATACTGCCCACTGTGACACCAACAGATGGAAGGATTTCGTATTATTACGGTACGAAGGTTTAACGAGCTGAGCCTGTGTATTTACGATACAAGGGGTATAAGTTAGATTTTACAGTAGGCAGCACATTATCTTCTACTTACTTCTTAAGTTATTCGTTGAATGTTACTTATAAATATCTTATAATAAGTTTATTTAAAAAAGTTTACATTTACGACTTAAAGCGTATAGGTACGAATCAAAATTAAAAATAGCTTGGTTTTAAATCATGAATGCGTGAAAGGATGCCAAGAATGCAAGCGACATTTCCAAGTTGAATCGCAATTCCGATTCTCTGGGCGAAAAATGAATAAATCTCCTGTCACTGGTGGATGCAATAAGACGGGGCATCCCGACTAATATTACGAACGCGAAAGAGAGTTTGTTTATTTGTTACGCTTTCACGTCTTAACTACTCAACCGATCAACATGAAATATTTGCAAACATGGCTACGAGAACGTTCATAAAGTTACCTCTCATCTGCCCTGATTATACGCTGGTAAAGCAACGGCTGGAAGTTAGTACGTTTTGTAAATATTTTTGTACTCCAAGGTCCAAGTGTTACTGCATGCGGTACAAAGATATAATTTTCAATTAGAGACGAATATTTGCATCGTTTGTTCGCTTCAGCATTTTCCGCTGCGACTGCGGCCTTTGAAATTGTGTTTCTGATATGAGACGGGGCCAATGTGTCAACGCTTGTTTCGTTCCTAAGCACGTGGTACGTTAGGCACTGTCTTCCAATTCCAAAGAGAATTATAATTAAAACAGGCTCTTACATCTATACCTTCTAATATTATAAAGAAATCAAATTTGTATCAGCGTTCAAAATGATTCTGTTACCAAATTTTACAAAAATTGTTAACGAATGCTTGTGTGAGAAATGTATTAGTGAGTTCATGATTGATAGCACATCTTGGGAATGAAACGATCGCCTCCTGGCTATGTCTTTTCATATTGAATATTAATTGTTAATAGCAAAATTGACAAAAAAAGACCCTCTTAGATTCTTTCGCCGGTTATTCTCAGGTCAGGGTGTTTTATTTTCCGAACCGGTTGTAGTGTTTAATTTCACAATAAATAAGTATGTGTAATGCTTCTCATCATCCTCCTGCCCTTATCCCAATTTTACTTGGGGTCGGCGCAGCATGTCTTCTTCTTCCATACTTCTCTGTCGGACGTCATCTCACAAGTAACATTCTTTCTAACCATATCGTCTTTCACACAATCCGTCCATCGTTTCTTGTGTCGTCTCCTACCTCTATATCCATCCACATCCATCCTCAAAACCTTTCTCACAACATGGTCCTCATTCCTCCGCATAACATGCCCATACCAAGACATCCGGTTTCCAGATAGCTTCTCGGATGTGTAATGCTTCTATATTGAATAAAAGAATTTTAGTATATTTGTATGTAAAGGTTTTGTAAAAAAATATCACTGGTAGAAAGCTACTTTATTTTTGAGTGCTACAGTGTACAAATTATATCATAATATTTTCTTTATTAATAAATTGAATCCGTGCGTAGTCGGGGCGGGAGGCTAGTAATTTATAAAGTATTCTTAGTAAATTAATTTTCTTATGTATTATTTAAGTCTTGTCTCGTACTCAATGAGATTTTCTAGAATGTTATCTTTTGTCTCAGATTACTCTTGAATCTAAAGTGTTTCGAACAGTTTAGAATTCCTTTAGAATTATATTTGTCGTATTAACGTAGCATTATGAGTATAACCGTGCCTTTCGTTAATTTTGTGAAAGGTGTCAAACTGTGAGGCCAACTATTTACAAGCCAAACAGTAATTATATGTATGTTTGTCAGTGAATGGTGAGTGAGCCAGTGTTACCAGTACAAGAACAATAACATTGGTCCCGCGTTTTTAGTGTTTAAATGTGCAAAATATGTTTAAAATTCTTCACATGTACCTGGATAGCTGCTTTAAGCTTTTAAATATTTTTTTTAACTTTTAATTTTTCTTTTTTATTTCAACTTAATTTGTATTTCAATATTATGCCACCTTTTGTTTTAAAGGTGCGCTGCGTCCCCTCTGTTTTAAACTTCAACGCTCGACCAATTCAAAGTAATATTCTATTTATCAAACCAAGAAAATTAATATTATCAATGAGACAAAGGTGTCGCATTGAAAATGAATGACTCAGTAAAACCTCCCGTGGGCGATGCTACGCCAGTTAGTGCTAGTAATTCAATAATTGTATATAAAATTAACGACCACATTGTATGACTTTTAAATTATTAAATTCATTTCTTTATAATTCAAATGAATTAATTTATAAAAAAAACTTACACAGTAAAGTTAATATCTGCATTTGTTTACTGCTTATAAATGGGATACGTTAAAATGCGAAACTTTTATACCGAAGAAAAATGTTCAAAGGGTAAAAAAAAAATAAAAAAATGCGACGTTTGAGATTGGAACAACCCTCATGGCGGCATAATTTACATTTATATGGACATAGAAATAGAATATGCCGCTGAGGCGGCGAACATCAAAGTTTTTACACGCTTCAATGAGAATATTATAACAAGGCATATTATATCATTACATGCTGTATATGTACTTTTTTTAGGTATATTAAAAATAAACATAATCAGCCTGTAAATTTCCCACTGCTGGGCTAAGGCCTCCTCTCCCGTTGAGGAGAAGGTATGGAGCATATTCCACCACGCTGCTCCAATGCGGGTTGGTGGAATACACATGTGGCAGAATTTCGTTGAAATTAGACACATGCAGGTTTCCTCACGATGTTTTCCTTCACCGCCGAGCACGAGATGAATTATAAACAAATTAAGCACATGTAAATTCAGTGGTGCCTGCCTGGGTTTGAACCCGAAATCATCGATTAAGATGCACGCGTTCTAACCACTGGGCAATCTCGGCTCTTTATTAAAAATAAAAGCATGAGGAATTATAATTCATTCAACTCGTATGTATTTTATGCATGTTCAATGATTACTTGAAAACGGCCAAATTGATTTGGATGATTAGTGTTTAATCCAATGTGGTCCCTTCGAGGTCGCATGCATTTCACCTTAAAGTATTAAATATAGTTTTACAGAAAAATTATGAGGTATTTTTTGTAGTAATGCCCCAAATTAATTAAGGAATTACTAATATTCATATTTAGGGCGCTTTTTAAGCTTATCACTTGTGTTAGGAGTGGGGACAACAATAGCCCAAAGGGCTGACCCTTTCCGATCCTGAGATCGATCCTGCGATTTTTTCATCACATCTATCATATAGTCATATCATATCATGATATTGTCGATTCACATTAATTGTATTTATTTTATTTGTCAATGACCTGAATATTTATAACACTTAGAAATCGAACCAAATCGAGTTATTTCATGAAACGTAAACGATTTTTTTACCAAACAAATTAATCGTTAATATTTGTTTTATAAACGTGTTATGAAATTAATAATATTAGTTTGCGTCTGTAATTTCAATCTCGGGATATTAAAACATGGCGCGAATAATTAAAGCCCTTATCCAAATGAGGTCAGCGCTCCCTGGGTCATATACGCATTTACTGTTATTTAAGGTCTCTATGATAACAAAATTATGAGATCAGTATAGTTCGTCTTATCCCGAATTTTTACAAAAACTACTAAACATTTTATATTATATTTCAATGTGTTAATATTATGTATATTTTTGATACAGCAAATTGATGTCGCTGTTCTGGTAAACGCTGTGAGTAGTGCCTACAGCAGTTTTTGTGAAGGAGCATCTGAGTAGGTTAGAAAATAAATGATACATTTAGAAAGAAAGAAAGAAGAAAGAAAAAACATTTATTGACATACACACATATAAAGAAAAAAAATATATACAAAAATGGATATAAAAACAACATAATAATAAAGAAAATATAATTAATATGACACTTGTGTGCAGTCAAAAGGAGACAGCTCAGGCTATGAGGGATTTTTATCCCTCTGCTGATTTTCAGCTGTCTCCCTTGTCATTTATTAGATATTATACGAGTATTTATCCCAAATAGATAGGAAAACTCAAAAAAAGTTTTGCATTTATAATATAAGTATAATAGAGTGTAGCCTTATAACCAATTTTTCTTCTTAATACCAATAAGTTTCCCTTAAAATTTTAATAATGCATATATTCCATATACAGACGAACAAAGATTTCTTTTAACAAGACAAATAACTTTTTAATTATTTCTTTTCGACAGCTAAAAAAATATAGAATATCAATGGAATATTTTTACAAAAACATTACATGTTCAATCCACGATTGACACTTGGTGCCAGGCTTGGCTTGGCTTGGCTTTGTACTTATCAATAATTCAATCGACAAACGGTATTATCTGTTAGAAGAGTGCGTGAATCAGAGACACTTCCAAAAATTTGACTTATGTAGAAAGATGGTCGTGACCATTCAGTAGAACACTAGTGGGTCACCCACGAATATTCAACACATTTATAGGAATTTCGAAACCTATGATAGGTTATTTTTCATTTCATTTTATTATAAACTGATGACTTCTATTAGCGCGTTTTACATTTGTTTTTTTTATACAGCCATAGCGCCGTTCTCTACCCGGCCAGTCACTTTTATCCGCTCTCTAAAATTAATTATTTATTAAATCGGGACAATTTATTAAATTTAAATCAAGAATCCTCTTTAATTTTCCGCACATCTACGACTAGAGCTCTTCAAAATAAGACCATAACCGATCTTCTACGTGTAGCTATCTATCTATATTTAACTGTGATATATCTTTGTTATTAATTCGAGCATCTATTAACTGTAGCTTATTCTGAATATTAGGAAATAGAATTTAGGAAAGCGTTATTCGAGTGAACCTACACATTTGGGAATATTGATTTTCTCGGAAACGGAAAGTGTTTCCGTAAATAGTAACAGATGAGACCGCACCGAAGGTATTAGCAGTTCACGGAGATATTTTTAGCGGTACCTACAAGTATTACCTATAACTTTTATGTATATTGGCTTAGTAGATATAATGAAATATACATTGCATAAATTAGTAACCACTTAGTATAATTATCGTAACCTCATAAAAAACATGCTTGCACTTCTTTTTTATGATATAGGTAGGCAGACGAGCAAATGGTCCACCTGAAGGTAAGTGGTTATTGCCCATATACATTCGCACTGTACGATGGTCACCATCGCATAGACATTAGCGAAGTAGGTAATATTAACCTCTCCCTATATCGTCAATATGCCACTAACTTTGGATTAGTTTCCAAGGTTGGTTTTTATGTCCCTTGTGCCTGTGATTACTCTGGCTCACTCTTCAAACCGGAACACATAATACTAGGTATTGCTGTTTTGCGGTAGAATAAGTGATAAGTGCGTGGTACAAAATTAGGCTTGCTCAAAGCCCTGCCGCCAAGAAAACTTAACTTTTTATTATTTTATACTGTCATAGTCACAACCGTGTCGTTTCTTTTGAATAAAATATATGGACACAGAAAATTGTACACAATCAAGTTAATAGAGAAATACATAGCACTCATGGACAATTAATTACACGATTATGTTAAAGTTACATGTGTATAGATTTTCAATTATTTTATATAATAATCTTTGTTAAACTATTTTGGTAAAATCTACATTGGAAATTGATAACTTTTAATTTGATATGACCTTGTAAAATGACGCTTAAACTTGATTCTATAAAACAAGTTCTCCAGGTGGCCTTATATACTTTACTTTGACGTATAATTCTTCAGACAATTTTTTTACATTACATTAACAGCCTGTAAATTTTCCACTGCTGGGCTAAGGCCTCCTATCCCTTTTGAGGAGAAGATTTGGAGCATATTCCACCACACTGCTCCAATGCGGGTTGGTCAGACAATTACTGTCCTCAAATTCAGATAGTTTTGTTGTAGGTATAACAGTTCGCTTATTTCAAAACTATAGTTACGAAGTTGGTATATTTACTGGTAACAGTTACATGCATATTTGATTAAAAATTGATTGCATTGTTCCCATCATTCCACGCGGTCTTGAATTGTAAAATGGCTTAAGTCAGGTCATCGATAAAAGAAATTCGTGGAAATGAATGTATATAAGTATCTTACAGAAATAAATAGAAAACCTCTTAATTATTGCCAGACTGTTTCCGTCATCTTCAACTTTAAAGCTTCTGCTGTTTTGGTTATTTTAATGATATTTTTAAAACAATTTGTCGAAGGGCAGAGCGTTCTGAAGTGCCTAACATCCGATAAAAGGTTCGCTGTTAGTATGACCGCGAAGGCATTATTTATGCTTATGGGTGGGTAGTAGAACATTAAACACTATCGCTAAGTTAGACAACTGTATGAAATGTGTATATTTTTTAGAACAAACGTTGGCCGACAAGAAAATGTGCCACTAGTTGGTGTGGTCGCCACCGCCAATTAGTGCCGTAAGAAATTTAACCTTTCCTTGAATCGCCAATGCGCCACCAACCTTGGTTGGATAAAAGATATTATATACGTTTCTGTCGAGAAATTCTTAGTCGCAATCTGGAGTATGGAATTTCGAAATAATTATAATTTCGTACCTTTTCTCAGATTTGCCGTTCCATCGGATTATTAACATGACGGAATAGAGAGTGCACCTGTTTTTCCAAAGCAATTGCACTATTATACCTTACTATTATATTCCAATTGTCTAGTCTTCCTTGACAAAAGATGAAATCACTTAGACATACATCACTGTCTTTATCTCTAGCATTTTGCAATAAACTTAGTTTATCCAATATAAATACATTCTTGATAGTAAAGTAGAATCACTTTATGTCCCACTACTGGGCAAAGGCGTCCCCTCCCTTAGAGGAGATGGTTTGGAGCTTAATTTAAAACGCTGCTCCAATGCGGTTTGGCGGATACACATGTGGCAGAATTTAATTGAAATTGTTCTCCTCCACACAAATTAAGGGCATAAAAATTCAGTAGTTCTTGTCTGGGCTTGAACCCACAGTTATGGTTGAGATGCACGCGTTCGCACTGGTCCATATCTTAATAGTAACGGTATAAATAATATTTTAAAATAAATTAATCTCTAATTATAAAAGTATATGTACGTAATAATATGTACATAATACGTAGCCCATATTCATCGTATACAATTCCAGATACAAAAGAAGATTTCACCCTCAAAATCGTGAATAACTTTAACGTAATCTACGAACAGTTCCTTGCAAAAGTGAACTACTCCAAAAATTCTGTCGAGCAAATTATATTGCGAGTATCTGGAACCTGACGTCTGGCAATAAAGAATGTTGGTTTTTAATAAGTTTCTGTGAAGCATAGTGAATTAATGTTAGCATTACTAAAATTACGTAGATCTTGGAGCTCTAGGAATTTAGGCCATGAGAATCATTTTAATATTACTTTTCAATAAGCTTTAATTTTTTTTTTTTTTTAATTCACCCAAAACTGATAAGAAGATATACATAAATTTCACAGTAAGGTAGTATTTAACTTCAAAACTACCGCAGGAGGGAACTGTTTAGATTCTGGGATTTTGAGCAAACTTTTTTTACTTTTAATTAATTTCACCTGATGCTCACCTGATGGTACCACCATCCACATGAACCTTTGTAATGTAACGTATATTAATCATTCCTTATATCACAAATGCACCACCTTTGGCTTTCAATAGAATGCATATTGGGTATGTAATCACATAATAAATTAAGAAATATGAGTACATTGTCGAATTTAAATGACTTGGTTTCCGTGGCTTTTGTGTCATTAATGTCGTCAAACATCAACAAATTTACCGAAACATTGTACCAACTATACCCAGATATAAAAATACATACAGTGCTAATTTTACTATTTCATATTTAGATAAATCAAGTTTTATTGCAAGTATGTAAATGTAAGTAAGACTTATTTATTTATAAATGATATGTTTTATAATAATTTATATTTTATGTTAATAATAGAGCCAGCGTGTTAACAAATATAGGAATTCGATTTTAACCTGGTTCCAATTGTCGTTTTATATTCAAGCTTTGGTGTTATGGCAAATTCCCCTCATTTGGGGCTTAATTTGGGGTTCATAAATCTCAACGTCATTTGAATTATTTAATTTAGATAAATAAAAAGATGCGTGAAATTTTTTGACAAGCCATTTTTGTCACATACTAATCTGATTAAATATTCGTTTAATGACTTGTTATCTAACGGCGATATTGACATCTTTCATAATAATAAAACTAATTTTATTAAACATTCCAAAGATCTCATTGTTCGATCTCATACCTAATAAGTAATAAATTTAAGTTTTGTTTTATATTTTTTATTTTATAAATATTCTAATTTGCTTTTATATTCCTCAGTACGGTATTTTTTCTTTGTTATCTTAATTATTATTTAGTTTTTTTAATTTAATTTTATATTTTATATAGGTTAGTTTGGCTTATATAGTTTCCTATCAAAAATATTTTTGAAGGTCAATGTTGTTTACACCTTTAAAGACGTATCATTTTGCATGTTACGCAACAGATATTAATTTTAAGTGCTTAGTGATATGTTGATGGTGTAACTTTTCCAATAAATAAATAAATAAAATTAAATACTAATAATCAATAGTACTGTCGCTCATTGGTCGCTTATTACGTCATCGGCTACAATCGACCAATTACCATTCAGATTTCAGTCACAGAAATTCAAGCACTGGAAGTAAATATAGCGACTGTTACGCGAATGAATTATTTTCCATCTTCTAAAAATATAATATCATCTACGCTTTTGGCAAGGGAAAATCTTCGAGATAAAACCTTAAATATATCTGTGAAGTCGGATTATATGTATTAGAAAAAGGATATTGAATATAGATTATTTTGACATTATTAGTATAACCATATTTTAGTAATAGTATTTTTGCACCGATTGGAAAACTGAATTTAGTCTCAGAATAAGATCTCCATGAAGGAATCTAACCCTATTTTTATAGATTATCTTTTGTCATCCCGAATTACAACTTCATTTTCTTTGCCACGCACTGGCATTAAAGGTTTTGATTATACATTTATTTCAGTATTTGATAAAATCAAAATCAAAATATTCTTTGTTCAAGTGAGCTCATAAAAGCACTTTTGAATTGTCATGTAACAGTGTAGAATTGAATGCAAAGCTATCATCGGTTCGGAAAGTAGATTCTGACAATAAGAACCTGAATCGATTACGTCATCGCTTGATCAAATACATAATGCCATTCGTAATTTAAAATTGCCATATTTTATCAACTGTCTGCAAAATTTTATTCTTTTTTTAAATTTATTGATGTATCTCCACAGATGGGGTATATGTGCTATTATTTTATATTGCATAATTACTTATTGATTTTATTTGCGTTATTTTAATGTGCCTCCATATTTTTACTGCAAGGCAGCATCAAAATCTAATTTTGAGGATTATCAATATGGTATTTATATCGTAATTGTGATAATGTTTGCATAGGACGACGAAAACTTCTTTATTAATTCGGGATGTGTGACAATTTTCTTACTTGGGCTTATTCGTTTTCATGATGAATATACAATATTTTGGAAAATGGTAATTTTTATTTCGTCACACATACTAGCGAAAATATTTTCGGTATTTACCTCATATTTTCAACAAAAATTAATAAATTATTTATCAATAGTTGGTGACTTTCCCAAGAATTGGAAATTGTAAGCTTCATTAGATACAGATATAAAAACCAACTTGAAAAAACAACCTTGATTTTGTATTTATTACATTCCTATAAATCTTATAATCCTCTTCGTTTTTATTCAGTAGATGTTTAAGAAAATATCTATCAGCGATCTCTTTTGGTTCTGTTATCGTTGCGGACCAAAGTATGGTTGCTTTGATCCATTTTCCAGGTCACATGTATCGTAAGTTCGCTCCGTCCAATCTCATTTTATTTTCTAATCTTGCTTTTAATTTACGGACCCGGTTTTATTTATGCTTTCATTGCGTTGTATGAATTAAATAATAAAAAATATATCTTGCTCATTTGGAACAGTGCATGAATTAACCAACGAACCCTTCTCTGCAATTGGATTTTCCAATTGAGAAAAAAAATAGACAATAACATTCCTTTTTACGTTTTTGACTTACATTTTTTCTGATAGAAATTTAGCTAGAGTGGCCTATTGCATGCATTCTATATTACCTTACTCCATAATTTGATAGGACAGCAATCCCATACGACCGAAGAAACAGGAAATAGGCTCGGCCTATCTTCTTTTTCAAAGAGCGGGAATTTAACATTGGTTACTTCCTAATTCTGAGCTGCTAGTGATTTTTTTTTAATCAAATAATCTTGGTATCTCAAATTTATAAGCTGGCCGCTATAATAACGAAGCCGTTAGTCCAGTGTACCATACTGATGATGATGGTTGTTGACGTTCTTCATAATACAATCTTTGGGAATAATTTTTACTCAACACTGTTTTTAAATTATTTCACATATTACAAGCATCTCAGAGTCCTATTTAGTTTGGAACGTAATTTACGTAAAATAATACCTAATTCTCTTCACGCTCAAACTATATTGGGATTATATTAATACTACATATCACTTTGGGTCTTACATAATGCTTAAAATAAATAAATAACTCACCTCAGTGTATCAACTCATTGTTACCATAAGTAACTAAATAACTCCTTGAATTCTGGATTTTTTCACATTCAAGTAATACTAAGTGTTAATTTTAAGTGCGTATATATATAAATAGACTTACAGTTATTCACATAGCTCAACGAATAAGCAACTTAATGCTGCAATGGTGAGCCATATACTGCAGAACCGATGGCCGTTGGGGCAGACTGGTTTCTTGAGTTGAGGAGTCCTGTAGCCAGGTCGATGGTTTTTGTAAGGCAGTGGGATGGGGTTTGAAGAGGAGAGCTGAATATCGAATGGTATGCCATGCCTATGTCCAGCAGTGTACTGACTGACTATGAAACAATCTATCACCAAAAGTATGTTCATAGGGAGTTTTGTGTCAGGTTGTCAGGTTGTCAGGCTAGGTCGTAAAAGCTTTCCCAATTATTTCCATGCAGGTTTTACGCTCCGTTGGTCCCAAATACATAAATAAATTGAATGATGTGCGGTTGACACCTATAAATATTTTAAATCTATATTACGCATTATAGCTAAAATATATTGTTTACTAAATTGTCACTTGTGTCTTTGTATAGATAAAAAAATATAGAACATATATATAACAAGCAATTACACCATCTACTAAACCAATAAAGAAATTCTCATAAATACATTCTACCCATAATTAGCTCCTTCGGCAACCCTTCATAAATGAACCATACGATGAAATTTATACTCATCCTTTTCGAAATAAATACGCAGGAAATTATTAATTCATAATAATGTGACTTATATAAAATGACATTCACGAAGACGCAGTGCTTAAATTATTTTTTAGGAGGTAAATAATCACATAAAAAAGCGAGTTTTCAAAAACATGACTATGACCCATGAGTTGAGATGCAGGTTCAATCCTGACCCCGTAAAAGAAGAAACATCTTAAATACCTAGAATATACATATTCTGATTTAAAAAATTAAAATGTGAAAAAATAGCATAATAATGTCAAAGTTTTAATTTATTTCATGACTGTAGCTAGAATTTTTTTTACGGCGAATTACTTTAAAATTTGGATCGTTTTCAAAATCAATAAGACATCAAAACATCGAAGCAAGGCATCATTTACTTTTAAATAGCTAGTTGACACACGCAGTTTCGCTCGCGTTTTAGTGGTTGGTTAGTCAGGAGTTACGTATAAAAAGTCCTTTCTTGGGGTTCAAGCTTTCTCATATCAAATTTCATCTAATTCAATTCAGTGGTTTGAGCATGAAAACGTAACAACAGACGGAGTAACTGTCGTATTTATAATATTAGTACAGAAGTAACCTTCAAATTCTTACCATAGTGAAATATCACAAATACAACTAAAAATCCTGCGAAAAATACATTTAATATTATATAATTTATTTGATTATTTAATCAGATTAAATACATCAATCCACGAATTCTATAAGATTTATAATAATAAAATTTGAGTATTTAGAGGTTCTAGCAAAGTACTATAGAGCGGAGTAATTTTAACCCATATGCACTAATCGACAACGTAAGATTTCCAACCACTTGTATAGTGGTTGAGAATCATACCACCAGCAAATATTTTCAAGGAGAGTTGGCGTCAAACAGGTAGGCGGCCGTCCGCGAAATCCCTTTTTCATGCAGCTCACTCAACTCGCTGACCCTTATTAAATCGGATAAGGGCAGTGAATGATTTATATAGATATTTTATAGATATCGAATAGCAATACTTTGTATTGAAGTGAAGTGATCCGGTTCGAATAGTAAGTGAGCGTGATTTCAGGCACGAGGTAAATAACCACCAGGTATTTCTTTTTTTTATATTTAAGATTTGTAAATAATAACAAATTGATAAAAAAAATAATCCCGTTGTCTTTCGCCGGTTCTTCTCAGGTCTGGGTATTTTCTTTTCCTAACCGGTAGTAGTGTTTAATTTGACAATCAATAAGTAAGTGTTATGTTTCTATATTGAATAAAGGAATTTGATTTGAATAACATTTTAAATCCCGTGGTTGTCGACCGCATTAATTTTCTTAGCTTTCAGATTCAGAATATTGCATTAAACACATAATCACCACAAATGTTTGTAGTTCAAGGTCATTGACCTCCGAATGTGTGCTTTATAGATAATAATTGTATATTTAATCAAAAATGAACCTTCTTGCAAGGAGATAATAACTAAAATTTAATTTCTTAACAATATACATATCTAGTTTTTATTTATATATAAAAATCAAAACATTTCATATTTCGTAGAATATTTAATGAATCAATCTGCCCTTAATGAGGAGACGTGAGCGACCCGATTGCTTTTATATTACGTCGTTTGCAGCATCTCGGGGAACGCGTAACTGTGCATGTTCGTTTCATTTCCGTCCCGAGACGTCGACAAGAAATGACAATATCTCACGAAGGTAAAACACTGGAATTCTTCTGTACGCCTTCTGAGAATGTGAACACACTTTCGAGACGTTGATTAATATATAAGTTATTTATTGCATTAATAACTTATCTCTGTTTTCCGTTAATTTTTGTCAATTTAGTAAAATTTTTGGGTGTAATTTTTCTAAACTTCACGCATATCGTGTGTGTGGGAATTCTTCGATGTTTTGGAAACCCCTCGAAATTGTGCTCATTCCATCTTATTTAACAGTTCATTTCCGTTGACTGCCTCGTTGGCTTAGTGGCTAGCTTATGCGATCACATTGTGTCCTGAGTTCAAAGCATCTATATCTATGTAGATAAATCAGCATCAACCTTAAGTTTAGGAGTTGGTAACTTTTGACTTCCGTACCTCGGATAGCACATAAGCAACCGTAACGTTTGTTGTGTTTGCGCATATATCATACATACTCCATAATATGACCTGCACATTTGGTTCAAATATTAATTTTGGTCACCACGGATCAAACTCAGTTAGGAATTAATTTTTTATAGAAGCTATCTATACTAATATTATAAATGCGAAAGATGCTCTGCCTGTCGTTCTGTCTGTTGCTCTTTCACGGCCAGACGACGGAACCAAATTTGATAAAATTTTGGTTGAAGCAAGCTTGAACTCCAGAGGATATGAAACTCTTTTATGTTTAACTTCTTCACGACCAAGCCCTAAAACGCGAGAAAACTCGTTGCAACAACATGTCATTCATTATTATATATTTGATCAAATTTTATTAGTGTTTTTAAAGTAACACAAATGAAACGATATCATGTAAATTAGATTCCGAAAGAATTCAATGACGTAACAACCTATAAGTCTATAGTTTAAAATTGTGTATTTAATGACACGAGATATAAAACATTCGCATGACATTAAGAAGCTTAGAGCTGCTTTGAGCTGCTAGTAAAATAAAGTATTTTTATTTAAAGTCTGTTGTAGAAAGTATTCTTACCACACAGTAAATTGTTATATAAGTTTACTCCATACTACTTTTAATAGACTCTAAGAAGATTAAACTGAACGTCTAGTTTAGTTAAATTCATGTTTTCTACAGCGCTTTATTGCCACAAATGAAGCTAAAGCCATTGGGATTGGATTTAATCTATGAAGAGTCTATTGAAATCGAAGACGAAGTGATTTCAGCTTTGGATTAAAACCGACTTAAAGATCAATGATTCTTCAGACACAGTTCAAATAGTTTCGTCATGATTTTATTTTATAACCAACGAAGTAATTTAAAAATTATAATTAATGATCGTGGTAATATTTATGAAATGATGATTACATTTTAATAACTCCGCTATGGTTAAAATAAGGAACTGAAATTGATTAAAATCGGTACCATGAAAAGTTTTGGGTATTCATGGGTTAAGAAATTAATTTTGACAAATTATTATTATAGATAAAGCCGAGGTGGTCCAGTGGTTAGAACGCGTATATCTTAACCGATGATTACGGGTTAAAACCCAGGCAAGGACCACTGAATTTTCATGTGCTTAATTTGTGTTTATAATTCATCTCGTGCTCGGTGGTGAAGGAAAACATCGTGAGGAAACCTGCATGTGTCTGATTTCAAAGAAATTCTGCCACATGTGTATCCACCAACCCGCATATGAACAGCGTGGTGGTATATGCTCCAAACCTTCTCCTCAAAGGGAGAGGAGGCCTTAGCCCAGCAGCGGGAAATTTACAGGCTGTTAATGTTAATTATTCTAGATACTAAATCGTCAATTTTACATAATTTTCCCATAACATAACATAACATAATCATCAATAATCATCAATTTTCCCACTAAATATTATTCATTAAATCTATTCCAATAATAAATAAATGCGAAAGTAACTCTGTCTGTATGTCTAGTACTCTTTCGCGGCTTAACCACTGGATCGAATTTAATGAAATTCGGTACGAAGCTCGCTTTAACTCCAAGGAAGGACATATTATTTTTATGTCACCTCACAACCAACCACTAAAACTCAAACAAAGCCGACAACAAGTCCAATATAAGCTAATAATGAAGGATAATAAAAACTTATATGTTTATATTATTATAAATATATTACTAGAAGCATTATACCCATTGAGTCGGGTTGACGTTCATATATTAAACCAGCTCTCTTGTCTTCATTATAAGAATTAATTCAATTTCAACCTTATTTATATAGTGGAACTCAATCTTTAAATACTTAAAATAAATTAGATTAAAGTGAGGTAAGTATATACACTCTTAGAAGGTATTAAAGGAGGAAACATCTTTACGTTGACTGTAAGATTATCGTTACCATCCAATTTCAACCTTAACAGCTTCGAAACTAGGACGGAGTTTGCTTGTATGTACTTATTATTTTTAGATGTTAAACAAACCTGACCTAAGAACAGATAAGAAAAGGAATTACGCCTTTAGAATAACATGTTGCATAACGAATGTCAGTTAGGACCTTATTAACGTTTGGTAACGAAGTATTTTATGAAATGATATCGCTAATGTCGCGGTTGTTTTGAAATTACGCGTATTATATAGAATACAATTATAAACAGCTTAACAGTTTTTATAACAAGATAGGCGGTTAATAATTAAATTAATAAAAAAAAAATGATATAGTTCTTTATATAATTTTAAACACACGATTTAGGATAACCTTAAAACTCGGGTTTTCCTAGTTTAGGGGCCAGGTTTTCAATGAATTTTGTAAAACTAAATTTTATTAATAAATATTGTAATTACATTTTTACAATTTCAGAACTCGCTTATATTCAGGTTATCTACCATCTGTTACTGTTTCATTTACAATCAAGATTCAATTAATTCAGAGCGAAAATGCAGTTAGATTTTTTTATGCGTATAATTTTTGAAAAGTATGTCAAAGTCTGATTCGCTAATTTCGCTTACTCGAATGATCATTGGTCGGTGGCAGCGGATGACGTAATAAGCGACCAATGGGCTTTCAGAATAAAACCCAATCTGTTAACTTAACTGACATAATTACATCAATACAGGTAAAAAATACTTTAGATTGATATGTTCTTTAAGAAGATGTCATCAGAATTTTCTTTCAATAAAATTGTTTATTCGCTTAAAATATATATGCATTATACGTAAGTATCTTGTAAATTTATGTATGTGTCGGCTTCTCAGATTAAATATTTTTTTATTTATTGTGAGATTTATTCTTATTGTATAAACTCTATATATGTAAACTTATATATGTAGTGTCTGGGTCTCGAGCTCCTAAGCTCCAACCGTAGGGGCAAACCAATGAATAGTTATCAGATTTTTGTGACTAAAATTCTCAATAAGTGCCGAGCGTCTGGATTTAACCAGTGTTTCTATACACTGCATACCAAGCCGTTTGTACCGCGTCTGAACTCAGGTCTAAATAGATTGCCGTTCAATTTGTCTTGTTTGTGTGTCAGTGGAATAATAGAGATTTTTTTAATGATAAAGAAACGTGGGCGAGCATATGGCAAGTGGTCCAAATAAAAAATGGCATGACAAGAAATATTAACCATTCCCTACACCAATGCGCTACCAACATTGAGAACTAAGATGTTATGTCCCTTGTCCCTGTAGTTACACTGGCTAACTCACCTTTTAAGCTGGAACACAACAATACTGAGTAGTATCTAAGAATCCGTCTATTTATGTCCTTACGCTTGTGCAAAATTCTCTTCTGTGTGGCCGAATTTGGTCACGACGATAATACTATCTAAGGCAAATTATTTGCGAGCGATTAATTTTCGGTAAAAATTTTTACCGAATTATTATTTGTCGGTAAAAATATTTCGATATGTTTATTAATTTGTATCAATTTTGGATTTTACGTGATGAAAACGGGACTTCTATTACGTTTCAATGCTCTCAGGAAGCGACGGTGTTTAATGGCGGTACGGGTGGACAAATGAGTTGGGCAGGTTATTAGTTAAAAGCACTCTTGCGTACTGCGCTGCGATGTATCTTCTGATCTCGCATTTTTCACGATACACTCACAATCAATCGCAAATCGGTGTACGGAATAGTTGATTAGAAGTAATCTGTATTAACAGAATCGATTTTTTTAATTTATATAACCAGTCGTTATAGTGGTAGGGTTGGAAGTTAAGACCGTAAATATTCGACTTATGGGTAAAGGTTTGTTGTTCTCTTAGGAATAAAGGTTCGAGTTCAATCTATTACACGGTTTCAGTGCGAGTTGATGGGTGTAGTAGAATTTTATTCGTGTTGTTGATTTCCGTACCATTATTTCTATTTTCGCCGAACATATTTTGAAGCAGAGCAGATTTTTTTATAAAAAAGTAAATCATTACACGTCATTCCTATTTAAAAACGACGATAAAGATCGTTTTTAACGCGCTAATTTCAAGCTTTATTATTGCAATTCGAGTTAAACGTATTTCAAATAAATAGCCCGTTTATTGATGATAGTTATGGGCTATATAACTTCAAGGAGCTCATGGACCATAAAATATGGCAACAAATCTGACAAATTGTCCGTCAATTTAGCGAGTGAGATGCACATGCAGACGTTGTTGATAACGTGTTTGTGTGTTATGAGTAATCAATGAAAGTGCAACTGCGGGATCACTTTGTACGAAATTGATAAAATCCGATTGCGTTCAATCTGTAGCTACATTGTTAAAATATCATTCCAATGATTTGATATAATTTGGTTCTTAATTCGTAATAAGTTCTGTCTCTCGCAGCGTTTATATACGAATTATATATTTTGTATTAAAACTGATAGTATGTTTTGGTTCGAAATTATTGACTAATTGTAACTTCCCAAACATTATTTTTATATAATAAATTTAATATTTATAAACATATATAACCGGATACAATTAAAATAGTATTATTTCAAATATTATAAGTTAAATTTTATCTGATATTTGTTAATAATTAATAGAAATTAAAAAAAAGGTACGACTGTTATTTGTTGTAGATAATGTTGAAACTGCTGGACAATTTTGTATCTGTTTCTTACTTATTCGGACGGTTTAAGGAAGCCTATTCTGATTTGAAGGGTGACTTAGACTAGGCGTCAATGTTTGTAGGCGGTAGTGACCACTTACTATGATCTATTTGTCAGTTCGTGTTCCAATATAATGAAAAATGTATGCTCGGTATATGACATTCCCGGTACAATTTCTCAAAAGTATCATATAAAAATAAGAATAAATGATGTCTAAGTTGATGTATCCTTTCTCATATATATATTATTATATAGTTTTATATATATATATATATATTTTTTATGAACATTTATTTTTAAGTAGTTCTAAAATTTAAAACATATTTTAGTTTAGGATGTTGATTTGTTTTATTTTTGTGCACGCTGTGTTCTTCTTTAAGTAATTGTGACACTTAGAATACTTAGAACTTTAGTTTTGTTATACTATATTATATGAATCGGTGTACACATTGTTGAAGAACCAAATAAATAAAAAAATAAGAAAAAATATATTACGAAGCGTTAGAGTGATAGATATCATGAAATATTTTACCGCCAAGCAGTTGGTTTTAGTTTGAAGGGTGAGTGACCCAGTGCTACTACAGATACAAGTTATATTTAAATACCATGATTGGTGGCTCACTGGCATGAGGAATGGTAAAAAAATATTTCAGTGCCAATATCTACGGGTAGTGATGACCACTTACAATCAGGTGTCCAATGGATTCGCAAACCGATGCTATTCAAATGGTATTAATAAATACCGTTCGATTCGCACATTTTATCGTGTAAAAGAAATAACATAGCATAAATTTATGTCGCGATAAGTCTATCGGGAGAGATATAACATATCTGTTTTTGGCAGACATATAATTTTACAAACATATTCCGTGACGATTTGTATTTACGAAATAAAAATCCCTCAACGAGAAACGTTAAATAAGTATGGAAAAATTGAGAATAGTTTTGTATGAATAAATGTAAAGGATCCACATAACGGGCACCCTCGTCGATGTCTCTATGATAAATTGCGGTCGTATAGCAAATTTATTATATCTATTGACGGTTTATTATGAAATTTATTTGCTAAACGATTATATAACAATTTGAAGGGCATAAAATAAAAAAAGTGATTTAATTTTATTTCAATAACAGAATAAAAATATATTAATACTTATTTTTATTAAACATCGCGCACCACAACAATAGTACTTTAATGATACGTATTGTATTGGTTGAAGTGTGATTCTGTAACGATTCATTTCATATCTCACTTGTGATATTTTGACAACTGACTTAACGTCATTTTGATACGTGTATCCTATAAATTTTATAATTATTTTAGTGAATGTTGCATATCACTTTCTGCGGTGAGTTTCGACTTTCTTCTTATAGAATCCCTCCATTAATATGATACAAGAACTCACTTCGTAACTCACTCATGAAATGTATAAAAATCGACTTGTGGCTATGACTATTTTGACACATGCATGATGAAATACAAATGTTATTAATTATAGTCTATGGCGCACATTACTTTTTGATATTTTGCGATTATGTTCTGCTTATATAAGAATTATAAGTTTGTTTCGGGGCTCGTGACTTTTATAGTATCAATGTTAAAGTTTATCTGTCGATATTGCGTCAATTGTATACGTTCATACAATTTTAATGGAACAAATCTAAGCTTTTATGGAATCCGCGTTAGTACATATTATGTGCAAAAATTTTGTATTTAAAATGAAATCCCTTTTTATTACCTTAGAGCCGGCTCATTTTTGGTCACCCCGAGATAATTAAAAATGCTTAGTATCACAAGGGCAAATGTTACTAGGAGGCCATCATTTCATACGGAACGGATTATACGCTTTGTTCTCATTTTACACACGTGTGACAAATATTACCGCACGTCTGACGCTACAAATAACAAAATTTCAAACCTTCCGATAAAGATATTCTGTTGATAAAAAATATAACTGTTTCGTATTTTGGTTACCGTCAATACTGTATGATAAATAAACTGATCAAATCAAATCTAAATTTAGATTCTATCGTGAAGAACCGGCAAGAAAATCAGTAGTTATTCTTTTCCAACATTTGTAATACAAATTTCTGTCAATTGAATACAATTGTATAATATATCCAGCCTGAAAATCAACAAGTATTGAACAAATATATTATTTATTTTTCCCAATTCAAATATCGGATACAATTTTGGCAACGTTCCTTTGAAAAACATCTTACCGACTATTCCTCAATGTTTATGTCAACAAAATAAACTTTATCTATAATAATACTATTATAATAACGATATTATTGTTCCCTGTAAAATATAAACAACATATAAATATATATACTATGTATCCGATATTCATCTTGAAAATATCATCATTCATACTTTAAAAGTTTAACTTAATCAGATAAATGTTATTTATTAGGAATAAAACAAATTTTCGTGGTTGTAGGGCTTTGTGCAAGCCCGCCTGCGTCGGTACCACCCACTCATCAGATATTCTACCGCCAAACAGCAGTACTCAGTATTGTTGTGTTCCGGTTTGAAGGATGAGTGAGCCAGTGATACAGGCACAAGGGACGAAACATCTTAGTTCCCAAGGTTGGTGGCGCATTGGTGATGTAAGGAATGGTTAATATTTCTTACAACGCCATTGTCTATGGGCCGTGGTGACCACTTACCATCAGGTGGCCCAATTAGTCGTCCGTCTACCGATATCATAAAAAAAAATACAGCCTTATCCTTACTAATATTTAGTCAAGTTTGTATGTATGAATGTTTGTTACTCTTTCGCACTAAAATTATTGAATGGATTTTAATGAAACTTTACAATAATATAGCTCATACATCAGAATAACTCATAGACTATAATTTATGAACATATTGTGAGAATAATACCGCGGACGAAAACTAGAAATGTATAAATATGATTTTATTGCTAAAATGTATTAACACTTGGTACATTGAATAAGGTCAGAGAAACTAGGCTACTATAACATTTTATACTGATTATTTCGTAATATTTGTTTACACCGAGGGATAAAACCTTAATCGTACCCTTGCCAAGTTGGGTCGGATAACTCTTAAATTTACATTTACGTGGAGTTACGCCGTGGAAATATTATCAGATATATTTTTTTTTATTATTTCAACAAGTTTTTCCTATTTCTAGGCCATGTTTAATGATATTTATATTGTATCAATGAGTAATTTATATGTTTTACTGCTATATATTAAGTAGGATTGGAATAGCACGCTAATTCTTTCGTGTATATTTTTACAACGGTATTTAAAAATCGAAATTTGTATATATCGCTGTAAAAATTAAATATATATATTAAGGTACGTTTGTTTGCTAAGATTCATAAAAATACATTTTACATTACATTAACAGCCTGTAAATTTCCCACTGCTGGGCTAAGGCCTCCTCTCCCTTTGAGGAGAAGGTATAAAGCATATTCCACCACGCTGCTCCAATGCGGGTTGGTGGAATACAATGTGGCAGAATTTCGTTGAAATTAGACATGCAGGTTTCCTTAAGATGTTTTCTTTCACCGCCGAGATGAATTATAAACACCAATTAAGTACAGGAAAATTCAGTGTTGCTTGCCTGGGTTTGACCCAAAATCATCGGTTAAGATGCACGTTCTAACCAGTCGGTCATCGCGGCTCATAAAAATAACTAAGTTTTAAATAATATAACGCTTTAGGAATTCAACAATCCTCTTGATAGATCAACAATAAACAATACAATTGTAAAACGCTTATGTGCTTCTTTCTTTTAAGATCTGAGGTATTTCCGAATCATTGATAGATATGTGACAGCAAGTTAAATTATCTTAATTGGTCAAGATAACATTGCAAAAATAATCATAAACAAAAAAGTTAAACTCAAACATACCTAGAAATAAATATATTTTACGTAAAGAGGATTTAATAACTTCAACCTTTTTAGACGTCGGTTGAAATGTAATTAACATTAAGTTAAACGTATTATATTTTCAGTGTAAAATTATATTAACATTAATTAGAGCCATGATGCTACGTTAATCGGGTAATATATTAATATATGACAATAACATTAAGTGCTTAAATATATTGACCGCGTGGAATGGTGGCAAGAATTTCCCCGTCGAATCGCAATTCCGATCCTCTGGGCTAAAAACGAACCAGCCCTCCTGTCACCAGTGGAGGTAATAAGGCGAGGTGTTTTACTTTTGATATATATTGATTATGTTAAGGCATTTTTTTCTATGGTTTGCATTTTAAGCTCCGATGTTATGGAATCAAAAGATCTGCACTAAAGAACCTTTCGTAGTTCTGAGATGGTAGTGCACGGTCGCAGTAAATCTACGTTAATTGAAAAAAAACTCGCTGAGTTTCTTTTACTGGTTTGTTTCAGATATATTTCTTTATCGAAGTGATAGATTTAATTAAGATACCATTTCATATAACAAAGTCAGTATTGTGCCTTTGTCTAAATATTCTATATCTTCTTCCAAACCACTCGAAGGATTTTGCCGCGGTTTTCACTAATAGAAAGAGCCACAAACGAGAAAATTAATATTTACTTATATAAATAAATTTGAATTTACGTAACAAATTCAATTTTATACGACAAACGCATAAAATACACAAGATCAATATTAAATTAATATAAATGATATCAGAAATACATAGACCATAAGAAATACTTTTATCCGATTAATTTAAAAGGATTTAAAGAAAACACAAAGGCGATCTGTTACAATGCCCAGTGGAACATTCTTTGCGAATTATTTCTGTAATAAAACAGAACTTTTCAAAGAAACTAAGCTATTGTAGTCAATTGTATATAATAACTCTATGTAGAGAAGGTTGACTATTCAAACTTCTCTACATAGTTATTACTTCAATAAGATAAGAAAGAAATAACACTTAAACTTCCCACCGCGTGGGCAAGAGGTTAAAAGGTTTTGAATATTAATCCGCCACGCCACTTCAGTGCGGGTTAGTGGACACATACGATAATGTCCCGTAATGTTATTCGATGCAAGTGTCCACACAATGTATGAATAATAAATGTGACCGGCGTGGAACGGCCGCAACATGTGAAACATTGAATTTGATTGAATTGGCAATATTGAAAGAATTTATGATTAACGTAAACCTTTAAATAAATAACAAAAAAAAAAAATACTAAAATACTTTCGTAAATATAGTATTAAATATGATATTATAATAATATAGTCACAAAGTGTCAGCTTGATCTTCTTGACATATGTAATTTTTTCTGATCGACATAACTTTGCAATGACGAACATATTATTTTCTTAATTTAACGATTTTAAATTTGTAAAAATATTAAAAAAATACATATAACACAAAAGTCTCTAAAAATTCAAGCGTTATCCGAAAATTTTAAGACTTTTCATTGCTTCAAAGTAAAATTTAAATAGGAACACTGAAAATAATAGACGCTTGTACAATGTTACATCGGTCGGACGCATGGGACACGAATAACAGGCAAGAATTGTTACAAATATCGATTACAAAAAATCATGTTAAGTTATTGTTATAAACGGGGGTCCTTTTGGTTGAGGTCTCTTTGGCTAGTGGTTGAGGTCTCTTTAGCTGGTATAACTCTTAGATAAATAAAATCTCGCCACAGTTACAAGTATTTTAAAACGTTATTTTTTGAACTAGTAGATATTTTCTGTTTCCCATCACTAGCCCGTCTGTGAAAAAGATCAAACTAACTTGTACAGGGTGTAGTAAACGCATCACGGATGTCCAATAGATTGCAGAGCAGCACAGAGAGGGGGCCAATGAAAACGTCATGACGTTTGCCGTCACGGCACACAATTCGCTCTTACTTCTAGCATTATTAAATGTTTTACATCAACAAAAAAAGCCCGAGCAATGTATGCTAACAATTTATTGTTTAAATTAATTAATGAAACTGACACGAATGAAGTAGTCACTTACATTAATTAAAACGTAGACAATTCTATTGTTTTAGGAATCTTGTATTCAAGATGGATTTCAATTTAAACACAATTGCGAACAAGCTCTGGGATGTATAGTTATTTGTTACATATTTAGAGTAACATGACAGCTATTTTATGAGTACAATCTCTATGGTGATAGTGGTGATGGTATTTCGGGTGGTGGTGACGATTTCGATTTCGGCTACGGAAGGTATTTTCGAAAAACTTATTTTTATTTTTTTTTTACTTGATAGTAGGTCCGACTGGATGGGTATCATCTAACTAATCAGACACTTTTCCACCAAACAGCAATACTTAGTATGGTTGTGATCTGGTTTGACGGGTGAATGAGCCAGTGTAATTATCGGCTCAAGGGACATTATTTGAGGGAATTAAACTATCTAACATGATTGAAAACAGTTCAGGTGCAAGAAATTATTGCAATATTTATTTAATTATTTATAATAATTAACGTAATATGAAATAATAATAATAGGCGAACTTCCAAATAGCGCAAGCCGAATATCTTATCTATTTAATCCATTATACACACACACACACACACAAACGTGTCGCGTCTTATAAATATTTGCTCCATTGTATTTTAAGAATATGAATTTACATACATATTATTTCTGTACGTCTGTATGTATCTATGTATGTATGTTTTTTTTGGAAAATTGACAAAGAATCGACTCTGTTGATCCCGTCTATATGTGGTCTTGTCGGTCTTATCTCATCTTTTGATATCGTAGCCACAGGGGGAGTGCAGCTAGTCGAAAGGTAATGCTTCCCATACAGTGAGGCATTACGTTTCAAAATTGTTGATAAAGACCTTTGGATGTAGAATTTCGAGATGTTTATTTCTGTATCTCAGGACTGCCGCAAAGCGGAAATAGTAGTGAGATAGATAACAGATCCTGTGAGCCAGGACTCTGAAACCATACAATATACATATATAGTATGTAGATATACTCGTCCCTTGCAAGAAAATCACTTTCAAAATTCGATATCTCGAAAAATGCCTCATAAATCCTTTGGAGCGAAGTCTTATAATATCAAATCGAAGCTGAGTGCTATATCTCATGATGAAATTCGGTTTCCGCATACACTCGGCCGCGCAAGAAAATGACATTTAAAATTATACATCTCGCAAAATATTGGGAGTCATCCAAATTTCCTTATAATGAGACTCTTACCAATAACGCCATAACGACATTTGTTAACCAGTATTCGGAAGAATATTCAGAATAATTAGTGAATATAACAACATAAATAAAAAATAAAATTTTGCGTAATGACCATAATTAACAATTAGTTGTAAAAACATTTGAGCGTCGAATTCATTTCCATAAACTCATTTCAGCACAGCTTGATATAATATTATTATTTTAGGTATTTTGTATAATTATTTATTGATAAGTAATTAAATTTGAATGTCATATCACAATCTGCATTTCAACTAGTAATATTGATGTCATTTGAAAAGTTGCAACTAAAATAGAACTGGGTAGGACGTATTATAATTTCAGATTATCTTTGAGACCAAATTGCAACCAAAAATACTTCGTCGTCATCTCATAAGCTTTTATTGGCCCAGTCTGGAGATTGCACCCAGGAACTCGGAATCTGTATCCTTATTTCTACCCAATATTTTTTTTCACTCAGTTTTTTTTCAGTCAGACCCCTGGACAACCGATTATGTGAATTCCTACCAACTAAAATCACTGATAGCCGTCTCATCCCCACTATATGTAGCCACTAGACCAACGAGGCAATTCAAAGTACAATACTTTTTTGGGATATTTATTAATCTATAAAACTTGATAAATTTCTTAAAGTATATCAAATTTGCAGTTTTAGATGTCGGTTCAGTAAAACTTAATTAATTAAAGAAGCAGGTGTGGCGTGACACTCTTGCAGGTAAATGACCTCCTTTAATTAAAAATTCTTCAACCTAAATATTTCAAGCGGATTCAAAGTTATTGTACTCGTATAAATAGTGTATGACATTACAGGTCAGACTTCAGATCACAACCGATTCAAAAGTGTATATTAATTATATTTCTAATAAAATTGTCGGCATCTTGTAATTTTGTTTATTATATATATATTAACATTTTATTTATTTAAAATAGGTAAGCAGACTGTCAAATGGGCAGACTGAAGATAAGTGATCACCACCTCACTTAGACATCGGCACTGTTAGAAATTTTGTCCATGATCAATACGCCTTCAACCTTAGAAAGTAACATGCAAATTCTCTCTAATCCAGGTGTCTGGTTCACTTGTCCTTTAAACCAGAACATGGTCATAATAATACCTTTGGACGGTAGTATATATGCGGTATCGAAAGCCTTAACACCAGGTAACTTAATTCTCCCGAATCCCAACAATTTTATTGGTAAAATTATTGTCAACTCTTGGTAAATAGTTGCAGTAGCCAACGCGTTTTTACAAAAATGTAGAAACAACGTTACGGCTTGATCAATTTAGACGCATATCTATTTTTTTAACATTAATATGAACTTATATTACCAAAGTATTTATATTTGGAAATAAGTAATTTCTATTGTCGTCTGTCGACCCAACGAGATCGTGCTCGCTATAAATCCTTCTTAGGCAGCTTTGGTTTGTGAACAAAAACTATTTCAACAAAAAATATTACCTGCCGCCGTGATTTAATATTAAAAAGATGAAAGTGAGCCGGAAAATTAATATTATTATTTTTGTCATTGATTATTTGTCAAATGAAATTGTGCAGGTTTTCTCAGGATGTTTTCCTTCACCGCTGAGCACGAGACTAATTATAAACACAAATGGGTGTGAACCTGCAGCCATCGATTAGAATACACGCGTTCTTACCAACGGGGTATCTCGACTCTTAAGATTAAGATATTGCTTTAGCTTCAATTATCAATTGTCATGTCATTTAAACATGTTGGTTAGTAAAAGTTCGAACAAACATATTCAAAAGAGCAATTCTTAGATTTACCATTTAAATTAATATTACTAATAAACAAAAAAATGGTATCTAAAAATATGTTATCTGTATATAAAATCGCTGAATTTAACGACATCTCGCCAAAAACGGATATCCGCTTCCCCTTCCCCTTCCCCTGATTTGTAGGGATTGATGTGTTCGATAAGGCGAGACCCTTTAGGACTATTTTGACATTTATTGCTTATAAATAAACCACATACATGCATTTGGAATCAAACGCGACTACTTAAGCATATATATAATGTATTAAACAAACAAACTTCAACTATATATAAATATACAATAATATACATATAATATTTAATAAAACGGTATTTTACTTTCTATACCGCCAAACGTCTATATTTTGTATCATCGACTGTTGTGTTCCGGTTCAAAGGTTGAGTCAGCTAGCTTAATGGCTGTCATTAAGGAAATAACATTTCACTCCTAGTGGTTTAGCCCTTGGAGACGTAGTGAACAATTAAATATTTCTTACAGTTCCAAGATCAATGAACGGTGACCTTTAACGATGAGGTGGCTCGGTGGCCATTTGATCGTATGCTAATCTATTTAGCTCATCTAAAAACGACACCGTGTTTTTTTCTTGTTTTTATAACACCATCATTATATGATGGAAGAGGAATATTTTATTAAAAGCAGTTTTAAAGAAATCACAATAATGAATTTAAATTTTAAGAATCAACAGGCTGTAATAACATCCTGTCACTTAGATAGCGACAATATGACCATCAGATAATTCATATTCAAATCGTGAAATAGAAGAATCATTAGCTAAAATAATATAATAACTCATTCGATTAAATCTAAAATACTATCACGGACGAAGATATTATTTATTATTATTATTGAACAAGTATGTGCCCCAACACAGCTCACACAAAGTCAAAGTCAAACATCTTTATTCAATGTATAAGTGATCACACTTGCTTATTGATAGTCAAAAATCTACCATCGGTTCGGAAATTAACACCTCGGACCTGAGAAGAACCGGCGAAAGACACTCAGCGGGATATATATATTTAATTTCATTTCAGTTTCACAAATATAGTATAGTTCATGTACAATATATTATAATTCATATACACATGTACACACCTGGAGAGATATGCCCTGAAGAACCAAGAACTTTTAGTCCGGAGAACTGTCTATTTCCTAACTGCTACTGAGAGTTCGTTTAGAGAAAATCTTAACAGTTTGTTATAGCTGTCAGTGTCGTGCATTTATTCATACACGTAAGAATATAAAGTCTTCGTTTTCTTTACGTAACGATATATATAGTATATTACTTATTTGGGCGTAATCAGCATATATATGGCATTATTTTACGAGCGGCTACCTGCAAAAACCTTGGAAATGATTCTTGTCAGTGGGTTGATTGTGGAGGTTCGCATTCAATCAACTTTTTCGATAACCGCGTGCGTTTCTATTCTGTTCTAATAAAACCTTATTAGTTGAATTATCAATCAAAAGCTAAAAATTGTTTAAAAACGCATTAAGAATAAAAAATCACAAGAAAAGAAAAAGTAGAAATTTAATTTCAAAATTAATGGTTAAAATTTAGTAACTGTGAATAAAAAGTTGCTAGAGTTACAATTAAGGTTCACTCTGCGTAAATATAACTATACTTTGAAGCCAAGAATATTTCATGACATTTTGTTCACGTTTCAAAAAACTAAAAATATGAAATATTTTGTAACAAATTCAGAAGAACGTAAAGTGAACATAACATAATAACAAACTCATTCAAAAATACGCTTACATTTGGAATTTAGAGTTTCATGATAAAATAAATTGCAACATATAAAAACTAAAGACTAAAGAAATTGCAAATGTTTGAGATCACTTTTGGTTTTATTTCTCTCACATTAAATTATATGGCTTGCCTTCAACTGGCAACTTTCCGTTTTCCGTCAACTGTGTAAAGGCTGTGTGAGGCTTCCATTTTTAATTTAATATTTCAGTTTATTTTTCGTAAAAAATTGGAAACAATATACTTGTAAAAAGTTTAAATATTTGTTAGAGTTGTCGTCTATTTCGAAATGCTCGTCGTTAGGTTCCGTCTCAAAATATCATACTGCTGTGTCCCATCCGGTATACTCATAAAAAACAATTGAAGATATTGTTTCTAATGAATTATCTTTTTTCTAGCTATTTTATTAAAGTTTATTTTAGTTTTATATTATATAATTTACTATAGAACTTGCATAATCTTCATATTTTTTAGTATGTATATGTACGTGAAACCTTGACATAGACAGTATTAAACAACAGTATTATATATTTATTCCCAAATTACAAAGTATAAAATTATGATAAGTTGAGATGGCCAATCTTTATTTGAATTGAACATACCAATTTTAACCAAAGATTTGTGCAAAACAACTGGCTTCTAATGGGCGTAACTTGTGATCATAATTTATTTCACGCTTGGCATTAAAAAAAATATATAATAAATGTATTTACCGATGTGTGTTAGACCGAAAAGACCTAAGGTTCAAAATTTCTCCTTAAAAGGAAAGTTTTGCCAAAATTACGGCATTTACAGCACTTTAAATAAATATTGATAATTTTAAATCTCAATATTGAGAGTGAGTTTTTCAAATGTATCTAAAGCACTTAAATACTATAAGTCTGTGTGATCTGAACTCTCAACATACAATTTTCAAGGATAGAACATTGAATTTAATGTGGGACGATAATTATATGGTGTATTTGCTTTTTTAATACATATGTTATGTTTTTAAAATCGTTTACTACACAAAATACTTATGATTATTTTACAAATGTATTTAAATATTGAATGTATTAATTAACATGATTAAAAGGGATTATTTAATATGTTACATAGAATAATTTTATTTCCATGAAAATATATTGTTAAATCATAGTGAGTGATGTTGAAGTTTATGTGTAAATATGACGGTTGAAGAGTGATTTCAAGTGATATAGAAAACAGTTATGGTGTAATCAGTATTTAAAGCTTGGGTGATGGTGCCTCTTCAGATATTGTCATGGTGGTCAACACTGCTCCTGTTATCAACCCTAAAACGAGGTAAGATTGTTTACAGGTAATTTATTTATGAGTGTTGTTATTTTAGGTTTGTTTTCAGAAATATATTCAATAGGACTTCTCGGGTACCAGAAAGAAATATGAGTTACAAGCTTTTAGGCGTATAGTTTTAAGGTAAAGTTCGTATTTTCTGTACATGAATGGAGATGACCACTTATCATAACATAAAACGTTAACTTTAAAGTTTTCGGGAAGTGTATCACAAAATCCGACACATCCAGAATTTTAACTTAGACCAGGCTAAATCGTGCATTCATATGATATGACGGAGTATCTTTTCATTCCTTTAGCGATTTTAGCGCAAATTTAATTTATAGAACACGTGCATACATCTACAGAATTTAGAATTACTAATATTATTATGATTTCTTGAAAGATAACAAGATTAATAATTTTACGTACAAGGTTACTAGGCAACAGTATTTTATATCAGAGTCAATGGGTGCCACTGCGAACTCTGTTGCTAATGAGAATTTATTGACCGCAGAACTCAAAAACTTAGGACACTTTTAGTTTACACTTAGGACCTCGGGACCTTTCAGTATAAAAATTATGATACTAGAAAAATAAATTGTAAAATTCGAGTTGCCTTTCAACATGTCATCAACATCGTTATTACAAACGGAAGTCATCCACTGCTGGATAAAAAAAAAAAGCCTCTTGCCAGAATTTCCACGATAACCTGTCTTGCGCTACCTGCATCCAAAGGCTTTCCGCGACCCTTACAAGATCTTTTTATATATAATTATATTATAAGTTATCAATTTCATATATTGCAAAGAACTTGGTGGTAGGTCTGTATGCAAGTGCATCTGGGTAGGTACCATTCAATCATGCATTATTCTACCGCCAAATAACAATGCTTAGTAATGTTGTTTTCCAGTTTGAAGACTGAGTGAGCTAGTGTAACTGCAGACATAAGAGATTTAACAACTTACTCAGGTAGCTAATTTGCCTGTCCGCCTACCTATTGCATTGAAAACCAGTTTTTTTTATTACATATACTAAGCTTATTCGTTTAAAACTTAATTACGCCAATAACAAAAATATTATATTTATTTTGAACTCTAAATGTATAATTACATGTCTAAAATCATTTTACATAAACGAATTGCGTTCTCTCTGCGTTGAATTCATATCAAATTATGCTTCAGAAATTAATTTACGTAAGTGACACCTAAACGTTTAACGTGATTAATTTGTAACATCAAATTAATTGGCCACAGTGTCAATATAATATATAATTTTCTCATTCAAATATAATGAAGTTAGTTATGAACTTCAAACCAAAATTAACAAAACGATGCTTATTCAAGTGTGTCGAATAACTTTATGAATAGAATAGTTAACTATTTAAAGGCGAACGAATGCGTTTACGTTGGCGGTAGGTATTTTGTATCAATGCTTCAATTGAAGTATAAAAATGATTACCTCTTGATTGGTTACTAGTTGATATCGAACACGCCTCGGCCTATCTACGAGATAGACGAGCCAACTACATTACTAGCCAAATCCGCGGCTTTACGTTTCTGAAGTTTATAATTTATAGCACAAAAACCTTCACTTCCATTTTAACATACAAATTTTCACCTCCATTTTCACACTCAACTCAACTCACGGCTCACACACACACACACATCAGCCCGCATTCGCCCACTGCTGGACATAGGCCTCTCCAAATGCACGCCACTGTGGTCTTTCTTCGGCAACTCGCATCCAGCTCCTGCCAGCCGTCTTGCGCAAATCGTCACTCCACCGTGCCTGAGGACGTCCTACACTACGTTTGCCGACTTTACTTTACTCACGGTTCAAACTATCCTTATACCAAATTTCATCTAAATCGGTTCAGCGGTTCAAGTGTGAAGAGGTAATGGAGATAGTTACTTTCGCATTTATAATATTAATAGGGATTGTGCAAAAGTGTGTACGCACACAAGTATACACTTTATACCCTCAGTACTACGCACACGTCTGGAAAGAGTTCAGGTGCAGAACCAAATGCTTTACTTACTCTTCGAAGCACGGGTTGGACATACTTGCAACTATCAGAAAAAAAATTAGACAGAAAACCCCAATATTTTTTTTATCTGGCCGATATGGCGTTCGAACTCAGGACCTCGTTTATCTTTGGACTTTTATAGAGTCACTAGACCAACGAGGAATACTTTTCGTAAAAGTGAAATAGGCACAGATTTAGAGATATTATTGGCACCAATAAATTCTATAGACAATATTGTATGTGTGTGATATAAAATATATATATTGATAGTAACACAAACTAACCCAGTTGTTCTACATCGTCACCGTAGTATAACGTATTCAGGTCTTGAACCCTGAAGTTCCAAACATATCAATAATACAATAGTTGTGCAAATATGAAGTGCTACTATATCAAATAAAAGAGGTACCCCATAAACTTACTCGAGCGAAGACAGATTATAACTCTTTATATAATCATATCACTGAACTGTATTATTAATCTTCTGTCATAGCAGACAATCCATAAGAACGCAAACTTAAACACACCCCTAAGTTATTCGTAAAGGAACGGATGTTGGGATATCAACATTTTTGTAAGCATTACTGATATAAATATATGTTACTTATGCAACCGTACACTATTTAGAGAATCCTATTAAAATTTCGTTCACTAAATCACCCAAATTGTTTTATGTGGAAAATGCCAGAATAACGTTAAATATTTTACAGAAAAAAGACATAATTTGATATGCATCTAAACGACGATATGTTACTAGAATCGCTACTAAAATTTTGTTATTATTACAAGTCTTACTTCTTGATATATTTAACACTATGTCCAGCCCTTAGTCGTCTAGTAGCATTTATCCTTCCTTGGAGCTAAATTTCATCAAGTTATGTTCAGTGATTTGGCCTGGAAAGAGCAACAGACAGACAGACAGACAAACTTTCGCATTTATAATATTAGTATAGATAAATAATCGATTAAGAATAAATCGGTCCGGTATAATTAGTTTAAATGATCAATCAAAATCAAAATATACTTTATTCAAGTAGGCTATTACAAGCACTTTTAAATTATCGTTTTACAAACCATATTAAGTGAAGCTAACACCGGTTTTGAATGAGATTAAACCGAGGAGAACCGACAAGAGTCTCAGTAGTTACTGTTTTCCAACATTTAAAATGCAACGTTATGTTAGTTAGATATAATTATATATATAAAATAGCTTGCCTGGAAGTCAATAAGTATTAGCTCCACGCTTTTTTATAATTTATATAATAAGTTTACTAATAATTCGTAAATTTTGCAGCTTTTCACGAATACGATGCTTCTAATTCATAATTTAAAACGGGTACAGGGACGGTGTAATCTTTGTATACCACCGAACTGAATGACTGACTCGTCACGAGATCTCAAATAGGTCCGATTGAAAATAGAAAAAAACAGTCACGTTTCTTAGTAGTTTTAGAATTTCGAAAGTGTAATTATGCAAAACGTATTTTTTTAATTATTTGGGCTTAGAAACGTAGGACTTCATAACTTTTAATTCAAGTACGGCCTAGGAGTTCAATTTAAGAAAAAAAAAAACGATGTTTAAAAAAGGAATGTTTAATTCTACTTACATATTCAAATTATATATAAAAAGGTCGAACGCCCTAAAGAACGTTGGAGAAACAGACATTAGGATATTTTCTCCCAAAAACTTTGTGTATGAAACCCAATTTCGTATTCGTGTGATTTCATTTGATTATTATCATAGCTTCGTGATATACAAAAATGTTCATGATAAAATAATCATTTTCTAAAGTCCTCTTTCAAGAGCAATATCGGATAAGGACAATGTCTAGAGAATACTAGTTCAGCACACCCTAAACCAATTTAATACGTATCGGTAACCAAAAAATAAGTATTCTTTAAAAAATAAATAAAATATTCATTATCTTGAGACCTAACACAGATATAACGTTCTATTTAATAATTTACTGTACTTTTCGAGTCTATCAGTTGAATGGAGTTTGTTTAAAATTCAGTTTGGCGGAGATCAGACCCTAACGTAAATGTAACAAGATATCGAAACTGTTCACGATAGAGAATATGATATAAATAAAAAAGGCGCGGAAAGCAAACATATTTTTCTATGAAAAATAATATAATAATTACACTTAAATAATAATATATTTAAGTGTATTTTTATTAACTGCATGTCAAACTTACTTCAGATAAATTGAAGTAACTTACTTGAAAATAATGATGTTATTTCTCTACCTGTCACTTGCCATGGGCTTAGTGAACTATACTCCTCGTAGTTCGGCCTAAATCGAACGATAAAATTTAAAAATAACAGAAATATTTTATACAGGAATAAATGTAAAGATTAAATTGAAATATTAGATATTTTTATGAGACACACTCCATTACAATGTCCTTTAAAAAATTTCTTTGAAAATTTAATTATCTTAAATGCAATTTGCAATTGCAAGAACTAACTGAAACATAACTGCTTATCCCGCCTTCCAAATTATTGACATCTTCCAAATGGGACTTTGCTAACAAGAAACTACGTAATATTTCATCTTAGGAAGATGTATTTGGTATGAGCTCTTGGCTTTGTTTGCGTAAACTTTGGACATTGAATTACTTTTTAACAAGAGCAACAATTATTCTCTGTACAAGTCGTTATATAAGCTACAGCTATTCATAGTATTTTTTAAATTTATCGAATTGTTTCCGAATGAGCTGAACATAACATTTTTACATAAAAAACTTCTCTGACTAAGGATCAATGTAATCCATTTAAGTTTAACGTATTATCTTTCTGCATAAATCTGTTGTAAGTAAACATCGTACGACAAAACCCACACGTCCGGAAAGAGATCAGGCGCAGACCCAAATGCTTTGCATACTCTTCGAACCACGGGGTGTACATACTTGCAACTTTCAGAAAAAAATTAGACAGAAAAACCTAATAACTTTTTTATCCGCCCGACGTGGCGTTCGAACTCACGACCACGATCCTTTGACGTTTATATAGCCACTAGATCAACGAGGAAGGTATGTAAATACTATTCGTGTCATTAAAATACTTTTCGTAAAAGTGAAACAGGCACAGATTTAGAGATATTATTCGCACCAATAAATTCTATAGTCAATATTGTACATGTGTGCTATAAAATATATATATTGATAGTAACACAAACTAACCCAGTTGTTCTACATCGTCACCGTAGTTTAAAGTGTTAAGGTTTTGAACGCTGAAGTAATATTACTAGAAAATAACGTATTAAAATTAAAATTGGTTGACTTTTGACAAGAATCATATCTTCAATTCAACTTACTATTATCAAAGAGGTAAAGAATATCTATTAAGTATTAAGTAAATTATGTCCATATATTTCTTTATGAGTAAACGAGTATTTATAAAGGACGTTAAGATTAAATCCTTAGCCCGCATATTTTAGTGATCATTTTATTCTATATAAATGTTTCAAATAAACCTAATCAGATCAGATCACATCAAACAATACAGACGATCCATGAAATATATTTCACGATAACACTATACAGCGTGCATTTGTAATTACTGATTATGACAACACTATCGAGAAATACTCTATAGAAATGTTAAATAATATTTTAGTTATTCAGGTTGAAAACAGGCATAACGTCTCTACATTCTTATCAACTTAATACTCTGCGCCTCGTATTTACAGCCGGACCGGACGGATGATGAATGTCTTTGTCCGGAATAAGCGACGCGTGTCGGAAGTGCAAACAGGGTATTATCGTCATCGACGTGCCTTTTGTACCATCAAGTCCGGCACACGTTTGAGTATCTTTTTGCTCTTACTCGTGTAAGCCAATTTGCGCAATTAAGCACGTAGAGGACGGTTTATCTTTAGCTCGTGCAAATCAGCAAATCTATTATGAAATTTCATACTCGACGACCGGCACGATCGCAAAACAATGTGATATTTATTTTAGTTGATGCACTATCGATTTATCCGTCGAATTTAAATTTTTTTTTAATAGTTAAACAACGAGAAGGCTTATGTACACATTTTACGTACGTTTTTAAACATTTTAAATACGTTTTAATTTAAAGACATGTGGCAATTAGCAATTAAGCGTCCATTTGCAGCAATTAAATTTGGCAAACGGAATTGCGCCGAGATGTTATTGCATGTTTAACATATAGTATTAAAATATAAAAATCATCAATATATAATATGTGTTTAGCGCTCTAGTATTTAGAGCTCTATTTATCATACTAAGCGTTCGAGAGATGAAAATATTTTATTCATCTGTTATTGTTTCACAAATCTAACACATAAAACTGTTGTCAGTTATAAAAGAGCGATGTTTCCTGACAAAGGTTTCTTTATAACTTACTAGGAATTCTCAATCTTGTATATTATACTGTAGGAAAAAAAAAATTTAAACTTTTATTAAAATTAATAGCTACGAAATTGACGAAAGCCAATTCATATAACAATATTTAAATGGAAAATGTTTTGTATTCAATAGTAATTAATATCAAATATTGACGGTAATATTTTTATCGTCGTATGTTACTCTTGTTATGTATTATCATTCGTTTCATTCGAATCACTTTCGTTATTTCAGCGGCCGTGATGCATGCAGTAATTATTTTCAATGTTAATTTTTAATATACATTGAAGGTTTTATTATGGTTAAATATAAAGTTATCTATGAAAAATAAATGCTGGCTTTAAAAATAGATCAACTTTTTTCGGTTCATATTTTTTGAACCGTTTCTTACATCGACAAAACGCCACCATCCTTGGGAAATGAGATTTTATGTCCCTTTTTCCTGTAGTTACACTAACTCACTTACCCTTCAAATTGGAATACAAAAAGACACGCACACATCCTGTAAATATCCAACTACTGGGCCAAGGCCTCTCGTCCTTTTTGGAGAGTTTGGTACCTATTCCTCTACGCTGCTTCAATGCGGGTTGTTGGAGACATATTTGACAATATTTAACTGAAATTAGACACACGCATGCAGGGTACCTCGCTATGTTTTCCTTCATAAACCACGAGATTAATTACAAATACATATTAAGCACATGATAATTCAATGATGCTGGTTTTAAATTCGCAATCATCGGTTAAGATGCACGAGTTCTAAGCCAGTGCGTGTCAATACTGCTTAATTACATGCTATTTATTGCTATATAATAATAAACAAACATTGGACAACATCACATACATTACTCTGATCCCAATGTAAGTAGCTAAAGCACTTGTGTTATGGAAAATCAGAAGTAACGACGGTACCACATACACTCAGACCCCAGACAACATAGAAAACTAATTAACTTTTTCTACATCGACTCGGCCGGGAATCGAACCCGGGACCTCGGAGTGGCGTACCCATGAAAATCGGTGTACACACTACTCGACCACGGAGGTCGTCTACTATATACAAATCTAGTACAAATCGCATCATTTTTATATACTATAGAATATAATAATGATGTAATTTGTCAACTTTACTGCATTAAATCCTGTGTTACATAACATAATATTTCAACAATTTTGCTTTGCCTTAACTTGGCTTACAAAAATGTATCAAAAGTATATTTAGTATATAATAATAGATGTTCACAAATAACTTGAATTATTTGAATTAATGACTTAATTTCAATATACAAACATACTTGTTATGGTTGTTTCGACATTGTTATACCTGTCAACAACATGTTCACATCTACAAACAACTGTTTTGCGTCTATGTTGTTTTGGTTTGGAATGAAAAACACATTTCCAAATATAATTATTACCAGCAGATATTCTGTAAGAACAAACTTAATAAGTCAGGAATATGATAATTATAATATTTTAAGGATTCACACATAGCGTTATAACGAAAGTTAATTTTAAGAATTTAACCTGAATTTAACCACGTGGGGTAGCCACATAAACATTGCGACATCGTGACGTGGCACGTTGCGACATCGTCTACGATATTAACCGCGGTAAATCACTGGGTATAAACAATACGTCATTCAGTGCAACGTGGCATGCTACGACGTTCTAATGCGAATTTTTACAAAGTGCAACACTGATTTCCACGTAAGTTCGTCACAGCGTTACATAAAGTCGCAACGTGCCACGTCACGACTTCGTAACGTATTTATACGTGGTAACTTACAGAATAACACTGCCACTGAGATTTTTCATCAATTAAATACCTATCGCATATTATATTTTCGACAGATTTTAAAGCTAAGTACATATAATACATATGTATCTATTTATTTATACAGATAATATTAATTAAAATAAAGCGTATGTTGCTTTATGTTAATGTATTGTTTATGTTAGTGAGTTTAAAGTTCATTATTATTTATTTATTATTAATATCACCGAAATAAATTACAACAGTATTACAAAGATAACATACATAATAATTAACACACGTGGTAATCGTATTTAAATAGGTAATCACAACTCGCATAAAATAAAGCTTAAAATTAAATGTAACATTTGAAAATAAATGTTTGTTATCAGTTACTATGTTTGATTGGCTAAAATATAATTATTATTGTACATGCAAAATGGAAAAAAAATATATATATATATAGATCCCGCCGAGTTTCTTTCGCCGGTTCTTCTCAGGTCCGAGGTGTTAAATTCCGAACCGGTGGTAGATTTTTGACTATCAATAAGGAAGTGTAAACACTTCTATATTTAATAAAGATTTTTGACTTTGACTTTGACTAAATAACAATCGATATTTAACAACACGACTATTGTTGTATGCATAATTTGTTTCTGCGTATCAAAATCACCTATTTTTTTTCCATAATATGATTGTCTAGTGATCTAATTTTATTCCAATCTCAACTTTGAATGATCCATTAGGGACAAAGCTAAGTTGCTAAAAGTAGGTGTAAAAAATCTTGACTTCTGAACAAAGTCAAACGCTATTACATGCCGGAACATATTTTTAATCTTAATCATGTTTAAGTTACAGACGAGACAATTTGTTCCTTGTACTAGGATATCCATGGAGAACTAAAAAGTGACGAGAGTAAAATCTTCTGAATATATATATTTTAGTAAATACTTATTTAGTTTATACCGAATTGTACACTAGACAATAGTACAGAAGAATCTTAGAACTAATTAAAGTGTAGTACTAGAGGCGTCTAATGGATAATTAGGCCACTTACCATCAGGTGGCCCATTTGCCTGTCTACCTACCTAGGCAGTAGAAAAAGTATATTTCATTAACAATACAATGTTATATATCATTAAAAAAAAATAGTTTTGGTACCTTTTCTCCATTTAACGATATCGATTTGTTTTATTTTTTTTATAGGAATAAGTATTCCATAGTTTTAGTTAACAGCAAAATACTGGTGATAACTTAACTTTAAGCATAAGGCTATCTGGACAAGTCAAAAGACATTCAAAATTTTCAAATAACAATGTGCATAGGACTTTAATAGCACACAGTATAGAAGAAGATGAATATGCAAGATCAGGTGACAGCTTCAGATTATTAGAAAAAATATTTTGACATTACGCTTAAGATTATTTATATTTTTCATTTGAGACTGTGCGTATACTTGAGACGAGATTAGTCCAGTGTTCTTTGCTTTATTTATCACTATGTCTTGTTCTATATATTTTTTCCATTAAACCATTATAATCGTATTATTTTATTATTTATTTATTATTATTGTTGGGCATTGTTTCTTCCCTTAAAAAAGCACGCAGAGCCATCGATCGTGTGTCTAATCTCAGGTCGTATAGTCCTAGCAATCATGCTGTTTCATCCGGCTATTTTGCTAAAGGGATAAAGAGAGCTCCTCGTGGCTTCGTATACACTTGTGCAATATAAGATAAGAATATCAAAATTGTCCGTAGTGGACGAAATACGGTTACAAACACAATATTTATTTGAAAAATAGAATCCATCAATACTTTCCTTATACCAGAAATCGACTAAAATCTATTTATATTTTCTTTTGTGTTCGTGCTTCAATCGTCTCGCGACATTTTTTGGGTAAGTGTTGTGACGGGTGCGTTCCGGTTTCATAAATACCAGACTGTAGATATAACTATATTCCTTTGATACCACAGAAGGAAGATAAAGGTAACCTTATAATTTTGTTTTTTTTTATATGAATATCCAATTAGTTAACCTTAGTAATAAGGCTACTGTAAAGTAAGCATATCCTCAGTTTCATCTAAGGATTGCGATATAGTGCCAGATACTACTGGATACAGCTTTACGATTAGTATGTACAATAAAGCAATATACACTAAGTGTATAATTACAAATAATAGGGAAAAAAGTCTGCAGGAAAAGATGAATAAGTCACGAACCCAATAAAAAATTAATCGAATTTTTCGAACGATATTTACCAATTAAAAACAACTTTGTTTACGTAATGACTGAGATATCGTAACATGATTTTTATAGAATAAATTTTAAAATTAAATGTATTCCGAATAGTGAAACACGTTTTTAAAACCATCGATTGCTTTTAAATTCCTAAACGTGAATAGTAATTTATACTTTGTTCGAATTTAATTATACGTTAACGTTAAATTAAAAGTGAGTATACGAGTATAGCAAAGGATTGAAAGTATATTTAATGCATAGCATTTACATTTTTTTACATTAGCAGCCTGTAAATTTCCCACTGCTGGACTAAGGCTCTACCTTTGAGGAGAAGGTTTGGAGCATATTCCACCACGCTGCTCCAATGCGGGTTGGTGGAACACACATGTGGCAGAATTTCGTTGAACTTAGACACATGCAGGTTTCCTCACGATGTTTTCCTTCACCGCCGAGCACTAGATGAATTATAAACACGAATTAAGCACATAAAAATTCAGTGGTGCCTGCCTGGGTTTGAACCCGAAATCATCGGTTAAGATCCACGCGTTTTAACCAATGGGCCATCTCGGCTCTCAGAGCATAGCATTTCGAGTTTCATGATTAGATTAGTATTAGTGAAATCTTTTGTGAGATTTTCTACCCAAGATGTGTTTGTTGTTCAATGTTCAAAACAATGTCATTATTTAGTAAAATAGGACTGTGATGTGATGTGGGGTAATACATTTTGAAAAGTGAAATGTTTTCAACTTGTTTTAATGTTCCTTATTTTTAAAGACAATAAAACAATGTGCTAGCGATTTTACATTACAAAGGAAAAAAAAACATCATCCCCTCACTCTTTGTTTGCAACTAACAATGAACAGGACATTGGAAAATCAATTTTTTTCCAAATTAACAACTGGAATATTCCAGCGATCGATAATATAAATTCTTTTCTATATTCGATGCGTTAATTATTTTTTATTTGTGTTATTCAGTTTTTTAATTCGTATTATTTATATTGACTTCATTGGTCTAGTGGCTAGATATATGGCGGCAGATCTCAAGGTCCTAGGTTCCAACCCCAGGTCAATCCAAATAAAAGTTATTGGATTGTTCTACCAAAATTCCAAACAACAGCCTGGAGTCTAAAAGTTGGCGTGTACACTCCCGTGCCTAGGAAAGCACGTAAAATCTTTGGTCCTGAGCTTGAACTCTTTCCGGTCGTGTTGGACTATATGTCCCATAGGATAATGAGAAGGGGAGGGGGGGAATAGAGAGTGCACCTGTGTTACATTTTATACATTTATGTTCCCGCGTAGTTGGCTAGTGTCCTTATATGTTCTTAGCGATAGCCTATAAATTCTTGAACAAGTAGCACGTCTAATTATATATTTAATATAAATAAAGAATAAAAACAATTTCAAACTCGAAATGTAATAAGTTTTGATGTTTTTTGCTCCATCGTTTCTTACACAAATAGCTAAGCGTTGGATTTCTCTACTTGCATTTACGTACCGGAATATTATAATTTAAAGGTCTTCGTGAATAGAGAGAATTGGATTCTTCTCGGAATTCGCGCTTGCGTGACCGTTTTCCATTAAGCAGATCTGAGGTAATACCTTAGCCATTCTATTCTATAATATATAAAAAAAGTCGACATGCGATGGGGAATACGGTAATTCTGATAATACGACACAATACATACGGGTTCAAAGAATCGGGACATATGCTTATGTTTACTGAAAGGGTAAATTTAGTTAATTATTTTTCTTTACTTTTACTACATTCAACTGGTGAATTTACTTTTATGTAATCTTTATGCGCACAAGAAAATTTGCAATCCGACGCTGTCTATTTCAACTCTTACGACACTAAAATACTTCTTTAATAAGTAATAATCGGTACTGCCATTTCTCATTCCAAATATTGCTGTTATGTTTTGTTACTATTTGTTATACATTTTGAAATTTCACTTAACTTCATGGTAATGTTTAATAATCGGTTTAAAATTTTTGATGCACCAGAAGTTTAATGCTTAACAAAAAAGCATCATTTTTAAAGCTCTTAAATTTTTGCGTTGTTCGATAAAATATGCATGTTCCCAATTTGAATTTTACTCGGAAGTGCTTCAAAGCGTTTTTTGGTAGTATTTCATTCAATACTACTGTAAATACGTGTCGGAACATTATTCGTATGAACTAAAAATGCGTTGTTAACACTTTCACGAATAACATACAGACTTTCGAAGTAAACTACTTTTCTACAGATATTTCACTGCCAAAAAAATACTACGTATTAAAAACATTCAGAACATGACGTCTAAATATAAACCCAGAAATTTCCCAAGGCGTTCAAAAGGCCTCTGTTACCAAATTAAAAAAAAAAAATAATGAAAAAGATTTAGAAATGTCATCGATAGCCGCCCCCAGTTCAATCGAAAAATATTTTTTTGTGCTCATTACTAATTTTATGGTATATCTTATTAGTTTTATACATCAATCATTGATTATGTTTAATTTATATTTTTAATACACATTGTGCAGTGTGATAGTGCATGGTGAGACTACTTGTAAATTATATAACATATTTTGCCAAGATAATTTTGAAACGTATTTTTTTATTTTGATGTGATATTGTATCTACTGTTGGTTGTCTCATTGAAAATAAAATAAAAAGACACACCTTTGAAATGAAACAATCGCCTCCTGTTTATTTCTTTTCAAATTGAATATTTTATGAAATTTATGGGCTTTTAATAAGAATTTATTTGTCATTGTTTTTAATACGTGACTTTTAATTCTACATCGATGCTCAAATTATTTTTCAATAATATATTGTACTATACTTACTTACTACAAAGTTTTATTTAGAATTCAATATTAATAGAAGTACTTATAATAATTGGGCGTGTAAAGTGACATACTTGTAACGAAGATGATTTTATATATTAAGATGTTTATTTAAAGAACATATACAGAAACTGCTACCCGTCCCGACTTCACACGGATATAATAATAGTCTATTTTTTATGACATTGGTTGGCGGATGAGCATATGGGCCACCTGATGGTAAGTGGTCACCACCGCCCATAGACAACGGCGCTGTAAGAAATATTAACCATTTCTTACATCGCCAATGCGCCAACAATTTTGGGAAGTACGATGTTATGTCCCTTGTGCCTTTAGTTACACTGGCTTACTCACCTTTCAAACCGGAACACAACAATACTAAGTACTGTTTTTTGGCGGTAGAATATCTGATGAGTGGGTGGTACCTTCCCAGACGGGCTTTCACAAAGCCCTTCCACCAAGTAGTTATATATAAGTTTTTAGATTGAAGAATAGTCGTAACAATAGTGTTTCTTTCTGGCTAGGAGAGTTGAACTTCTAGGCTTTCCTCTACAATAATATACATGTATTCTACATATAATACTTCCTCTTGAATCACTCTGTTTATTGATGAAAACCGATTAAAATCCGTTGCATTGTTAATTAAGATCTAAGGGTACAGACGACAGGAATCGTTTTTTTTTAAACTTATAAAATACAGATTAAATAATCGTATTAATTTTGACACCCTCGTTAGTTTAGGTATATTTTATGGTCTTGGGTTCAAAGATCATGTATGGGTTCTAAGAGTGGTGCATGACTTGCCAACGGATCCTTAATATGCAAATAGAGAGTGCACATGTGTACAATAATAAGTGCACTTGGTTTGTTTTCATAAAAAAAAAAAAAAAAACTATGGCCGTAATACGATTAGATTTTTAAATATGATAAATAAACTGTATATGTCAAAGTTATGTTATACGATTATACGAATTACCGTACAATTATACGAATGTTAATATATTTTGTACGATATTTATTCCATGAATTTAAATTAGATTGTGGTCGAACGTTAAAGCCATGTCGCTAACACAACCATTTTACAGGAAGCGGTCAAGCGACGGAGGTCGATGTACGGATATCAGCGCCGAGCTGGGTCGCACGTGGTGGTTCAGCAACCCTTCGCTGTCTCCATCAAGTGCCACCGCAGCTGCTTTATAAGGTGGAATTTCTGAGGTCCGGTGCGAAGCTACTCCAGTATGTCAGGGAGAGGAAACCACCGTACACGAATTATACATTCCCTGGTGGGAAACTGAACGTAAGTATTTTTTTAATCCTTTTGTATTTCGTTAATGTATATTATTTCTATATTATTTTTTTATGTCATGTAAGCAGGCGGACTGGCAAATGGGCCACCTGGTAAATAGTCACCACTGACCATAGAGTTACGTACTTTAAGAAATAATTATCATTCCTCAAGTCACAAATAAGATGTTATGTTCCTGGTACTTTTAGCTGAACTAACTCACAGGGCGTGTGAATTCAATTATTCTACTTAACAGGAGATTACGCTATAGTCTAGCAGTGGGGCAGCTACTAACATTTACATTACTATATTTAAATATTTAAAATAATAATTGTAGCTGTAGATATATATTTATCAATAGAACATAAAAAGCAAAAAAACTAAATAAGAAAATATTAAACAACAATATGAACAGAATATGAAATATTTCAGCATTAAATTGGCAAAAATTTCAAAGTACCTTTGACCTTCCCGTAGATCGTCTGAACTAGTTCTACCTACATTTTACATATCATCGTTAAAAGCTTTTACCGGAAAATACGCTTATTATATAAGCCAGAGGTTTACTTTTAATTAATGCCTTTTACTACAAATGCGACGTAACCACAACACAATGATCACACCGCCAGCCGTATATTTCAAAATGTTTATTTGAAATATGTAAACTTTAGGAACGTATTTAACATTGTTTGGTTGAAAATAAATGACAAGAGTTTTGAATGAGAATATATATATCTACATTTTAATGTTTGTTTTATAATAAATAATACATTTTTAATGTTCAATGTTTCGTGATTCTGATTGAGTACGATCGAGAGCCATATTTCAATATCAAATGTACTCTTATGAGGAAGATACATTTTGTTATATGCATCCATTAATATAATAAGAGCTGAATTTTCCCAGTAACTTGAAGGGAATTTCAACAAAATGTTGAAGGTTTGAACGCGGGAAATACCGCAAAAAAAACATTGTTATGCCTTCCATGAATGTATCTTCTTATCCATATCGGAACAGTATGATGACACACTTTCCCCAATTTTCTCTTAATAGGAAAAGAGTCTCTAGGCAACGAGTGGAACATTAATTGACTGTTAATTTTAACTATTGTCAATAAAAATGCTGCCTATTATGATTAAAAAAGAAGTACCTTTACTGCCAATTCGTCTGTAGTACTTTAGGAAATACTCTACATTTAATTTAATACGAAAATAATATTCAAAATATAAAATTTACTAATTTCAATTCTTAGCTCAACGTTTGAAGGCTTTAAGTAAGTAGCTTAAATTAAACTGTGCCAGGTGGTCAGAATTGAACGGATCAAACTTGAGATATTCACCTTGGTAAGGGGTTCGTATAATGTTGAGTTAAAGCCTTAAAGGTTTTATTGGATATGTTTGGTTTGAAAAGTAAATTTGTACATTTTAATGATAAAACTACTTGCATAATCAACTTTTGATTGAAGTAAATTGTTTTTAATCTTCGAAAGTTTGGAAAAAGCATCCACTTAAAGTATTTATTGAATAATAATCATTAATACATGAACCTTAATGACTGCAGGTTGAAACCCGGGCAAGTAAAAATGTATTTTCATTTCCTTAATATATGTTAATCATTCATCTGTGGCATCAAAGATAAAAATGGTCAAGATATCTGCATTTATTGGATTAAATTTTGTCACATAAATAATCTCCGAACATTTTGTGGTCCTTTTTTGTTAACTTTAACAATTTACTGTTTTTTTTAGATTTTAAGATATTTGACATCTATATATACATATATATATACATAAATATATACATATATAGATGTTAAATATCACAAATACTAAGGGATTATTTTACTTCATGTTGATTTATCAAACTGAGAGCTATGACATATACTTGAGCATTTTCAGATGTCTCTGGTGACTGAGAATTCTATTACACTTGATAATCTGGACCCGACCGCCTCCGGGCTCTACTGGTGTGAGGTGTCCCTGGAGACGCCAATATTCACGGCCGCCTCTCCACCTCACCAGCTTACCGTCGTATGTAAGTAAAATACTATATTTGCTAGCCTTACTTGTAAATTTATTTTTCAGTTTTCAAGTTAAATTCCTAACTTAATATTATAAATGCGGAATAAAGTTTATTTGTTTGTTACGTTTTGTATTATCATTTTAAGAAGTACAGGAAATGGACTTAGGGTATCCAGCCCTCACACACATTGAATTCAAACTAGTCAAATATACATAAGATTTTTAATGAACTTATTATAAAAGTGTAAGTTAAAGTTACTGTATTTATTGTCTGAAAACTTTAAGAGATAAATTATATGTGTATTGCAATGTGTGCTCAAACTAGAAAATATACATATAAATTGAAATTATATTAACATATTTAGGTATAATAAATAATTACCTCTTGACCGATGTCGACCAAATATTCCCAAGAGAGACCATCTAATCGTGCAATATATATTATATAAAACTTAACCCAAACTTTAACCCACTTTATTCTATCATGACTGTCATAATCCAACATGACAAGTCATTTAAATTAATTGGACAATAAAGTTAATCATCTTGTCAAGTCGAATAAACTCCTGATATTATTGAAAATATCAATAACAGTACCTTAAATATTTTTAATGTATCTGAGTGTGGCTGAGACTTAATATTTATATCAGTGTATTAACGATCGATTTGTATCCAACGCCTTGATGTTTAAATTTACTTCATACCAATTTTTTCATACTTACTTTAAATATCGGTATATTTTGAACAATTGACACAATATCTTTATACATCTCGTCTATGTGCCTTTCTGATGTATAATATATTTTATTGTAAAATCCATTCAGTGATCTTGAGTAACAAACATACTTACGTACAAATTTTTTGCCTTTATAATATTTGTATGGATATAAGCATTACTTACTTAATGAATGTCAAAATTCTATCACCGGTTCGAAAAGAAACACCTCAGACCTGATAATAACTGGTGAAAGAAACTCAGCGGGATATTTTTTTGTCCAAAATGTGTATTTACAGTGATAAATTTACTTTTGAAACGGCCTGGAGGCGATCGTTTCAATCCCAAGACGAGTTATCATCTATAAATCCATTAATGTTATAAAAACCTTTAGCGCGTAAACGATTACTGGCGGTTTATTAAGCTTATAATAGATCTAATGGTAACCATAGATAAATTTGTTACTCTTTGGTATAAAGCTAAGTGGATTAGTTATACAAGGCTACTTTTTCAATATAATTAAGTTTCTTTTGCAAATTGCACTATCGGTACTAACAAGTCTTGGAGATTTATTTATCGGTATTTAATTTCAAGGAATTTTAGCTTGTATCCTTTATGCTAAGTGATAACAATAATAGTATTATTAATACCCCATCCCCACCCATCTGGTAATATTTACTATTGTTTCGGTTTGAAGGGTGAATGAGCCAATGGAACAATAGGCACGAGGATCATAATATCTTAGCTCCCAAGGTTGGTTGCGCATTGGATATGGAAGGAATGGTTAATATTTCTTAAAGTATTGTCTATGGGCGATTGTAGTCTATGTTTCTAATGATAATGGCGATGATATGTTGTTATATGTATGTATGTATAAATTTAAAAACAGTGATATAAAATTACATAAATTATCATAAATTTTAACAAGTAGTAGTAGACTTTAAAATTTTAGTAGTAGCTGAAGGAGAAATTTGGTTCGTGATGCTTTCGGAATTATATACATAATCTACTATTTACCCCCTTGAATGGAAAAAAGTTGTCTATGAATGGGGTTTTCATTATCATCATCGGTTTAGTGGTTTATAGCGTATCAGACAGACACACAAACAGATTCACTTTCGAGTTTATAATATTCGTATAGATATATCTTCAAAATATCAATTAACTCAACAGACTCGCAAAAACACCCTCCGATAATAACATTCGGAAAGCCTGATGTGGTAGTTGGCGGGTTGCTGCGTGCCAATTGTACGAGTGCACCCGCTGCGCCCGCGCCGCGCCTCACTTGGTATATCGACAATGAAAAGGTAAAAACTATTTATAAATTAAAAATCCTTTTTTAAGCATGGTTTCCGGTAAGCTAATGAAAATGATGAATTCGATTAATCGCAATGAAAAATCCAATGTATATGCCAAACAAGTATATAATAAGTATGTAAATTAAATTTATTAATACGTACCTATGTCGTAGATATTTGATAATTTTAGATCAGCTATCTATATATAATTAATCGTGACAGAATTGAAACGTTTTTGCTTCAGAAATATTTCTCATGAACGTTGCATTCGAAAACGTTATCCTTAAATTTGACCATTTGAACCTCATCACTCAATATGTATTCAATAATGTCGTTCGAACCGATTTCTGCACGGCGGTTAATCTTAAGGGAGGCCGGTCAACTACGCAGGACATATTTTAGTGCAGAAGTTGGTGCGCAAACACACATGTATCCCCTATTCCCTCACGCTCATAATCAGATGGATCGGCAAATCCGACGCGACTAGAAAAAGTTCAGGCGCAAGACAAATAGCGTTACGTGCTCTCCGAGGTTCGCGAGTCTACAAACTTTCAAATGCTACTGAGAAATTTTGACTGAAGAACCCAGTAAATTTTTTATCGGCCCGAACTGGGGTTTTAAACCAGAACCTCGGGATCTTATATCTATCCGCTAGACTAACGAAACAGTCAATATATTGAATATAGAATTGACTGTCAAAAATCTACCGCCGTCTTGAAAATGAATACCTCAGACCAGATAAGAATCGGAAAAAGAAACTATACTATGAGTTTCACTATTTCAGTTCCATTCAAGTTATACAAATGTTTAAAATTTGACAAAATTATATTACTCCACACTTCCTTTCCGTTTTATTTGATGTGAATAAATTTTCAGGTGCCCGACGAATCCATTAGATATTTCTCCTACCGTGTGTCTAGTTCAACGAGGACCAAGGGGGGAAGCGGTTACCGGCACCGGAAATACCAACATCGATATATTGCCCCCGAATTCAACTACACTGCCAAGTACTGGTCACTAGTGAGCGAAAGTACAACACAGTCGCCGGCTAACCTGACCAAGCAAAGTAAATGCGCCTTGAAGGATGGAAATGATGACGTTGCTAAGGTTTGCTATAAAATTAGTTCAAGTTTCTCCAATTCATTTAAAATACTTTTTATATTTTTTATTGATATTGAATAGGTTGGCGGACGAACAAATGGGCCAGCTGATGGTAAGTGGTCACCATCGCCCATAGACAATGGCACTGTAACAGATATTAACCATTTCTTATTTCGCCGATGCGTAACCAACCTAAGGAACTAAGACGTTATGTCTCACCCTTCAAACCGGAACACAACAATAATAAGTACTGATATTTGACGGTACAATATCTGATGAATGGATGGTATCTACCCAGACGAGCTTTCGCAAAGCCCTACCACCAAATATTTAAAACATCAGTTACATTATTTTTTGGAACATAAAGTACTTGAGTGTATTTTTGGATACGGAAAAACAAATTTTTTATGTAATTAATTTAGTTTCATTATCGTCAATCATTATAATAAATTGAATAATAAAATTAATTGGCCAGAAAATTAGGTGATCGGCCTGACAGTTAATCAATACTGCGTTCATTTGGATATAATTATTTTTATTTGAGAAAGCAAAATATAGTTAGGTAGTTATATTTGATGTAATATTTCTTGACTCTACAAAACGCTGTTCAAATTTAAAGGAATATACGCATACGTATCGTTTGTTTGATTGCGCTTATCTCAGGATCTACGAGCTCGATTCGAAAAATATTTCCTTTAGTTAGCTCATTTGTAGAAAAAGTTTATAAATAAATAAGATCAAGATGCAATTGGAACAGTAACAATAGTCGAAGGTTAAATTGCGCGGCGCAGCTACTTTAAAATATCTTTTCGCCAGATTCGAAAAAGACCTCGGGATCCATCCCCACCCCCAATATCTCTATGGGTATCGATAGCTGAACTGCGGACACCAGCTCACGGAAGACTTCAACTTACATGTACCGCTACAATACCCGACGAAGTTGGCCCGGGGGAACGATATGCAGACATCAAGAAACAAACTGTTACAGGTACAAACTTTCAGGTTTCCCCTGGATAAAGAAAGATCCTGGCCTCTTTGACCCTAAGAAAGGTCTCTTGGAAGATGAAACCCAAGGGATGTCTCAAAGTCCCAAATTGAACTGTTTAAAGCCAGTCAGGAAAACAATCACTAAGTTTTAATTGAAATGCTATAATCAAATTTTTATAACGATCCATAAATTTTAACGTAAAGTAATATTTTACTTCAACTTTCATTTCATAGATGCAGACAATCATGCATATTTGACTTACATAAATAAGTATTTATTTTATTAAAGTGCTTCAGTAATGTTTGTTATTGATTTAAATATACACTAATATCAATTTATATTAACTAAAATGGCCTTAGTGCTAAAATTTTAATAGTTGAAAACTTTCCCCATCCATTTATTCTATTACACGTAAACTCCACTAAAACTTTTGAAACGAAAGTTTCGTTTAAAATTTTGATACGAATAGTTGGGTTGAATACCTAAAATTTTATTTCAGTGGCCGTGAATGAGCTCAGTTTGAAGAGACCGCGAACCGACACTTCGTATGCTAATGCGACATCCCCGCGTCTTCAAAATTACCACCCATTTCTACTGATTGGCTACGGCTTCCTAATAAATGAGCTTCGACAACCTTTATATTAAAAAAAAAAAACAAAGTTTGATATCCATAGAATATATAGCTTCATATAGTTAACTCGTGCGATATGTTTTCACACTAATAATATTATACTTTCAGCTCGGTATAATTGTATTACCGGCTATAAAATAATAAAATACTGAAAAACGAAATTTAATTTTAAAGCATTTAACAGCGCTATATATTATATGGATAAGGCTACCTGCATTGATCGATATCGCTTAAATTAGACATAGTACATATTAAAACTTATTAGTGATCTCATAATATTTTCGCCCTAATTTAATTATTAACGGTAGTAAAATTATTTTTATAAAATAAAATTATTTTTCTAGTGTAGATATGAAACCTTTTGAAAATCTATTTGTAATATACTTCTAGTTCAACTTTTATGCTTTTTATCTGAGTAATATATTTTTAATCAGTTTTAATATACTATCATGAAATATAAAAATATAAGAAATAATAAATATTTGTGTTCGTATTTAAGCGTTAATATATTAATGAATTTAATATTGTTTTTATAATGACGTTATTCAAAGATGTGTGTTTGTAATTTCTCATTAATTAAGAGCTTTCTCTAAGTCAATTAATCTCTCCTTACACAGCTTCTTTAACAGGGTTCGTAACAGTAATCATTTAATTCCTTAAATCGGTAATCAAATACAATATTATAAATTCAATCATTTTAAATATTCAAATATTAATTAAGCCATTAAAATTCAATGCGCTTTCATTTCAGTTAAATATTTAATATACAATATTTAAACATTTTTTTATCGATTAATTTTCAAAATTCAAATTGAATACGAAGTTATCTCGGCATTTTTATATTAAATTTACTCTTTGACTAAAATAATATATCTGTACATATTTCTAAAAAAACTTGCATTTATATCAATATATTAATTTATAAAATAGTAACACTCTGTATACTGAGTTAATTACATTTTGCAAACGAACATTATTTGATTTCTTTGATTATTATTTATTCGACTACATAGAAAAACCGAATGCGTTTTTTTCCCAAGCTCTACCTACTATTCTCATGTGTCATATAGTTTGGGATTCAGGGTTAAAATAAAATTGTAATCACTGCTTGTTTTAATAATATATATATTGTTGACTCAAATGCTTGTACCGGAAAATTAGTATTGAGACATTATAAAGCAAAAATGAAGTAAAGTTTGGCTAAGTTAAATGAAGATTTTTATTATTTAAATGTGCCGAAACAACATCCAACGATTGTTTTTTTTTTTACTATGATTTTATTAGTAAGCAAAGGAACAATTACTAAAATATTTAATATTATAATTGTATATTTATCTCCAGATGCCATATTCGGTGTTGCCTGATTTTAATATTAAAATTATAAACACTATCTAGACAAATATATCACTAAAATATGTTCGATACTTAATAAAATATCGTTCTATTCCGTATTCACTAGTACCATTGAATATAAAAAATTAAAAAAAAAGAAAAACGTCAAAAATAAATAATAAATTAACTTCAGCTTTAAATGTTGTCACTACAAAAATAAAAAGAACACGTAGATTTAAAAAAGATATTTTAAAAATATATTCATAAATATCCGACAGACATTCAAACAATAGTCTGGTTTGTTCGAGTTCAATATTACTTTCTATTGAAAAATAGTCGATTCATATAGGTTACTGAAGCAATATCTTTTTCAATTTATGAAAGCCTAGATATTATTTGGTCTATAGTTGGGAAATGTGTCTAAGATACAAAATATAAAGGAATATTCCTTTAAAAATAATATCATTCGTATATCAAGCTAAACTAACTACATTGGCACGTAATTGAAACACATTTAAAAAACAAATACTCTATATAATTCTAGAAAAAATCAAAAGAAAAAAAATCACCGATTATTTTGAAGCATAACAGTTATTTTCATTCGTTTGCAAGGAATTAGTAACGACGCGCTTCAAGTACAATATCGAGCCTAAAGAACAAAATTGTTCTTTGTTAAAATTTGAAGTATTTTCAGGTCGCTTGAGTGTATAACTACCGAAGTGCTTTAGTAACTGTCTCGAGCATCTCTTTTACCGCTATTTTGTGTTTAACAATGAACTAGTTCAAAATGTTATTACTTATTATAATAAATATAATTATTTTCTATTCGATCAAAGACCAGAGTTCTGAAAAGTGTTCTGAAGATACTCTCATTTATGTAAAGATCATAATCTTAGATTGCCAATGCGAGAGGAAAGGAAACGATAAAACTCGGTTAAGTTTTACTTTATCGCATTATTATTTCAAGTACACAACGAGTTCTATTTTTAAGAATACCCAATTATATTAGTTTTTTTTTTTTTTTTTTTCGAAAAAAACATTTTGTTTTGACCAGAAAATAACAGGGTCTTAATTTGTTATTACGATCTTTAAATGTTAATTTCGATCAATTTATATCTTTGTGTCAATTAATTATTGTAAAGTAATTAAAAATAAATTAATTAATTTTTTTTATTTATTAAATTTCTACAAAAACTTTATGCAATGTAATACTTCTATTTATAATTTTAATATTAAATTAAATATAACCCAGTGTAATACTTTCATTACGTATTACGAATGTATAGTTTAAAATGCTACTTATAAATATAATAAGTCTATGTTCATTATCTCAATTTTCCATGACAGCATTCAATGTAAGCCATAATGTCTTAATAAATGTTTTAAACGAAACTTTTCAAATAAAATAAACACACATACAGGTATTAGCGCTCACGGCTTTGCCATCCTCTTGTCCGTTTCATTACGAACCAAGCCCAAATATCATTATAATACAGAGTAAATACATTATTAATAATTTTCCAATATAATTTCCTTATTCAAAATAAACATATATAACGTTACATAAGTCTAATGATGTGTGTTGATCCTACAGTTATCATTAAATTAGTAAAAGAATCTATTAGTATAGAAAATTTCCTATCTTGAGCTTAACGGTGCCAGAACATACCAAAACAAAGTTAGCCTTATTTCATTGATCCTATAAAGTAAGCCTTTATATAGTATCTCCGGAATTTGTATGAAACTTCTGCCTTCTATAATGCACTATGGTTTTAATTTCGGGCTGGGCGTTGTGTGAAAACATTATTTTAATAATAATTAATATAAATTATCTGTGTATTTCAAAAATATATTTTCGATATAAATAGTGTTATGCTGTTAAATTAAATATACTTAATATAGTCATAATTGCCGATCTGGGATTGACTTTTACATGAGCAGTGTTAAGTCATTCACGTGGTCTGGTGTTATATGTCTTCCTGCAGCTCTATACACTGAATTGTAGAGAATTAATTTGTTTAGGCTAAATGATGTGATAAGTCAATGGATATAAGAGCGAAATATATTTTAAAAATAGAATAATATCGTAAATTTTATTTACTGCGTAGATTAGATTAGTTGTAAATTTTAGAAAACATGAGACCAGTTAACTGATAATCGCCTCATCATTGTAAATGATTTAATACAGCATTTCAAAATATATTTACTACATTATTTAGTTTCAATATTAAATTGTTAATTAATTTAAAAAAGGAACGAGTTATTATTTAATCTGTGCAAAACGTCAATATAAAATATCAGTTGACGTATTCACTAGAACCAAAATTGTGTGTAAAATTACTTCGTAATTGCTGTAAATTGTTTAAAATTTAGTAACAAGATTTGACGCACACATATTAATAGCTGAAATTAACTAAATGTTAAAAAAAAATTTGGTCAACTTATTAAACAATTCGTGTGGAAATTATTACAATATAATATTGTATCTTGTATTATTTTATGTTAAGTTATTTGGTGAAAAACATTTGTTTTCTGAGCACGTTTAAGTTGTTAATAATGTTTAGTTTTTTAAATTTGTAATGCTTGAAGCGATTGTTAGCATAGTAAATATTTTAACATCCTCGGGCCATTGTAAAGTAAAAAAATGAATTATAATAATTTTATTGTTGTACGTTATGTGGTGAAATAAAAGCTTTTAAAGAATAAACCGTTTTATCATTGTGTTATTCTTAAATAATATAACTACTCAAGAAAATAAGGTTCTTAATCTAGTTTAGAACTCATTTTTAATATTTTTAAATAAAGAACTGTACTTATATGAAATTGAGTGGGCGGTACTTACCTAGACGGTCGTGCACGAAGCCTTACCATCAATAGAACGTATATTCTTATAAATATTACTATATTTATTTAACATTTTATAATCATTCGTTATCTGAAATTAAGTGGTATACCCTACAGACTTTTGTTACTAAGAATTATGTCCGTTTAACAATAATGTGCTATCGGTCACGAAATGGAAGTTGTTATTTCCCTTGTTCCTATATAAACACATCTTTAATATGTTTTTAGAAGGCACGAGGAGAAAATGGTACACCAGTTGGTAAGTTACATTTACACTGGCATTGTCAGAAGCACAATGACACTGTCGCATTTAAATTTTGATGCTTCTTATTGTGTCAACTGAACTATCAAGCCTGTAATTTACTTCGTCTAGTGTGTATAATTGCACCGACTTATACAGTCAAAAAATAATGTTGATAAGTATGTGTGAGTTTTTGGTGGCGTAAAGGTCCTCCTGAGTTTCAGTCACGTTGGTTTTCAACGATAAATAGGCAATATTCTCTGTACTTTTACTTTGTCACACACACACACTCGCAACAATCTATTATGTACATAATAATAACTCCACTCACTTAAGGCCTGATAAAGACACGATCAAGCGGTCTCGAGCTAAAAGAGGCTGTAAATCTGTCACACAAGTCTTTGCACAAAGTATAGATATATATTTATTATCATTAATACTCTGATGGAGCGGAAAGGAAATATGAATAGTAGTAACACTTTACGTATTCACCGAAGTACGAAAGTGTTACCGCTTTCAGTGCGTGTCAAGTGTTACCGAAATTCGGACTCCATCACAAATATTCTAGTCCCTACCTTGTACGTAAGTTCCGAATTCAAGGCTTCACGTTCTGCAGCATAAAAAGCCAGCCACTTAACCGACGAGAACAACAAAACCTGTCAGACATCGATCAACCTAACCAAGTTTATTTCAAACGTCCGGCCAGAGTACCATTTATCTGTCAAATTTCCTAACATAGCGTATCACGTCGGCTAAATGTTAATAAACTTACGTCACAGAAACTGCAAATGACGTTAATGATGAATTTATGCTGCAGCGGTACGTCATTTATATGGTCTTGCTATATTTGTTTCTTATATGCATGCGTCATTCAAATATGTCACATCGTTTCCGAACAACCGAGTAACAAATGGAGAACTACAAGATTTATTATACCAGTATTGTTGTCATAAACAAACGTTATTTTGTCTGAACAGTTTATTTTTCATCTGTTAATGTTTTTTTGTTAGATTATTGTATCCGTGTCCCGGAGGAAGCCGTCAATACGTCACAGAGTATAGGAAATTAGGTATTTTAATGGTCATTGAACCTGCAGATGCATTCGCAAATTCGCCTTCCGTTCTTTCTTCGCTTAAGCACTATATTCCTTTTGATGCAACCATACGCTATACGCAATACGTATGACCGCTAGGATAGTTTACATTTGGATTTTTTTTTAAACGACCGATTTATTAAATTGAAAAGAAACGAAACATTTTATATTTAAATATGACTGAAAGCTATGCATTCGAATATTCCAGATTCAAAATGCCTTGTTTCAAATGTTTGAAATGTTCGTCGTATAATTGAGTCTCATCACACGTACACATAAGTAACTTCAGTGTTGGTCGCTTAGCTTTAACTGACCATTGTTATAATGTTATAAATCGGAAATTTCGTTTATTAATCCAGTTTGAGATAAAGATATAACTTTTGCCCAAAGTAAATTTGTCTGAAATTAGTATTTTTGGGAACATGCGTTTTCTATTTATAATAATTATTTTATTTTTTCAAGTGAACATCGATCACTTAATTTCAATAAATTACGGACTTATAATAGTAATTAAACATAATCAAATTTAAAGATAATTTTACATTAACAAATGGATGAATTGGCTGTAGGAGACAACCACTTTACAACAGCGAGTTATAACTGTACAATAATACACAGTAAACAGTTATTTGGGCAAGGACGTAAATCATTTTTGCATTATTGCGTAAAAACGGTCAATATACGCTTGAGCAAAAATATTTTATTTTATTTATTTTATTAATTAAATATATATTTCATTTTATGTTCTACTGTATTAAGAACGATGTAACAAGAACCCTAAAGAATCAATAAAGCAGGTACATAGCAAATAAATAATGTTATAATTAGTTGTTTGTGTTTTTTTCCTTAAAAATCGTCATTTTCGCGGTGATCGCGGTTTCGTCATCGACCGGCTTAGAACAACATCGTTTAGTATAGCACAATCAGGTGTTTCATGAGTCGAATATATCTGAAGATTCTGAAGTATTATAGAAGCGTCACAGCGAGGCCGCCATCCATCTACCTATCAGCAAATTAACGGTTTTTTTAAGGATTTATTATTATATTTTATGTTGTTTTTTTTTTATATATACAAGTAAAAGTAAAAATAGTTACTGTACAAATCATGATAGCGTGGAACAGTAGCAAAAATGATCGGATCCTCTGGACAACAAAAAAAATAATCAGACCTCCTGTCACCAGTGGAAAAAATAAGTTTTGAGGTGTTTGATTGTGATGAAGGTTTTTTTCACTACTACTCCAAGGTTATATTGGTTCAACTTAAAATAGAACAAAGACATAACTTGGAATAATAGAGGAATATTCGCTTCAGCTTTTTACGCGTGGCTTATGTTTTTACAAATTTAAATTTTTAAAAATAATAATAATTAATTACAGGGCGTTTAAATAAAGATGTGTTACCGTATGTAAGTCCTCTGCGTTGGATGATTACATAATCAAGAATACTCGTAGCATATTTATTTTCACTTTTTAATAATTAAATTCTCACAGATACATAGGCAAAGGAGATAGACGTGTCGTACTTGTGTATTTGATTCGGATGAGGAAAATTGTTTATTTATTACATAAAATCACACATCACATTTCGTAGGGAAGGAATAACAAAATATTATGTCACTGATCATAAAAAATCATGAGAAATAACGACTCGGCGAAAACGTATGAATTATTCATAATTTACGTTTGTACTTACGCTTTACGTGTTTCCCTTTGGCGGGAAATATTTCTAAGTGCTCACATATTTTGCGTAGGATATACGTAAAGCAGTAACATCCTGTAAATGTACCACTGTTGGGCTAAGAACTTCTCCCTTTGAGGGTAAGGTATGGAGCTAATTCGACCACGCTGCTCCAATGCAGGCTGTTGAATACACTAGGGACAGGATTTAAAATTAGACACAGGCAGGTTTCCTCACGATGTTTTCCTTCACCGCCGATCTCGAAATGAACTGCACTAATTAGGCAGATAACAATTCAGTAGTGCTTGGCTGGGTTTTTCGCTCCCATAGAGCACGAGATGAATTTCAACACAAATGGCTAGCTGGCTACTTGCTAAATATATTTGACGACATATACAATTATTGCTATTGTGATACAATGTAATAAGAATGTCGCCGTGACCGATTTCGGCTACGAAGGGAATCTCAAAGGATCAGCTAACTACACAGGTCATATTATAGTGGATAAGTGTGCATTTAAACACAGGTACACCCGTGCACTATTTATTCCCTCCCTTACTCTTATAACCCGATGACATATCAACTGTTTTCATTAAATTTGGTTATAATTTTGAGTTCGATGACCCATTCACGTACATACAAGTGAGTTCTGATTATGACGTGCAAATAAGAAACTTATAACAAATATACTTTTCAAATTATTCGTGATAAATACAAATTTAATTTAATTTAAAATATTTTAAAGTAAATTCAAGAATATTCGTAAAAATAAGAATCAAAATGCACTCTATTCGAGTAGAATTTTACGTCCACCTTTGAACCTTATAGAATTATTTTATAAGTACAGCTCCAGGCTCGGAACGTATATTCTACCGAGAATAAGAACGTTATATGAAATACAAAGATATGTTAGTTAAGTAATATTATATATTCTGCCTGAATATATATATGTACGTAAAGTAAAAATTCGTGCAAAATATAGTTTAAGCTATAAACAAAAAGATTAATTAGTCCAGTGGTAATTTTAATATTGGTAGCCGACGGGCAAACGGACTACCTGATAGTAAGTGTCACGGCCCACAGACACTGGCGCCGTATTTAACCATTTCTTACGTAACCAATGCGCCACTAACCTCGGAAACAACGAAAATGATATGGCCCTTGTGCTTGTAATTACACTGGCTCACACGACCTCTAAATTAGAATACAGGGATACTAAGTTGATTGAGTTGAAGAGTGCTGGTTGGTGGAAGAATGTATGTATGTAAGGTGAGTGAGTGGTACCTCCTAATACTAGTTCTGTATTTACTCAATTTCTTCAATCGATTTTGTAACTCGTTTTGTTCAAAATAATGTACTTTTTTTATTTGTTGTGGTGTTATTTAATTTAATGTATAGGTCAAATTTTTCAACTGAATTTTAAGCCAATTTCAAAAAGTTTCGCCTTATTTTTTTGGTTGAGTATTTTATCGTTTCTATTTAAGTCTTTGAATGTTAAGACGACAAATATTTCATTAAAACTTCCTTAACTATTTCTGGTTAGCTGCTTAAGTTGATTGGTAGAGAATGGTCATGTTATTTTGGTAAAAAAAAATGATTAAATAAAAAATATTCTATAGCGAAACCAAAACGAAAAACAAGAAAAATGCCTCACTGGAACAACAGTCGCCTAGGGATTTTATCTGATTATATTTGAAAATATAAACTATAGCTGAACGTCAATCGTTGTGTAATAGTGTTATAATTTATTTTTTATGGTAAAGGTGGCAAACGAGCAGTAGGCTCACCTGATTGAAAGTGACGACCACCGCCCAAAGATGTCTGCAACACCTGGGAGATTGAGGGTTCTCAAGTATTGGTTTGGAAGAACCACCGGCGAAAGCTTGCTCCACCGATTGGTTGTGTGATGTAGAAAATCTTTAAAATCGCGGTTGTGGATTTTCATAGATTTTTTGTCAATATTTGAAATATAACTACGGAATATTCTCTAAAAATTTAATGTGTAGTAACAGCGATGAGTTCATTTAATAATCAATTACAACGAAGCAACAGTATATTGGACTACTAATTAAGTAATTCCGAACACCTACGCTCAACCGGTATGCGTATAATTCAATTTACGGTAGCCTTTTTGGGTATTTTAATACCTGGCAATAACGTTGAGTGAAATGTCTCGAATTTAGAAATTAACATCATTAATAAATAATTACCTGAAGATTTCAAGTCGTTAATTGGAATTCTTGTAACTTGACAATTTTTCGTTAAGTTTCAAGAATCGTCGGAGTCTTCGGACAATGCATAAATTATATTTAATAGGCCTAGTTAAAATCAAATTACTTATAATTATCGAATTCTACTAGAGTTTATATGCATAATTACTTGACTTTAATTTTATTATGATATAATTTTTTTCTATAATATAATTTTATTCTTAAATATTCAAATCAAATTTGAGTTATAATTAATTATTCAAAAAATGTAATAAGGTTTTGGACTTAAGTTATTAGTGAAACGTCACATTATTGAGTAACATTGTAGTCGCGTACATAATTAAATATTATAGGAATACAAAGGAATCGTAATCCTTGCATATATTTTATGAATAAATTAAGAACATTTTAAGAATGAGTATATTATTTTAAATTTGGAACAGATTCCACAGTACACTTTAGTATTTTACGACTTATATTTTGTGTTTAACTGTGATAACAAATCGTGTTCAGCTCATGATCACACCAGATTTAAATCTGCCGAAACATCGCATCTCAAATTAAAAAAGCGGTCGCTGTTTTAGCCGTTTGTATATTAAGTTATGTCGATGTTTATGTGTAAATACAATGCGTAGTTTCGTGTACATCTCTAAAATACAAACACCACAATACTTATATACAATATACTTTATTATTACGTGATGCTGATATTGCCGGCCACTCTCATGGGAGACCAACTAAGTAGAACATATTATCGTGCACAATTGTATGCGCAAAAACAGGTGCACATTATATTCCGTCACTCTCGCAAGCCGTTGGGACGGCAAATCCGACACGACCAGAGTTCAGGCGCACGACCAAACGCTTCACTAGCTTTTCGAGGCACGAGAATGTACACATTCCCAACTTCCAGACTTCAGGCTGTTACTGACAATTTTGTGACTCAAAAACCCAATATTTTTTTTATCGGACCGACCTGCGGTTTGAACCCAGAACCTCGGGATCTGTGGACTTATATCAAGCCACTAGACCAGCGAAACAGTCTATTACGTATTACCGATATAAACACAACACACCTGACTGAAAATTCAATTTGTTTCAAAGTTAAAAAAATAAACAACTTAAGCTGTTGATAAATACTGTCTCTAAGGGCGTCAAATGGAAAATCGATACTTGCAGCAGACCGATTCTAGCACAATGGCTTTACATTTTCTTGTTTCTGCGGTACATGTAAAATAGCTAGAATATAAGAAAACTTTTTTTATAAAAATAAAGTAGACGGACGAGCAAATGGGCCACCGAGCCCGGTAAATTGTCACTGCTGCTCATGGACTGGTGCTGTAAGAAATATTAACTATTCTTAACATCGCCAAAGTACCGCCATCTATGAACTCCGCTATGAACTCGCAGACTTGATCCTGATCCCTTGGGCTATTGTCTTTCCCACTCCTAACAAGGAGAGGTAACACATTAAATTATACCATTGAAGGAATTGTAATTAAATTTGACATAGAAGAGGCCTGGATATTGAGATTGGAGTAAAATATATTTTACTCTACGGAATAAATTAATACAAATGCGGAGTCGATGGGGACAACTAGTATTGTTACATGGAAATATATTCTGGAATACATTTATAACGTGAAGTAAAGTGAGCTAATATCATATATTTTTGTGGTGCGGTTAATAATGTTCAAATATAAATATATATATACTTGGGGCAGATACGGCCCTCCACGTCTTCTTTCTTTTGTTGTGTTGTTAGCTTTGATACCAGAGTCTGGCTTAGATCTTTAAAACTACGCAACAAATTTTAATGCACATTTTATTAATAAACATAATTAATCACGATGTAAGTTCACGTATATAATATAGTAGAGAAAAGCCGAGAATTTCAACAATCTTCGCCCCAAAAAAAAAATGCTTATTTCGTTTTATGTTTGTTCTTTAATGTAAAAGTTAAAAATAGACCCTCATCGTATTCATGTGATGCTGGGTCGGATATCTAATCTTATATATATCCAATACATAATAAGCAAAGACTAGATTTTATTACATTACAATGGTCTTATAAAAAAAAATTACGAGGAATTGAGAAAGAATAACGTGTTCCATTTTTGAATATTGCTATTTTATTTTGTTTTTGACACTACCATTTCATTTAAAGTAAAAAGTAAAAATATTCATAGCAACGGTTGAAATGCAGTCTAAACTCTTTTTAGTTTTATAGCAATCTCGGAAATTAATTACGTACTCTATACATAGAAATTGACGTTAGTGTAGATACACTGTTTAAACAGATGTTTTAAATTAAAATACTTCGTCATCCTTTTTACAAAAAAAAATTACAAGCTTTTTTTATTGAAAATCGGTTGGTACTAAGTTAGGTATCACGTTAGGAATCTGGTTACGAATTGGAATGGTCGGGAATATGGGACGCTACACGGGTTTATACACTGAGCCCCTCTCATATCATTGAAACAACATTGGAGTTCAGTGGGGCTATTACGGTTAGCATAGCAACTGTTGCTATCAATTTGTTGCGGATTGATACCGAATCAAATCAAATCATAAAATTATAAATCAGTATAATGGACATATGCAGTAGTATACTCCATCATACTGATTTATCGATTGCAACATTAATCAATCCGCCACAAATATATGATAGCAATGCTCTAATCCTAATAGCCCCACAGAGCAAGGATTTGAATGTACAAAATTAGACATAATATAACGCAAAAAATAATTTCTCAATTCCAATTGAAAAAAAATTACTCAAACATATTACGCGCCGGCTAATCAAACTTATTGCCTCGACCGTTGACAGGGCCTGGTTAATTTTTAATCGTAGTTGGAATTTAACGGGGAAATCGATCACAATTTCAATCGTATTGAATTGTCTTTCAGTCAGATTATTAGAGTAAGAGAAAGAAGACCGCGTCTGACTTTGTGCTTACATTAGTATGAGACTCCCTAGAGAAAAGCCAGTGCGATCGAAATAAGTCATTGTCGCCCAGAACGTTTATTATGTCCGTTGCAATATGTAAATATTACAATAATCGATAAACAAAGAATGCTATGATATATCCCAGAACAACAATTTCTACAATCCAAATTAATATTATAAATGCGAAAATAACTCAGTCTGCCTGTTACTCTTTCAAGGCTAAGCCACTGAACCGAATTTGATGTATTTGGTATAAAGCGTGAACGCCAAGGTACAAAAAACATACTTTTTAACACCTAAGGACTAACCTCTAGATCGGGGACAGAGTCTCGGGCTACAACTTGTATACTATAATACTTTAAATATATCGTTTTTGGTATAGAGAAAAAAACAAACAAAACTTATCTCTTTCCTCTATTACGATATATCATATGATGTAGTTTTAAAAGTTCAACAAAAGGTAAAATTCTCTCTTCTTAATTCTTAAAAAGACCCGTGATTGATGGGGTCTATACAATGACACAGTAATGACTTTCGTAAGGGAGTTAAAGGCTAATGTCTCGAGATAGGACGTCTACGACTCCATAAAACGCAATAGTCTCTATCTGGCTAACTTTAAATATAACATCTCGAGTTACTCGAGTAATCTTTTTGGTAGGGCCGAAGTTCATTCTTTGTGAATAAATTACTCTTTTAAAATATTCCTTCGAAAATCATTCCTTTAATTTGTTTTTAGTCGTGTCGTTTTTTTGACGAGTGAAATTATGTAACAATATCATTTATCTCGTTGGTTTAGTAGCTAACTTAGAATGGTGCAGATCCTGAGGTCCCGGCTTCAAACCCAGAGTCAGGTCAATAAAAAAATATTGGGGTTTTCTGTTGAGAAATTCTCAATAGCAGCTCAGAATCGAGAAGTTTATCTAGAATAGAAATTGATGATAAGAGTGAGGCAGTGATGAGTATGTTTACGAACACGCTTGTGCGATATAAAATGAACAGCGCAGTTGGCTTATATCTCTTGAGAATAATCGCCATGGCTGAAATCGAGCCGAGATGGCCCAGTGGTTAGAACGCGTGCATCTTAACCGATGATTTTGGGTTCAAATCCAGACAAACACCCCTGAATTTCATGCGCTTAATTTGTGTTTATAATTGATCTCGTGCTCGGCGGTGAAGGAAAACATCGTGAGGAAACCTGCATGTGTCTAATTTCAACGAAATTCTATCACATGTGTATTTCAATAACCCGCGTGGTGGAGAGGAGGCTTTAACCTAGTTGTGGGAAAATTCACAGGTTGAACTAAATCATTTCCTTTTCCTCATATACAGATAGCAAATAATTTTATTGAAACCGTTCCAGCTATGCTTATAATATAATATCAAATAAATAAATATAAAACTTGAAGGAACTGGTGAAAATAGTTTTTGTAAAATGTTTAATTTCTAAAAATCCGACACATTACAATTGGGACGATACTAATATTGCAAATCCGTAAGATTTTTATAATCATGTGTTATTGTATTGTATAGTCAGTTAATCTCTATAAATTATCATGATGATGATTTAAAATAAATAAATAAATAAATAAAAATATTTATTATTCATAATCTTTTGATACGTTATACTCTGACATTACATAGTTCAATTCCTTTAATAATAATAATATAATATAATTTAATTTAAGATTATTATATTATAGATTACAATCTCTAAGAATATCTACATACTCTCCAACAATTTATTTCCAAAAAAATAGACGACACAAACAACAGCTCAGCACTTTTTCTCCTACGAAATTCAAACGACTCCCTTTTTCTAGAATAAAAAAAAATAGGAAATAATAGGAGAAAAAGTGTATGAAATATGCAAATCATTGCGAATAATTATGTTTTTCAAAAAATTTAAATAATTGTAAAAATTTTCGAATTTCGAAGTAATAATACTCCTCGGATATTATCTAGCCAAAAGGTAATTTTTAGAATTCTTTTGTTCCAGTTTGAAGGATAAGTGTGCCAATGTAAGGGTGGTGACCACCTACCATCAGGTGGATAAGCCAAACCTCCTCCCACCGTTATTAAAAAAAAAAACAAATTCCATTAACATCATGCCAACGGGGCCAGCTATATATAATATTTGCTGAAAACCTCTTTGATTGAAGAACTGAAAATATTTTTTGTTGTTTGTTAGAATGGACGCTTCTTATTCCACATCGCTATCAAAAGAAGAAAAATAAAGATACATAATCTTGGTCAAATAAAAAACAACGTTCTTGGAGAATTTAAAAGAGCTGTCAGTTTTTTATATAAATTGAATTTAATACTTTGAAAGATCAAAATTAAGATTAGTGTTATATTCCATCTCTCTCAATCTTTCACTATAACGCGACCGGATTAAAACACCGGATTAAACAGTTCAATCGATTCACTACGGCGCGTTGTGATTCAGCAAACGTGATGTGGAGTCGTCTATGTACGTACCCCTTTTTCACTGCCTAAATAAATTAAAGATTCTGAGTTCTATTAAATATAACCTACGTATTCTACATACGAATACAATAATTCAATTGCTTATTTATTTGTTAATTTTTATGTATTGTATACATAGGTACATAGGTACTAGCTGAACCTGCGGCAAACCACAAACTTCCAAGCCCCGTTTTACCCCCTTAGGGGTGGGGTTTCGTAAAATACGTTCTTAGCGGATGTCTACACTCTATAAGGAACCTGCGTGCCATATTTCAAGTTTGTAGGTGAATTAAGTAGTTTTCTGAGATTTCGAAATTAATCAGTGAGTGGTATTTCACTGTTATATATAATATTATATAGATTACATATTTTTCTATATTGAAAAATGTATGTAAAAATTTGTATTTTCGTTTAATTATAGTTTGAAAAACTTTTGAATCTCTAGTGATTGCAGCCTTTGAGACGTGACTAAATAATGTTTTAAATTTTCTTTGTAATGTCTGTTGCTGCACTTCGCAGATAAATAAATAAATATTGAACAACAACAACTTAGCTAAAGCACTTGTGTTATGGAAAATCAGAAGTAACCGCGGTACCACATACACCCAGACCCAAGACAATATAGAAAACTAATGAACTTTTTCTACATCGACTCGACCAGGAATCGAACCCGGGACCTCGGAGTGGCGTACCCATGAAAACCGGTGTACACACTACTCCACCACGGAGGTCGTCAATACAACCAAACTTTTAATTAAGACTATACACGTGACCAGCGAGAATTTCATATTCTTGTAAAGAATAAACCGAGGCTGTTACGGATAGAGCAAAGCAACTGTTTCTATCGAATATTCGTTACGGATTGATAAACGTTGCAGTCACAAATAAACAAATCAGTATTATGGAGTGTTATGCTACTGAAGTCCGCAGACATTTTTAACTATGCCGTTTCATAAATTCAAATAATTTGGCAAAAACACATTGGTAAAGAAGGCATATTATTCGATACAAGATTATATAGATGATAAAAAACCGTGGAGTTAATACTTGTTGACTTCCAGGCAGGATATATAACATACATATATAATTGTATTTAACTAACATGACTGTATTTTTAGATGTTGAAAAAGATTTACTACTGAATTTCTTGCCAGTTCTTCCCGGTAGAATCTACATTCCGAACCGGTGGTAGCTTTACTTAACATAGTTTGTTAAATGACGATTCAAAAGTTCTTGTAAAAGTCTACTTGAATAAAGTATATTTTGATTTGATTTGATTTGCATGCTATTAAAATACTAATTTATAGTTTTTTATTTTGATCTGATATCAATCCGCAACAAATATTATCAGCAACAGTTGCAAAACTCTAACCGTAATAGCAACAGGTCAATAAATGCGACTATCTCCTTGAATTACGATACTAATTATAATACATGACACATCAAAAATAAAAAATGTTTACTTCACACTCATTTTAGTCCCACGGGGACCTCCACTAGGTTTCCTTTACAGATTACCCTTCTCAAGTTACCTGAGCTCCGTTGGATAAATTGCTTGACGGGTTACTGATTGTAGCATTAAACGTGACATTAATAATTGTTTGTACTTAAAGTGCGCTCACGGGCAACCAATGAAAGATCAGATTAATCTTAATTGATTAATATTACGATTTCTTTAAAGTCTTATTATTTACTAGCTCTGCCTCGCGGTTTAAAAAAGGAAGTTAAATCCTTGTAATTAATGAGGAATGGGCTACCTTAGTGTAAGTGATTACTTTTTTTTTTATTCATGAAATTGTTATGCGGACGCACAAATGGCCTACCCAAAAAGTAATATTACATGTACAAAATCTGAGTGGGTTGTATCCACCTAGAAAGGCACATAAAGTATAGAAACAACCAGGTCTCGTTACATAGCTGAAAGTTGTTACATAAGACGAAGCAACGCAAAACGCCGTTTCTCAAAAAATAAGAACACACAACAAATTGTAGATCTGCGTAGCTATCGCCTGAACGAGAATATATCCGGCGTATATAATGATGGTGACTTTGGCGGGAAACATCGGGCTTGTGATCATATCGGTACTAACAACATCCAAAATTAAAAAAAAATATAGTAAATAGTAATATTTTGATAAACAACTTCTTCATTAGATTAGATACTATTTGTTTGATTAACAATCAAACCAAGTACAATCAGAAGATGTCACTTTATTAAGAAATAAAAAAATAGTTCAAGTTATGTTTTACGTATAAGTTTTTCGCGCAATTCGCCTACTCGCCTACAGGTTGCCGGATTTGTTGACATTTACGGTTACTGCTCCGCTCCTTGGGGTCGTAGCATCGAGTTAAGTAGCTATAACCTTCTTCAATAAACTGGCTATCTAACGTAGGAAAGATTTTTCACATCAGACTGATAGTTCGTGAGATTAGCGCGAGATTATATACAAATTCTCCGCCTCTATAATGGATATATATAAGGTAATGTTCTCAAATATATAAATAATTGACTATATCCATCGCTTTTGATAATATTTTCGTGTGTAGTAACAATAAAATAGTATAACTTCATTACCTTACAAGGCACCCACCCCAACATATCTCATCTGAATTTGCATGTGCTTAATTTATGTTTATAATTTATTTCAAACTTGACGGTTAAGGAAAGCATCGTGGGTAAATCAGCATATGTGGGATGAAAATCTGCCACATATGTACCTACATACATTGGAGCAGCATGTCGGAATAAGTTCAAATCTTCTTCTCAAAAAATAATCTAATTATTTGATTTTTAATTTAACACAAACACATATTACGATTGTGAAATGTCAGATATGATATGCGAAATTGATTATATTAATTAAAACATATTAAGGATAAAAAACTCATCAAAGTTGAGTATCACCGCAAGTCGGTTTCCCTAATTTCACGAGTGAGATACGAGAGATTTAACTGCGGCTGTTTATAGTATCTGAGTTAATTGGCCATTTATGCTTACATGAATACTATTTTTGAAAACTGCACTGTCTTTGATTATAAGATATATCTATAACCGTTAAATATTTATAGACATGGCCCATTGGTTAGAATGCGTGCATCTAAATCTATGATAGCGGGTTCAAGCCAGTCTACTGAAATTTCATGGGAAATGTCATGCTCGGTGGTGAAGGAAAACATCAAAAAGTTCTCAAATGCCGACCACGAAACGGAAAACCCAGTGTATGCAGGCCTCCTATAAAGTGGACTGACAATTTGGTGAAGGTCGCATAAAGCTACTGGAGCAGCTCAAGTTCGACTTTGTCCAGCGATAGACGTCTTTCAGCTGAAATACTGAAGATGATGATGAATTAAAAAGGAACCAGGAAGTGTAAAATTTATCATATTATATCTTTAATCGATATACTTGAGTGTTTATGTAAGTACATAATAATATCAATATAATATGTCATACAGAATAAATAAGAAAACTTTGAAAATGATTCTACAAATGGATACTATTAAAGTCAATTGTCAACCTTTGTCGTAATTGAATGTAATAAAATATCACAATTCCTGTCCTTCAAATTTCCTTCTTTGAAGTCAATTCAATGCGAAAAGTATTTCTTTTAAATTCCTCGTATATATCAAGATTGTTCCAGATTTTTTAAAAGCATTGCAACCTTAAAATAAATGTATATTTGTTATTGTTATTATTATAGAGCCGAGGGGGCCAAGTGATTAGAATGTGTGCATTTTAACCGATGATTGCGGGTACAAATCTAGGCAAGCATCACTGGATGAGCTTAATTTGTGCTTATGATCGAGATCATAAAAAGGCTTCAGGTACTTAATTTCAATGAAATTCTGTCACATGTATATCCAACACAACAGTAGCAGGGTGGTGGAATAAGCTCCAAACCTTCTCCTCGAAAGGAAGAAGAGCCCCAGCAGTGGGACATTTACTGGCTGCTCACTCTTTATTTTTTTATTATAAAATTAATTATATTACAGATTATTATATGATACCTTGTTTATTGTAAAAATAAATGACTATTTTAAACATAAACGATTGTTGCAAAAAAAAATATCCAGTAATAATCTCTTATTGACTCCTCCATACCGCATACTTATAACCCCTTCAAAAAGATTTTAGTCCCCCTTTAAAAATTTTTTTTATCCTTCACAAAACGTATCTCCACTAGCAAAATAAGTATGTAGGTATATACATAACAAATTTCACGTATGTACAGTCAGAGTAAGAAAACCTTCGTCAGTTTTCAAATTCATTCCTTTATCAAGTCGTAAACTCTTAGTACATTTTGAAACTAATGCATTAAACAGAAAACTGCACATAAAAATAAACCAACATAGTATGGTAACTAGGTTCAAAATAGTGTACATTGACGACGCAATATGTCATACTCAATCGGTAAAGCAGATTATCGCTCATACTGAGCACAAGAAAATAGATCTTAAGGTGACGAACCTTTTCTAACTCAATATGTCATACTCAATCGGTAAAGCAGATTATCGCGCATACTGAGCACACGAAAATAGACCTTAAGGTGACGAACCTTTTCTTACCCCGACTGTACATTGTACGTCTCCATCTCGTCATGTGAGTCGAGTCAATTGTTATTCGTCTATATCGGTATTTTATGAATAAGTAAATTAATAACAAAAAATATATTTGGAAAACACATTTCAATGTAAGAAATAATGGGTATATGTTTTGATCCTCATTTGAAATCACGATAAAGTACATATAATAAAAGGGTAATATTTAAAATCGATATTTTCACGTATTGAACAAAATATTCATTCGTATTCGACATCTTTCAATGAAGTCGAACATAAAACCGAGTGGAAGTTTTTCGAGACGATGAGTAAATAAAATACAAGTGAAAACCAGATACACGATTTTATTGAAAATCCTTGCCATGCAATCCCTACAGACGAACAGCTGTATTCAGACACAGCACTTTACAACGTTAATCTTTACGTCAAGGAGAAAGATTCCATTTATGATAAATATGAATAATGAACTTGCTTCTGTATTTTAATCCTTATCTACATATAAATAGAATCGCTTTTGTGTTTGTCGTTGTCTGCATCAGTCGAGTGTAGACATTAAATTCTAAATGTTGTCATTTGGTACTTATTGCAATTATTATGAATAAAAATTCATAATAATTGCAAGACACCTAGAGTTCTTTACAGGATGATATAGATAGATAGATAGATATGATAGAAAGGCGGGGAGATAATACTAGTTGACTTCCAGGCAGGATATATTATATACATTAAACAAATATACATATATAATTGCATTTGGTTAATATGACTGTGTATTTTAAAATGTTGAAAAAGAGAAATTACTGAATTTCTTTCCGGTTCTTCTCGGTAGAATCTACATTCCGAACCGGTGATAAATTCACTTAATATAGTTTGTAAAATGACGATTCAAAAGTGCTTGTAAAAGCTTGAATAAAGTATAATTTGATTTGATTTTGAATATTTTTAAAGGAAAGGAACAAAACATATTTTTTTGTTATCTGTATGTATGTAAAATATATTATTTTTATTTTTCAAGATAATGTAATCGAAGTAGGATGAAGTTTAGTCTAAAAAGTCCGTCAAGCGAGATGAGATACTTTTTTGTTTATTGTAAGTTGATTCTAGAATCCAGATATGGAAATTTCATATTAAAAATCCGTATCACACTCACGATATTGCCGGGTAACAATACCCTGATCAAGTTTCAAATAGATTATTTAATAGAGGTCTGGGGATCAGCAGCGAAAACTAATTTAGATTGAGTTCAAATAATACATACAAGCTTACTAAAACACTATTACAATATGGTTACAAATACCAACCATTCAATATTTATCAAGAACATGTAAATTATTAAAATATGTATAATTAATAAAATAGTTTAATATAAAATCATTTTTAAATTTACTGACTGACAACTTTTACAATTATCTATTATATAAAAGATAGAAAATTAAAAAAAGTTTTTTTTTTTTTAATTGTCTTTTGTAATATCTTAAGCTCTATTGTTTAGTGTATATTTGATGGATAGAAGTTCTTTTATGCTGCCTTCAGTGGAGTCAACTGGAATAATCAAAACCGTACAAAAAACAGTTTAATGGATTTTGAGTTTAGCGTTTATATGTTATGTGTTAATTAACAACTACTAAAGGACTTCTAAATTTATTTTTGCATGATAGACTACTTGATATATATTTGCGTCTGGGCCCTCACATAAAACCCGTCGTGATTGGACTATACGCTGACTACGATGAAAACGGCAGCATTTCATACGCCCCGTCAGTTTTACGAGTCGGGTGTGCTGTGACTTGTGAATAACAAAAAATATATTGATATAAAATTTCTCGAATGTTCTTCGACGTATATTAATATTTTCTTTATTAGGGTAGAGTACCTCACCATAAAGACAAATATTTAGTCTGTATAAGGAAAATAATAAGACACTTATTTCTGGAAGCGCCCGCTACTCTCTGACAAGATATTGTCAGGATTGATTAGAATTGAGAGTAAAAGTTACTATCATATAATATTTTTGTAACGTTTGCATGTTTTATCAAGTGTGTTTCAAGAGTAAGTTTAACTTTATTCGATACTAGCTGGTCCCCCGCAATTTGACCCGCATTTTTGTATAATGAAGAATGTAACAATTTCATCTTATCCCGAAGGAATTTCAGAAAAATCCTTAAAATATTCTTCTTATATCAACTGCTTCAAATAGTTTTGATGCGAAAAAACACTAAACTCTGTCTTTAAATACTCTGTATAATATCCATTATTTAAGATTGTATTATTTTAACAGAAATGTGTTTGCTAGAAACGATAAATATTTAAACACACTGAATATATAATACGCGAGGTTAAAATTAGTGTCACAGTTGCCAAGGCTTATTCGCTAAGAGCTCAATATTTTAATTCCCATTATGATTACACTATTATTAATATTAAACATATATGTATACCTTAAATGATTATGATCTCGGATCGCATCCAATAGTCGCACGTTCGATCCTGACCGATAAGGCTGGTATTGTCCCCACTCCTCTCACAAGCCTTATCCTTAACTTATGGAATAAATAGTAAAAATTTTAATGTACTTTTCATCGATAAAAAATAAAATGATTCAAGAGGAAGGTTTGTATGTATAATATATGCATATAATATAACAGGAAATCTAGGAATATCAACCATCGTAGCCTGCAAAAATTAAAAAAAAAAACCTTTTTTTTTTCCGTGCGAAGCTGGAACGTGTACCTAGTACATTGTATATCACACGGTTTTAAAGGGAATAAGATCAAATGAAGGCATAAAAGGGGCATATTATGTTGATTTAACTAGTGTTGCGCCCTTTTTACTACTTGAATAGCATTATTAAGCTAAGGTTTATATCTCAGTTTTAAAATATTACACGGTACAAACTTATACAGCCTCAAACGTAATAAAACCTTGTTATAAATGTTAAGTTATATATTTGTTATAGAGTTAAGTTACTATTATATAATTAAAGGTTAAACAAACTGAGAAACACTTGCAAGTTCAAAAATATATAGCAATTTATATTTATTTCACAATGTTCAGCAGAAATAACTTGAGGTATCTTATAGACGACCTTTGGTGACAATAATTACATAACATTTAAAGAAATATCAACATTAAGGTCTTAATTATATACAAAGAAATATTAAAAATAGTTATTGTAAAAATTAAAACAGTTTGGAATAGTAACAAGAATACTGTTATCATGTCCCTGTTGAATCGCAATTTATTTTTTGCGAAGATGATTAGAATTGCGATTCAATACGTCCTCCTGAAAAATATTTAAAGGTAATAACCAAAAAGTATATCATAATATTCGATTTCCCACAATACAAGAATGAAAGGCGATATGAATTCTAAGAATATAACTGAATAATATTATTTGCAATACGTAGTATTTACGTAATCTAACTCTAAATCCAAACAAAGGGGCGTGACTGCCATATTTCAAAAACTACGGATGCATAAAGTTGAAATGTCCTAACAGTATTTTAGTGCGTAAGAGACATGTTCAAAATACCGTTGTAACATAAGCTTTTATTTAAATTAAAATTTTAGTATCTTACACGAAACTATATGTTTTAAAGCATTCATGTATGCATGAATCATTTGTTCTGCTCTAATTATAGTGGCTAAGGGCTGCTGCTTGATGCAGTTCAAATGTAAATGTGTAATGCTTTGATCTTGTAGCAACCTCTGTATGTAGTACTCAGAATTGTTGTGTTGCGGTTTGAAGGGAGAGTGAGCCAGTGTAATTACAGGCACAAGGGACCTAACCTCTTAGTTCCTAAGGTTGATGGCCCAGTAGCAAGCCCCCCGGTGTTGCAGATGTCCATGGGCGGTGGTAGTCACTTTCCATCAGGTGAGCCTCCTGCTCGTTTGCCACTTATAAGATAAAAAAAAATAGCGATGGAAGGAATGATTAATATTTATTACAGCGCCAATCTTACCACCAGGTGCTCGTCCGCCTACCTATATCATAAAAAGGATTCGAATTATTATTTAAAAATAAAAGTAAACGTCTGTAAATGGAATAACCGTTTATTTTATTTTATAAATACAATTATTAAAATTTAACGAAGACACAACCAACATATTGTAACCGCCGCCATTATGAGAATTATAGGAGTGAATTATGATACTGATCAATGAATTTCAGTTAAATTATAAAAACGGATCTAACCGAAAGATTACACGATATTTCATACGTTTTATCGTAAGTCGTACTCGATCTTTCGACAGCTTACAATCTCGCTGTATTGTTGTAATATTATTAGTATTTACAATTTTACAGTGATATGTTATATAATATATACAATACAGATATATAATGTATCATAAACTAAACTCCGAATAGACAATACCGACGCCGGCTCAGGTGTACTGGCAATAGCGACTAATGGGCGTCCCTTGATTTATGAAATCATTTGATTTACTGTTACCACTTCATTTGAGTAAATGAAGACTATATACTAAATACGACTAAATATATTTTAAAATTTTAAAGGAAAACTAATTTTAAAAATGCAGGAAATTACCTTAAGATAACATTACAAAACGATACCAAGTATATATTATTATTCAGTATATTAATAATTGTCTTTTATTATTAATAAATAGATGTATAAATTATAATATTTTTTTTTGCAATTAAAAAACACAAAATAAGATTACTATTGTGGCAGAATTTCACCCAATACGTACAGGTTTCTTCGAGAGGTATTTTCCGAGTTTGAACCCACAAACTTCGGTCAAAAATAGAGTTTTAATCACTTAATATATCTCATCATAGAGTTCATTGTATTAATTTATTAAAAACGTAAAAATAGTGATTAATTAAATACCAACGTATTGGACTAATTAAACTGATTGTAGGGTAATTTTAGACATATTTCATCAAACTTGTAATCAATATAGCTATTTGTGGATATAATAATACTCTACATTTAGACGCGTATAAATATCTATCTGCTAGCAACGTGGGTCGGTGGCGTTATTCATTATTAATCAAGAAATCTATTATGTAAGAAATAAATAATTCTTATTAATACAATTGGTCGTTTCGAAAAATGTCGTTGAAAGAAAATAATCCTTAATTATAATTTCACGATCAATTCTACGCTCAGTTTCGAGTTTGTTGTGTAATGGTGCAAAAACTAACATATAGAACTTATTACATAGTTGCCCCTAGATATATAAATGTCAATTAATTCCTTAGAACACCAATGCGCAATAAATCTTGGGAACTGAAATGTTACGTCCCTTGTGCCTGTAGTTACACTGGCACACACTCTTCGAAACGGAACACGACAATTATACTGAGAATTGTTGTTTAATTGTACAACATGAGATGAGTTGCTGGTGCTCTACGACGAGACGAGTTTGCATAAAGCCCTATCACCATCTAACAAATATAGTACTACTACTTAACTAAGTTTTTATCGTATGAAGTATAGTTTAATTTTAATAGTTTCACAATCAGGCGTGCACTTAACACTATTGGTCTTCGCGCCATTTGTTATAAGCAATAGCGTAAATTTTAATGAAAGGAGTTCAAATTTCGTTTTAATTTATGCGATGTAATCAAAGAAAAGTTCTCGGCGTTTTATAACGTATTCGTTTCAATGTTCAACTTTCGCTTTGAAATACAGTTATTTGGTTGAAGCGAATTGAATTATTCTGTGGGTTAGTTTGTGGATTGCGGACTGCGTGTGTATTTCATAAAGTTGATAGCAGGCGTGATTTTTTTTCCATTCTTCCTATACTGCGAAATAGCTACAGTATTGTATTTAAAAATAAAAATCACCTGTGACAAGTTATAACTCTGTTCAACAGATACGCGTATCTCTTTAAATACTTTTAGCTTTGAACATTATGTATAAAATATTTCGATCTGCATTTTTAATATTGTACTCGGAGATAAAGATCCATATATTTGAAGTTGAACATTTTTTTCTTTCACAAGGCATTTGCACATTGACAAACTGTTAATATATACAAAAGAAGTTATAGCCTGTGCCCACTGCTGGGCAAAGGCTTATTCTTTTCTTTAGTTAAGGATTCGGATCCCACTATGCTGCTCCAATGGACAGTTCGTAGATAAACACTTTGGAGAATTTCGTCCGAAACATAAAGGTTGTCTTACAGTGTTTTCTAAAAGAAACATGAAATTTCCGTTAAAATGCATATAAACACATATAAATATACAAACAGAATATAATAATCTATACATATTGTTGGAGTGTCTGTCTGTAATATTAAAATAACCGCTTTTTACTAAATGCATACGATTTTTGTCTGTCTGTCTATCTGTTTGTTTGTTCTGGCTAATCTCTGGAACGGCTGGACCGATTTTGACGGGACTTCCACTGGCAGATAGCTGATGTAATAAAGAGTAACTTAGGTGACTTTTATTTTAGAATTATATATAAAATAATAATAAAGTCACGCTGCAATGTACAAATTCTGTCCGGTACCACTCCGCCGTCACGTCGGATACCTCCCAAAAACGACTTAATATCACAAAAGGTGCTTAATACAGAGTTAATAAGCTATAGTAAAATATACGAGCTGAACAATAACGTTTTTGTTAAATACAAACGCGCACGAAGTCGCGGGCAAAGCTAGTGCTTAATAAAAAATATCTTCCAATATTTTACATATGTATATGACTTCAATACGCCTTTCTAAGTGCCCATACAACTTAAATGTAATGTTCCATTGTCCCCTCGAGGCAACGAACTAGAGATGGCTTTTAGTTTTTGCCAATTATAAATTGATCAAATCAAATCAAAAATCTTTATTCAATGTAGAAGTGATTACACTTGCTTATTGATAGTCAAAAATACCTACCTACCGGTTCGGAAATTAACACCTCGAACCTTAGAAGAACCGGCGAAAGAAACTCAGCGGGATATTGTTTTTCACAAATATAGTATAGTTCATGTACAATAAAAATAAAATAATAAACACGTTTTCGTTATTTGAAACAGCCTGGAGGCGATTATTTAATTCCCAAGGTGTGCAATCAACTATAATGATACCTGTGAACTGCAGGTCAATGGTATCGATCCGTAGTCTTGGAGTTTAAGAAGTTATTTTGATGACAAAACCGAATATATAAAATTCAGTAAAAATTTCACTTCAAATACTTGTTAGATTGGAATGAAGTTTCAGGTTAGAATGAAAGCTTATTCTGCATAAATTTTATTTACATCAACTTTATGCTTTAACATAAATTGTTAATGTTCAGTTTAAACTGTTCAACATAACACATTGAACAATTTACGCAAACGCCCTTTAAGTCCCTTAAGACATTATTAAGCTATTACAATTATGAATACCGCTTCTTAATATTTTATTAAACATTAACATTTATAGTAGATTTTGTTATTACCATTTGTCAAAAATCTTTACGCCGCGGCTCCTTACCCTCCCGTCGTTAACCCTTTACCGAAACAATTAAAATGATTTATAACAGAAATAAAAAGTTTTGAAGCCATTTAGCTGTTTTTTTTTCGATCGTCTGCGAATTAAATTTGATTTGTTGTATTAATAACGCTGGAAGAAAATTTTATTTACGTTAATAAATACCTTGATAAGTAATATGATTATAATATATTTCGTCCTTCCTTTGCTCAATTTCCACTGTGATGAAATAGAAAAAATTGAAATAAAGATAACGTTGCTCAACGATATCTAAACTCAGGATTAAAATTATCGTACATTTTGAATCAGGGTTTTGACGGTCTATAGAAATGTTTCCATACAATGCTTGACCCGAAATAGCAGTTGTGACCTTCTGATATCGTAAATGATAAGCGTAATCGGGGTGGATTTAACGTTTTAGTTCTTTCTCAGTTTTCTTAGAGCGATACGAAGTTGAGAACTCTCGGGTGGACGTAGGAAAAATTTAAAAGTTACGTTTTTCTTATCAATCAAGTAAAAACATAAAAATAAAAAAGGTGAAAATTATACACGATTACTTTCTCTACTGGAGGAAGATATATTAAGAAGAGTAGAGACGACTTACGACAACAATCTCACGTCTCAATCAACGTCCTTGTTCCTACGACTTTAGTAGATACAAATCCTTTATTGTCCCAGAAAGTCAAAGAGAAATCCCGTACAAAGATTTCTGTTGCATTCAAACAAAAGGAGAGTTACAATTATGCCAAATTTAATTAAAAAATCCCCCGTAAAGCGTTCGTTTCTGCCTTATTTTATAAGGCTATTTAAAAAATTTATTATTAAAAAATTTGACATATTCACGTGACCCGTTTTAGTATTACAATACGACTCATTAATGTTTTTAACGTTAATTAATTCTGTTCTATCCTAAGTAATATTGTAAATGTGAAAATGAATTTGTTTGTTTATTGTTGTTATGATTTATCGTCTTAACTACTCCACCAATCAATATAAAATTTTGTAAAAAGGTTGTTAGGGGTACGTACGTACATAAGGTACGTGTAAGTCTTTTTGAAAGAAACTGTGACAATCATTGTATAGATACGAAGATGTAAAGTAATAACACGTAGTTTTTGACATCGCAAATTACATACATCTTTCCTGAGGCACGGTATTACTTGGTGGTAGGTTTTTGTCATCAAATATTCTACCGCCAAACAGCAGTACTCAGTGTTGTTGTGTTCCGGTTTGAAGGGTGAGCGAGCCAGTGTAACTACAGGCACAAGGGACGTCATCTTAGTTCCCAAGGTTGGTGGCGTATTGGTGATGTAAGGAATGGTTAATATTTCTTACACGTCATTGTCTATGGGCGGTGGTGACCACTTACCATCAGGTAGCCCATTTGCTCGTCCGGCTACCGATATAATAAAAAAAAAGTTTCTATAAAAAGATACCACAGTTATTTTTAAATTTGTCTGTTGGAAAAAATAAAGTTCACGTCAAAAAGACATTGTTTAATAAAGCATATTATTCATTACCAGATTATATAGTGTTTGTCGATTTCTTGACAGGGTATATAAAAATTCTCGCTAAACGACGACGATGGCGAGACGACACAAAAAAATTGATGTATAATAAGCTTCTCACGATTGATTTTATTTATAAGTAGACTATCAAAGCTGAGAACGTGTCGAAAATATTGCCCATCACTTGGTATATTTTAATGGCACTTACAGTCTAAGATAAAAAAGTCAATCACATAAAAGGAATAAATTACTAACATACCAGCATTTTGCTGTTCCATTTTTGAAATGAATCATTTAACCTGTAGAACCGAGTATCGCTAATTACGCATGGTCTAAGGTCACGAAATTTTCCACGGATAACTCGTGGCTGACGTACATTTCAACAATAGAGGCGTTATACGTAATCTATCGATTTTAAAAGTTTAACCTTTCGCTAGTTTTGTGCTTGAGCTAACAACGATTCTCGATATTATAATTATTATATCATGAGTATATTAAAAAAAACTATGTTTAATGTCAATACGAAAATACATACACACAACTTGTACGACCATTTTATTAGTTACATTGATGTAATTGGTGACATTTCCCAAAACATACAATATCATACTGGCCTTTACAGCGTCACCGAACGTTGGGGCGAGTGCTAAGACTCTGCCTTAAGATGAACCCTTTTGGGCTCGAGAGCGACGTTCGTCCTGAGGGTGTCTCCTATGAGATCGCACCTCGGCTCAGAACGTAGTCGGTGGGGAAGCCTGTTAATATTTATCAGTTGTCATGACGCTCGCTTGAATGATATAGAATTTGTAGTACAACGCCATCTTATGGCGATTATAACAAAGTCAAAAAATATATATATCTATCAAACTTAAACAGAGATATATCCATTATATATAATATATCCTTTAAAGGAGGGTATTGTTTTTCTACTACTCTAATCTCCAATACCACAAATCCATTGAAATTATATTTGGTCTCTTTAGTGTTTCAAAAGTAGAAGTAAAATATTCCCTAAAAGAATACGCTCTTTGTAACAAGTCCAACTTAGTTTTAATTAGTTTCTTGCGCAATTTGTGAACATTGAATCATAAAGAGATATTTTTATCAGCTTTGTAACAATTCCAAAAAGTAAGAAACTTAGCATCCCTTTTTCTATTGTGTCTTGATATTAATAATAATAATAAATATTGGACAACATCACATACATTACTCTGATCCCAATGTAAGTAGCTAAAGCACTTGTGTTATGGAAAATCAGAAGTAACGAGGGTACCACATACACCCAGACCCAAGACAACATAGAAAACTAATGAACTTTTTCTACATCGACTCGGCCGGGAATCGAACCCAGTACCTCGGAGTGGCGTACCCATGGAAACCGTCAAATCAAATTCGTTAAATAAAATTAAATCGCTAAAGACGATCGTAAGTGTGTCACGGGAATAAAAATTATATTAATAAGTTGATAAAAGGAGTCAATAAAAAGAAGGAAAATACCCGCTATGGTACTAAAACATGCGACGGAATTGACGCAATACGTCAAAGTTTTCTCATATAATATGTTAACTATGATTTTTCATAGAAACCGCTCGAGACAGGTACTGAGTTCCAAGAATTCATCACTGAACATTATTTACTTTATAATCTGAAATTATAATCTACGGATGCTTTTAGAATATTTATTAGCCTGAAATAGCATTATACAGAAAATATTTTCATATTTTGATGTGCATTTTCATGTTCATGAGTTCATTAAAACTATTATTCTACGTATAATCATTTGGTGCTCAAATTAAAAGGGGGTTGATTGTTTTCCGCGAGTTAAGAACATTAGTGATCATAATATAAATGACGTGCACTTTTTAATTTTCCACCTCGTATCTGTACCGCTCGCGTCGACATTTTGGAAAAATGGTGCCCAAAAACAGTTGTACAATAACAATATTTATGTAATAAATCAAACTAGAGAAAAATTCCTACAAGTTACGTTATAAACTCTGGTTTTGTAGAATAATAAAGTGAAAAAATCAAAAAGAGCCCGTAAGAATCTATAAAATCACCAATTTACGAAACTCCAAAAAACTAAAGCATATTTCTTTTGAGTTCAAATATAGGCAATACTATACTCGGTTTTTTTTTTTTTATACATTTCAGCTCTTAGTGTCAACAAGTGTAATTAGGCGATAGAGACCTGGAAGGTAAAGTGCCCTCATGATGAATCCCTAAGGAAGTTGATCTTGGGACACTTTTAGATAATGAATGTTTCCATATATCAATTGGTCTCCGACTGGGAGTTAACTGGCAGATAAACTCTGTATATTAAATAATTAAGTGAGTCTTCTAAGTTCGCTCACTTTTCGAACCTTATTTTGCCTTAACGTTGTTTTTTTATTAAATATATTTAATACCTTATGGTACATTCAGTAAAAAATTAATTATTAATACCATTCAAATCGATCTAAAAATCTAAGAAATGTCAACTAAAAATGTATTATTTATATGTTAAAAAATAATTATATTATATCAAGAGAGAAGTATTTATAGTAGATAAATATTTGTCATAGCATTGGCCACCGGAGCGAAATCACGGGACATTAATTAACAGAATTAATTTATCGGATAAATAACGAGTTCCAAGAGATTGGTCACATAAAAAAACAATCGTTTACCCCAATAGACGATAAATACAAGGAGCAATAGGGAATTTCTAAGTAAAGTTATACCATTATATAACTTTTTTAATATATACATATAGTTTTTTATCGTAGGTAGTGACGGAATAGAGTACACTGTTTACATCTAAAATTTATTACATAATAACATAATCAGCCTGTAAATTTCCCACTGCTGGGCTAAGGCCTCCTCTCCCGTTGAGGAGAAGGTATGGAGCATATTCCACCACGCTGCTCCAATGCGGGTTGGTGGAATACACATGTGGCAGAATTTCGTTGAAATTAGACACATGCAGGTTTCCTTACGATGTTTTCCTTCACCGCCGAGCACGAGATGAATTATAAACACAAATTAAGCACATGAAAATTCAGTGGTGCCTGCCTGGGTTTGAACCCGAAATCATCGGTTAAGATGCACGCGTTCTAACCACTGGGCCATCTCGGCTAAAATTTATTATCTTCATTTATTATTGTTAAAATCTTATTAATTCATTCAAAGTTATTATTTTAATAATGCATCTAATGTCACGACCAATCAGAGTATATGTTAGGCCTCGAGCGAGTACGAGGCGCCATCTTAACGTTTTTGGCGAGAACAACGCAGTTATGTACCCTGAGGCGGGTAAGGCGAATTATGGAATACTGGATAGAGGTTTTTTCATGTTCATTGTTCAAGAATTAATAATAAATAATAATTATTATCATTGAGTGGAGTTAGATCGGAACGGAACTGTCGCGAACGAATTGAATTGTGAAATTTTATGCTACTTGTAATAACTTCACTTTACGATAGGGCTCTGTGCTAGCTCGTCTGGGTAGGTACCACCTACTCATTAGATATTATTACAGCAACATCGATGGGCAGTGATAACTATTCACAATTATGTAGCCTATTTGCCATTCCACCTACCTAGGACTAGAAAAAAGCGGGGTATCTCGTATTAAGTGAACTATTTTTCATTTAAATTAATTATTTTTACTTCTCACAAACTTCTTACAAACAAGATAGTTTATAATTTTCTTTAGCTCTTCTCTAAATCTTCAATTAGTTCGCTCTTGATAAATAAACGTGTTGGTTTTGAAACAGTCGTTGATTTCCATGCAGGATACATAAATTCAATCGTACTTCATTATCTTTGTAACTTAACTATCGGAAAAGAGTAACTATTCTCGTACGTCTCTACATTCCGAACTAGAGGTAACTTATTTTTTATTAATCTTGTTAATTCAAAAGTGTTCTCGTGAACTACCAAATACTTGAATAAAGTATATTTTGTGTACAAATATTTGTAACTCAAAAATTTGGTACCCTTGTCATTCCCGCTTCATTAGCCAAATCACATCCGGAACAAATTCAATTGACCGATCCGTTCATACCCACACATTGAACCGAATGTATGAAATGATCATACAGTTCTTGAACTTAGATAGACTGAAACAAAGTTGCAGGGATATGAGTTACTTCGCACTCACTCCTGAACTAGTTGGGTATTTGATTTCGGCGTATTTATAACTTTCGACTATCAACCGACGAAAGATGGAAAAAAATATGTCACATTTTAAGTTTAGTGTTAATTCCCTTCTTCATCGACTGCATCGGATTGGCCCGTGTACAACAATGATTCAAAAATCGCTTCCGTATTTCCGGTGGATACTTTTTACTACTACGTGTAAATGCAAGAGACATATCTTGTCTGTCTATTTTTAACTACGAACACCATAGTTAAAAATAGACAGACATACATATGTATATATAAAAGTATGTAACTCATAAAGGAAGAAAATAAATATGTATATATGCTTTCTACCATCTACATCTAAATTTGTCAAACGAATAGATTTAATTACAGATAAAAATAATGTTACAACGTTATCGAATTGCAAATAACTCTAGTTTTCAAGACACTTTGCTACAATAATGACTGCCTCGTAGCGTTCCCCTTCTACTTCAAAGAGTTGATTAAGTATTCTAGTACAAAATAATGCAAATTCCTAGTAAGTCAAAGTTTATTTAGCCACTATCAGTAAATTATACAACAGCCTTGCAAAAAGTTACAGATTTCTTATAAAAGTTTTTATTTCTACAGAATATATAAATGTATTTCATAAATTAACAAATGCGAACACTGAACCGTTTAATCATCTCATCTCATAATCTTTATTACCATGATCGGGGTGCATTAAAGACTTAACGATTATAAAATAAACAATAAATAATTAAAAAAACAAACTTGATTAATAATAATTAAAACTCATTTTAATCTTATAAATAAATAGGGAATGAGAACGACAAATCCAGAATCTATTTCTAACAATAGACCAGTAAAATGCAAATTTTTATATTTCGGCCATACCATCGACTAAATATAACACCTTAGTTAAATAATATTTATTATGTTTCAGCTGAACCTGCGGCTTTGCGTGATTTGTAAAACTTTACCTTGCATACAAACCGTTACTCGAAATGTTACTCCCTCGAGGGTTGACTTAAAAAACTAACCCAAATCCTTCCTCGACGCTCAAACTATCTCCATACAAAATTTTATCTCAATCGTTTCTTTATTAGTTCTAGTTATCTTACTTTCGAACTTTTAATATTGGTATAGTTAAATCATTTTTAATCTGTATTTTATTTTGTCACAGACTACACTTATATATTTAATAAATATCAGTTAGACTTTGTGTAGCTCCATCTTTTGTATGATGGTCTATCCTTTAAAAACGATACCATAAAATATTAACACAGTATTGTTGTGTTCCAGTTTGAAGATTTAGCGTTATTACAGACGGAAGGTAAATAACATCTCAGATATGTATAATCGTTGGCAGCGCATTGAGAATATTGGATATTGTTTATATTGTTTAAAGTACGGTGGATGTTCTTGCGTGGACGAATATCAGGTAAACATCTATTCACTCGTGGGGGCCCTTTCCACGTAAAATAATCTTTTTAAACTTAACAATCAACTTAGCAGATAATAATTTAATCTTTATCTATAGCTACATTAGATATTATAAAGCAATAAATATCAAAAACCACTGTATGCCTTTATAAAATATAAAAAATATGAACTACTTTATAAAACAATGTGATGTTCTATCTATATGTGTTTGGATGAGATTCGATCCCTTATATACTATACATTTTATATTTAACGTGATCGTTTTTAATGAAAACTTCTATTGAATTTACGGCCTCGGATTAAATAAGATTGAAAAAGACATCCTTTCATGTCTAACACGTGTAAGTAAAATAAACACTAATAATAATAATTATCATAATTAATATTGTATAAAAGGCTATTAAGGAACATTATGTTGCGATCTCTTATGGTACTTAAATAAATCTTAAGAAACGAAAGGAAAATTGAAAGAAAAACAGATCGTTCCTTAGACTCCTAAAGCGCCGCAAACCATTTAAACTGAGCTGTTACATAGATTTGTAATGTAGTCCTAATCTAGGCACTAGACAGTGCTTATAATAACACTGATTCAATTCTACAAACCAATACATAGATAAACAAAGGATACAACAATTCACATAAATACTGAAACAGTAGTTCCAACGAGGTTCGTTTTAAAACGGTTATTGTTAGTAGCAAATAACATTGTTTAATTACTGATCCATATTATATACAATTTCATTTCCAAATAGTAGGAACTGATACATTATATAAGTGATTATTATAATGATTCCTTCGTAACAATCAACCTAACATATTTATAAACTAACGTTCAGGCATTTACATTTTATTACAAGTAAACATTTCTAAATGCAATAGATGCTTAAATGCTGCTCACAGAGGCATTCCGCAATAATGAAATAGTTCCTACCAATATTACGTTCACTGTACATCATGACTTAATATTTACTAGATGCTTTCATTATTAACTACTCGTTGTTAAAAAAAATATTAATTTAATAACAGCACCTAAATTTTCAATTTTTAAACGATAAAAGTAATTTTTTAAATTTATAAGAAACGTTTCATTGAACGAAATTCCACTCTTGTCACGTGACCTCCACGCACTCTTTGTTAAGAAAATAATAATTATTATTTTCACTCACTTTCGTATTGTAAACTAGTAGAGTGTTGAGAAAATTGTATGGAATTAGTTTATCCTAAATTGATTCCATACAATTTTCTGCCATTCATATATTCACCAAAGAATGTATTAATAAGACTGCCAACTAAATAAAGTATTATTATTTAAAGTGATAGTATATACATATATATATTAATTACGACCTCCGTGGTCGAGTAATGTTGTACACCGGTTTCATGGGTACGCTACTCCGAGGTCCCGGGTTCAATTCCCGGCCGAGTCGATGTAGAAAAAGTTCACTAGTTTTCTATGTTGTCTTGGGTCTGGGTGTTTGTGGTACCGTCATTGCTTCTGATTTTCCATAACACAAGTGCTTTACCTACTTAAATTGGGTACAGAGTAATGTATGTGATGTTGTTCAATATATATATATCTGCATAAAAAAAAAAAATTATAACTGAACCCGTAATACAAAGAGTTCGGAAAAAATATGACCAAGTATATTTTATTGAATACTAAAATTGTCGGTTTTATTGAACGTATATACTTCGATTTAATGAAGACAAAACATGTGTTTTTATAATGATCATAAAATATATATATTTTTATAATTTTGCTTTTTTTTAAATGTTTAGGTTAAACTTTGGAATTTATTTGAAGTCGTTATGTAGTAGGATTCATTTACGATCTTATGGTTGGTGAGGCTGAATTGTTGTATCACCACCGCCACCTCCCATTTACTCTTTGAGGCGTGAATTAAATTAAGTAAGTAGTCCTTCCCCGGGACTCAAACCCTTTCCGTAACAAAGTTTCATCCAAATAGGTTTAAGGACAGAGTTACTTTCGCATTTATAATATTAGAATAGATTTTTTTTATCATATCAGTACAAAATCCGCACCTTAAACTAACCTAAGTTAATATTAGTTGATTATCAAATTAGGTTAACACCAACCAAACTATCTGAAATAGTAACAAAATTTCGACACCGAATAGTTCCCATAGGATAACGATGGAAATAATTATAATATTAAATAAACTTAACAAGATAAAATTGATTGGATAATCGCCCAGGGAGTTTCGAGTTACTTAAATCTTAAGTAACTCGAAACCACAATTGGAAGACTTAAAGCCGATTTGGTCCAGGTTTTAATGTACTAAAATTGTTAGTGAAAAGTATATACATCTTATCCTGTAGAGTTTTATGTATAATGCTACTTTTTTATTCAAAATAAATATATAATTGGTAGGCAGACTGACCAATGGCCACCCGACTCACTCACCCTTTTAACCGGAACATGAATCCATCGGATCCACACCTCGTCCATACATTGCATACATACATACATTGCACCACTAAGCTTGGTAACTGAGTGATGTTATGTTCCTTCTGACAAGAGAAAATGTATTAAATAAGTGGTACCTATACACAGATGGGCTACTACAAAGCCTTACCACCGAATAAATTTGAAAATCATCAATTTAATTTGAAACCTGTCCATCTCAATTGAATATCGTTGCTTTAAATTATATGCTTCACCAAAATAAAATCATATGAATTGACTGAATAAATTCTTTTATATTATGAGTTATTAATGACGCTCGTAGGCGTCAATTATTGTAAGGCGGTCACTGGAAATCGGCGTTGGAACTCGAGGGCCCGATGTGGCTTTTAGGTTACCGACATAAGCTGAGTGGCTTTCCTATTTGGGACACTATTCTTTTGTTATTTATAAGTATTTCTTTTGTTTCAATTATGTTTGTTTTTTTTGTATAGTTAGTAGTGTTTGTCTAAGTAAAGACTTATTATGTTATTAACCTGGACTGAAGCAGCGTGCTTAATTAATTTAGTTCGAAGCTTTCTCTTTAAGAGGATATTCGAATTATGACCAATTTAGCAGCTACCATGTTTTCTTTAATATTTTCAATAATTTTAATACTTAGTGATTGATGATATTACATCGTCTATGGAATAGAAAATATTCAAAACCGCCACAGTAGTACTGTTGCCGATTGAGATTTAACATCAACATTCTGTAACTCATTTTTCAATAGCACCAAATTGGCGTTTCAGCTATTCTTCCTTTGCACTGACGGTATGATGTTGATTTTACTTCGGTATTTAATAAAATTAAAAGATGCTACTTAAAATAAAAATAAAAAAAATGAATAACACATAGTAGGTACTTTATTTCAAAAAGACTCTTATAAGCACATTACACACTTCTAAGTACTGTAACAATATGTCTGTAATTTATTTATAACTACATAAAATATTATTTCTTCTTATAACTTAGGATAATATATTGTAGCCTAAGGTCTGACTTGGCTAGTTCTCATATACGAATTATATTATAGCCTTCGCAAGTTCTAAGCCTGTTACAAATGAATTTGATTGAATGAATGTATTATCTAATTGCATGCCAAATTTGAACTTTCTAGGTCACCTGGAAGTACGTTATAGTTTTGATCTATCAGGTCAGTCAGTGATAAAAATGACGATTTTAAGACGTGAATATCTAAATAACCGTTTGAGATGCGTTTATGAAATTTGGAACACATATGTATCTCGCAAGTCTCAATATATGAGCCAAATATGACACGTTTATGTCAAATGGTTTTCGAGTTATGAGGAGGTCAAAAGTGGCTCCAAATGGTTCGTGTAATATTACACACGGTGCTGCTCGCCAGTTCTGTTACTTGAACTTGGCTGACACGCTACCGCGTTTCTAGATCTTCCTGTAATAGAATTAAATTATAAAATTATTAGTAACTCTTCTTGTCAAATAAAAGAAATTGTTGAATATATACAATGACTACGATATCCATGTTTTTCTTTACCATTTTTATATAAGTATTATTATATTGTGTTTTTTAAATTTATGTGTTTGTGTTAGTACACAGTAGCCTTATTAATATATTTTATGTATAATATTATATATTAGTAAATTTAAATAAACCTGGCAATAGAAGTAAATCTTGTTATTAAAGTTTCACTATTTCCTGAATAAGATGTGTACACAAATAGTATTTTAAACTTTTGCATATTCGTAATTATAGAAGTGGCGGTGCTCGCCTCGTATTTAAATATGGATAAGGAGTTCTGAATTCCATCCCCTCATTCTTTTCATTAACCGGGGATAAAATTATTCTTTACGTTGACCCAAAATATCTACGACGAGAAAATGCGAAGCGAATTTTCATTAAGCCATTCTGTTGGTCCCAAGTAATGCATGATCAAAAAGATTTTCTTTTTTAATAATTTCACAAAAAATAGCAATTAAAAAAGATTTCTCATTAACTTCAACCGCTTTATTACTATAGAAACCGAGACGGCTTAGTGGTTAAAACCCGTGAATCTTAACCGGATGGGCAGGTAAGCTCCACTGAGGTTTTCATGTATTTAATTTGTCTATTATTTATTTTATGATCGGCGGGGAGAAAAACAATGTTGTGTCGAAGTACGAATATCCATCAACCAACTCACATTGGTTTCCTTAGCCCAACAATGCAATATTTAATGGGTTTAATTTTTCATTTCACTTCAACGCTGTCTATATTTAGTTCAGAGGGCGGTCGCGCGTTTTCCATTTTCAATCAAATCAATAAATTGCTTGGAATGTTTAATCTATTATTATTATTAGACGTTAGAACTTCGTTGAAAAGGGGTGGTAATATTGTTGTGATAAATTAGATAGGCTAACTAGCTCTGAACACATGGCTTTATATAATTTTCGAATATTCTTACCTTCTATGATCCTACCTGAAAAAAAAAATCTAATACAGAAAAATATTCCTTACTTTTACAATTAGAACTATTTCTGAAACCTGTTTATAAGCCGCTATAGCTGTAATAAAATACATACCAATGAAATAAAATATACTAACCGTGGTCTTAAATAGACTATAAACATTTCGAATTTCTTAGCTTGAAGAGGTTTCCTTTGTGTATATTTATTTATTTTTATTATAAGTAGTATATGACGTATGATTTTAAGCACATTGTGCCTGTATTACTAGACTTGGCTCTTGCATCATACATATTAGAATAAAAAGTAATAAAAAATTTTTTTTAATGAACAATAAAAATAAAGACAAAATAGTTACATCATAAGTACTTTTGTGATATGTGATATGTCTGTGTGAGTGCGTGTGTTAAAGGTGCCACATTTTAAACAGTATTATTATTTTTAGTAAATATTTAATATTGCCCCACATATTTCATATGATCAGAGTTTAAGCGCTACTTGAGTCACTTTCTGTAATACGGGCCTAAGTATACAAGAACTAGAAATGAACAAAAATTGATAAAACATTTATGTTCCAAAAATAATATTTATATACAAATGTTTCATTATCTATTGCATTTACATCTATTTACTGCTAATAAATTGTTGTATAAAACCAAACTTTGAGAATTCCATTTAACAAGCTGTCAAGGTTGCCTCTTCAAAAAGATGATTTATAACGAGATTATATTTCAAATTAAAATAAGATTATACAGTAATGAATATTGACCGATTTGATGCAAAAATAATTTTAAAAAGATTTCACAATCTGCTAAGCTAGCAAGGAAGATATTCATAAGAATATGGCCAATAACCTACTTTTTAAATAAGTTTATAGGCTCTTTGCTTCTTCTTGGCAGAAACATAATTGCGATTTAACAAAGAAATATCGACAGATAACAAAGATATATCTTAATTTAAAAAATATATTTAACAAACAAAAACAATCCCATGAACAAACAACAAATATGTATAAAATTAAGATCGCAAAACAGTTACAAATGGACGTAGAGACACTTAACGGCTGTTCTCGCTGACCTGTTGAGCATGGCGGGCGATCTGCCAAATCTCAGTTGACTATTAAATTAATTCTGAGATTCAATGAGGTTGCACGTTTAGGTCGGGCGCGATCAATTATCATTAACGCCTCTCTGTTATGTAAACTGACCGATATGTTTTATAGGAAACTGTTTTCCATCCGTACATAATGACTACATTAAAAACTTCGTTGGACTAATGGCTCGCTTATAAGTAAGCTTCGGATCATAACGCTCCACATCCTACGGAGAATTGATTATCAATATTTTTGCACTAGAAAATAATGTAAGCAAACTCTTGTTATTACAAATTTATTGTTTCAGCCTATAATAAAAATCTCTCGTCTGTTATGTAGAAAAGATTTGGATTTTATGACGTCATGCAGTTCCAATCCGTCTTGGTGGATACACAAATAAAAAAATCACTGACTGACCTTCGTTATCAGGGTTGGAAATGTTTAATTTGTAAGTGTAATCGTTGTATAGAAGTATAATAGATGAATAAATGAACAATATGTTATGTATGAAGTTTATTATTTTCTATATAGTGGTACTGAAGCTTCTACAGTATCCACCCAAGCACGCATTCACGCCCATGCTCAAAGCCCTATCGCCGATGAAAATAGTAAGTCTATTATAGTCTTGACGTTCACGTGAACAGCACGCCTTCGAACCAATGATTTTCTCTTCGACTAATTTATTACGTAATTATCAAATAAAGCCGGATACTACCTCCTTATAAAAACAAGACTTCATGTTACATATCTATGTTCAAAGTAAACATTAATAGGAAAATTATTTACAAATACGTTCTAATGACTCGAAAGTATGTATGTAACTTATATCTCTACAGTTTGTTTATATTTCTTAACATAACTCATATTTTTATTGCGTAACATCTGACCAAGCCGTGTGGTCCAAATCCAAAATTACTACAGCGTTTTTTTTAATTAACGCGTTGTATCAATCAACATATTCTATATTAATTCACTAATGTTAACTTTTGTCATTTTTATGTCATAATGTCATAGGCGGACTGGCATATTTACAAGCTGTGTGTGTGACTCGACTAAGTATAAAGTTTGTATGACAATACGACGTATGGTTCTATTGCTTGGAAACATTCGCCTTCAACTTCGGAACGATCATCAAAATTCGAATGTCAATTTGTGTAAAAATTCTTCGAGAATAATATATTGATCAGAGCAATAAAGCTAGCCAGATCAAAGTAAGCCATCATTCTCTCTTAATAATAATATATGATTAAAAGTTATTAAGTGTAAATTTCACACTTATTAGACATAGTTTATAAATTATAGTTATAATATTATATATCAGCGGGAAACCGCGTATTTAAGAAAAACACGTGGCCGGAAATTATATATTTTAATGATTTTTATTGATATATTTAGTGAATTCTAGAGATGTTAAATTAATCTGAAATATTTTATTAAATAGGTGTTATGTTGATTGAATTGATTCCCCAACAATTTTGTTATAAAAGGCCGAGCGCCCGCCGGTAAAGGATTCTTGTTCAAGCCACGTCGAAGCGATCGGACCTCCTTAACTTGGAATAAATCAAATAAGAATATTTCCTGCACTTTGTTCCATACCTTCACGGATGGACAATCTAAACCCTGACATTCGTGACGTCAGTAATGCTGACGTTATGTTTTTTGAAAACTAGCTGGGTCAAGCTTCTCCGTCACATATGTATATTATAGAATCAACAATATCATAAGCAATAGAAATGCTAGGAATACCAATGTTGCAATTAGTAGTGTGTATGAATAATTACATATACGCAGTTCACGCAATTTGTATAATACGACAACATCTTCGTAATTGTTTTAAGTTATCATAGTAGATGTATCATAACTAATATTAAACTAAACATAAAGTTCCAATTTATAGATAGCAATATGCGAATAATAAAATATTAAAAGAACTTAATCCTTGGTGGTAATGATTGTTTGTAAGCCCGTCTGCCTAAGTATGATCCAATCATCAGATATTCTACCGCCAAACAGCAATACTTAGTATTTTTATGTTTCGGTTTGAAGAGTGAGTGTGCCAGTGTAATTGTAGGCAAAAGAGACATAATATCATAGCTTCTAAGGTTGTTGGCGCAATGGTTGTATATGAATGTTAAGTCTTCATAGGAACCCAATGTCTATGGGTAGTGGTGACCAGTTACCATCAAGTAACGTCTACCTATAAAATAAAATAAAAACCTGTAAGTTAATTTTTATCTCGGTTTATAACTTAATAATCCAATTATTAAGTTTACCTTGTGATTCTGATCAACCTTTTACATAATTCAAGACATAGGTACATATGTCGTAATTTTTTTTAAATTATATTTAATAATTATTAATTTTATTCTTATTTAAACAAAATAATATTTTAATTATGTAATTTAAACTAGGCCTTAGCTCAGCAGTGGGAATTTTACAGCCTGTACAGTAGTAGTAGTACATGTTGTATTTGGCTGGTCCCCCTTGGGATTGGTCACCGTAACCGGTACATGTCAGTCACTTTCTCGTGGTGTACCCTGTCCAACGGGGTCGGCTTGAGCTTGCTCGTCGGCCACGGCTAAGACTGGCGCGGAGAGATGCCGCGGGGCCGCTCCTGGTACATCTCTGGTAGCGCAGGGCGGACCATGTGAGTGGCCTCGTTGGCTAGGAGGGAGTGGGAGGGCTCGCTACTCGAGCCTCCCAGGTGTTTTACACCGGCGGTCAGCGGCGGAGCCAACCATGTTATCCGCCGCAGGGCGTCAGCTTCGTTGACGCCCAGCCTCCAGTGGCGGACTCGGGGGAGTTCGTCACATTCCGACATGGAGGATGAGGGGGAATGCGCGTACTAGGCACGCGTTCCATGTATTCAGCCGCTGGTGGGGCCGCGGTTGCATGCCATTGGCGATCCCGTTGCCTCACCACTCGGCGGCATGGTGGAAACCCGAGGATGGTTTTAGTGGGTAGGATAGGGCATTAGCGTGCTCTGGCACGGGGCATTAGGCCCCGTTTGAGTCCCACATACCCGTCCCGGTCCCCCGAACAGGCGGCATGCGTAAATGCATTTCGTCCTCGTAAAACAAAAAAAAAATGGTCACCGTAACCGTGCGTAAAGCGATCCCGTGGTTCCCGCCGAAGAGACAAAGAGGGTGCCGCTGGTTTTTAGTGGGTATTCAAGTGTACCGGGGCACACTCGGCGCCCAGGGCACCGGCGAGTCTCACATACCCTCTCACTTTCACGTGGGAGAAACACGTAAAGCGTTTTGCGGCGTGATCAAAAAACAAAATGGTCACCGTGACCGAAACCTGTCATAACGACATCATCATCACTATTTATGCCCAGATTTATTTTTAAAGCGTAAGCGTTTTTGCTTTGTGAATGCAATTAACTGATAAATAATTTATATCAATGCATGTGGAATAATCTTTTTGCGTTAGTAAGCTTAGTCAAGGTTTGTTTCCTTATCTAAAACAATTGTGTGTGGTGTAAGGTTGAATGCATCGTTCATTAAGGCTACCATTATACGATCGAGGCTTTAATGGTATGGTAAATACTGTACCCATAAACCTAGATAGCAATTTAACCGAGGCTACCATGTCTATTTTTGAATTATTATTTTTAGGGTTCCGTACCTCGAAAGTAAAACGGGAACCCTTGTTATTACTTATACTAGGCTCACTTCGTTGTCCGTCTGTCTGTCCATCAAAACCCGTTTCCTCGGAAACTGTTAGAGTATCATTGAAATTAAAATTGTGAAAAAAGAAAACCTCTAAGTCTTCACAATAAAAAGATGCGGCCGTTTATGTAGTATTTTCCGTACATTAGTAAATGGAATCAAAACCTATCCCGTTTCTTAGAGGAGTAGAGTAGAGTTAGAGTACTTCCCGTTGACTTAGAATCGCAAAATATGGCTAGAAGCAATATCTTGTAGCACATTTGTTGTTATTTCTGTGCCTCTCTGTCTGATGGTACGGAATCAGTGTGCGTCCGAATCGCACGTGCCCGGCTTTTTTATTCCAATGTAATTAGCGGCGTGACCTGTAACTGTTACGACACCGAAGTTTTAAATTGCTTTTTTTTATTTATTTCATATTTTTTTAATTGGTCTTAAATATATAATGTAATATATAATCATAACATGAGAATTAACTTATTATTAGTAACGTTCAAAACACATGATCTGTTATTGATCAATACTTTTATATTATTAGTATTCTTTATGTTTTCAATGATATTATTTATGTTAGTAATATTTAAGCCGAGATGGCCCTGTGGTTAGAACGCGTGCATCTTAACCGATGATTTCGGGTTCAAACCCAGGCAGGCACCACTGAATTTTCATGTGCTTAATTTGTGTTTATAATTCATCTCGTGCTCGGCGGTGAAGGAAAACATCGTGAGGAAACCTGCATGTGTCTAATTTCAACGAAATTCTACCACATGTATATTCCGCCAACCCGCATTGGAGCAGCGTGGTGGAATATGCTCCAAACCTTCTCCTCAAAGGGAGAGGAGGCCTTTAGCCCAGGAGTGAGAAATTTACAGGCTGCTAATGCTAAATGCTAATGCTTAGTAATATTAAAACTTATGTTATATTAAGTTATTTTTAAATCGGCAACTGAAAAAGGTTTCAACACTAATTGTTTAAGTAATTAATTTCAATTTCAATTAAACATTTCTTATCTGTGAACTTATGAAATCTTTATAATATTGTATTAAAGATTTTCTTGTAAATTATTCTGAGAATGTTTTTTAAACAATGTAAAGCAGGTTTCTAGATTAGTGATAATGCATCAAATAATTATTTAATTATAAGCTCTATTCGCAAACTGTAAAATAATTTCATTCTTTATTATTAAAAGAACAAATGGTCCCGATGGGTAATGGGAAATTTAAACCTTAAACCGTGAGAATTAAGATGTAATGTCCCTTGTGCAATTTACACTGACTCATTGCCTATAAATGCTTAGAAGGTAATATGTCCCACAGTTTTCTTTACTTGTTGATCTACTTGGCAAGATGCCAACCTCGTCGCTAACCTTGCATGTCACGACTAGGATCATGTAACGATAATAGGATTAACGAATCCATTTTAAAATAAACGCGTTCGTTGATTCGATCTATTTTTAATATTTCATTATATGTTAATATAAAATTAAGGTTGTCCTGTAAAAGTTTATTTATTAAAAATAGTCAGACAAATGGGCCTACTGTTGCAAGTGTACATTTGTGAGTGCATGTAAGAATTATTAACCATCCCATACATTTACTTGGCGGTAGAGCTTCGTGCAAGCCCGTCTGTTTATCTTCGACTAACCTATCATATACTCTACCGCTAAGCAAAACATTTAATATTGTTTTGTTGTATTGAAGGATGAGTTACCAAGTGTAACTACAGGTGCAAGGTTGTACAAGGTTTAACTTATGGCGCCAATTTGTATGCCTATATATTTACTGCCCACTTACCACAGGTGGGCATCTGTGTCTATGGTAATTACATTGACTCACTCACTCAACAGCAATAAGGAAAGTGACTACCGGCTATGGACATCTGCAACACCCATAATAGGTTCATTTCTTGAAAATTATAATTAAAATTGTTCTTTAGATGCATATTTGATAGACTTGAAATAAATTTTAATTGTTAAACGTTACCAAAAAATATTACAAATGTTTGAAACCCTCGAAAGAAAAATTATTATAAATTTTTCTTCAAGACAGTGTAAGTCTGTTCGTTGAGCCAAACGTTCGATGTTAACGAGGAAATATTAACGCGTCTTGTGGAGGTTTTGTGTGCCAGCCTTATGCCAAAATTAAAAAGGAATAAAAATTGAAAACATTACAAAATAAATAAATGACCAAGATCAAAAATAGAAGCGTTTCCATAGTAATAACTCATTTATGTTTCGTATTTAAAAGGTTTCACCTGTTATATAAAACTTTCTGAAGCAATATAATCAGAATTGCTAAGTAAAATATATTAAAGTACATTCTCCAGACTTCGCATCCACCTCAGACAGCTTTGCAATACATATAAAAATTAATTGAGTTATTTTTAAATTATTAGTACACACAAAAAGCTGACATTAAAATCCCTTTAAACCTACTTTGATAATATATGGGGTGGATCTTGCAGGGATTATTTACATACGTTTGTTATAATCAATAGTATTAATGCGATTCAATTTTTATTATATTGGCTTTTAGTTGTGCTTGGCACAGATTATTTTGCAAATAATATTAGTAGGTATTAAAACAATTATTGTCAATTATTGACAATTGATTAAACAGGCTCTATCTGGTCTTCCCTCTCTTACCCCCCCCCCCTCTCTCTCTCTCTCCCTCTAAAAAGGTTCTCAGGTTGAATTTACACGACAAATTTCACCCGAAACATGCAGGTTTCCTCGCTATGTTTTCGATTACGTGATTACTCATAAAGAGCAATTAAGCACATGAAAATTCAGTGACGCTTGAATTTTCAATCTTTGGTTCAGATTGCCTTAAAATAAGATAAGATTTAAGCCACTGAAAATTCTTAGCTTATCATTTGTTTACAGCTATAATATTCAAAGAAATAAAGATTACATGCAATATTATTACAACAAAGAGATATGATTGGTACATGTAATTTCCGTAGCAGTTTTATTGAAAAACTTTTCATATTCATTTGACTTTTGCTTGTGATTTTGAATTCATTCATTTATTATTTATGTTAAATTCGATTGACAATATTTGCTTTATCAGTTTACCCAAAACTCTACACTTTAGGAAGCACTGATTCTGTCATCTAAATTAAAGAT